>NC_136629.1:13492389-13692389 GCF_933228915.1 Telmatherina bonti
GCAACTCATGGAAAGAAATAGCCAAAACTTTGTCAGTTGATGAAAGTGTCTGCAGAAGAAAGTGGTGCTACCAAAAGCCAAACGCCACATTCAGCAGAGGAAGAGTGGGGACCCAGGTGGAAAGCCGACAGTACCGGCCCTTTATTTGTCTTTGCAGTGGCTGGACGCGCACATAAAGCGCCGCGAAACGACCACAAACGTAAATATTTCACAAGAGGTAAGCACAACTATTGTCCTATATGTGTATTTTTTGATGTTTGTGCACAATGCCAGTCCATGTGCTGCTTTTGCTTGAATGAGCTAATTCTAGTGCCTGTGTGAATATACTCAAGAAGAAAATGTACTAAGAATAATTTTTAGCATGCTACATATGAACTTGAATATTGTGCTGACTGCTTTTTTTTTTTTTTATTTTGCAAACCATTAACATAGAAAATTCAGTCTGTTTTTTTTAGGACAGGGAATCTGATGCTGAAGAGGGGCCCTCACACAGCCCTTCCTTGCTGAGCCTTGACCCATCTGCTGTTGAGCCCACCTCAGAGCTGTCTGGCCCACACACGCCACAATCATCAACAATGCCAGGATCATTAATTCCTGTTCCCACCCCTCCTTCAACTGTTCCTTCATCTCCTACAGTCCCCAGAGCCAAATGGAGAAAACATAACAGCGAGTGCTTTGATTTTCAGGCTGCACTCGCTGTACTAGACAACAGAAGGGCATAGCGTGAAGCAGCAATGGAAGCTGGACGACAGAGGCAGGAAACCATGCTCCAGTTGATGGACCCATGTGACAGATATGTCCTGCATGTGGCAGACTTCATGAGGTCGCTGCCACTAGAGCTCCTCTCAGAATTTAAGTGGAAGCTCCAAAATCTAATGCATGAGACTTAGAATGAAATGCAACAGCAAGAGATGGACTACACTCAGTTGGAGAGCAGCTATAGGTTTTTATTTATCACTTATTTTTTACCTTTTTGTGAACTCTTCCAGTCTCTGACACTTAAAAACTTTGCAAATATACTGTTTTTTTATGTCTGGCTTTTTTTTTTCATAAAGATACTATGAATAAATCTTATTCATGCATTTTTATCTGTCTCCTGCCTCTCTGTCCTGCATTTGGGTCCTCACAGCTCCACAAATCCTGTCAGAGAAATGTCTTCAACTTGAAATAATGTCTTTATTCATCCCAAGCTTCTTACATATGCTCACCACATACAGACCAAAATGAGAATAACTAGGGGGTCATTTTTTAAAAGTACAAATTGAATGCCCTTTAAAAACCACAGAAATTCCATAACATGTAGTGAGTTTCCTTTGTCAATTAGATTCAATTCAACTTTATTTATATAGCGTCAAATCACGGCAATGCCATCTCAAGATGCTTTACAGACAGAAAAAAAAAACATAATGAAAGCCAATTCAGCCTATATAAGGAAACCAACAGATTGAGTTTGAGGATCCAACTCAGTCTCCCATCCTGAGCAAGCAGACTGGCGACGGTGGGAAGGAAAAAAACTCCTTTTTAATAGGAAGGGAACAGCTATAGGTTTTTATTTACCACTTATTTACCTTGAGCCGACAGAACCCGGCTCAAGGACAGGCTGCCATCTTCCTCTGCTGTGTGGGCGGAGGAGGACAAAAACACAACAGGCAACAGGGACTGCTACTCCCGGCCAAGGAGATGGGAGCTTATTCCAGAAGAGAGGGGCCTGATAGCCAAAGGCTCTGCCTTCTGCTAGGCTCTTTGAGACTCTAGGAACCACAAGTAAGCCTGCAGTCTGCGAACGAAGTACTCTGCTTGGAATATAAGGAACTATGAGGTCTTTGATATATAGTGGTCTCCTTGTAAGCCTGGCTACAGTGCAGAAAAGAAACCGAGGGTTGTTTTTGTTTTCCTCTATCAATGATGAATAATAAGCTGTTATTGTCACACGTAAGGCTTTTTTTTTTATTTTTTTTTATACAATTAAACTTTCTTTCCAGGTTAAATGAGACTCCTCCAATCCTGCTGAATGCCGTTTTTTTCCCCAAACGCCTTGACACCTGTTTTAGAGCGCGAAGCTGGGAATTAAAACAGGGAGCCTTCATAATCTTACCCAATTTCTTCTTCTTTGGGCAAGCAACATTATCCAAAGTTGTATGCATTGAAGCTATTGTAGTATCAATATGCTGATCAATCTGAGCAGGAGCACAGCTTAAAAGGGGGACTCTCAGTCATGTTAGCACATGGTAGAGGGGAAAAAATGGATTCAACTGATTGTTTAAATTTTGCAATATTGTCTGATAACCATCTGCTATAGTAGAATTTATTTTTGGTCAGTGATTAATCAAAAAAAGTGAATTCAAAGGTTAATAGGAAGTGATCAGGCAAGACAGGGTTTTGAGGACAAACTTTGAGCTTGTCACTCTCAATACCATATGTTAGAACAAGATCAAGAGTATGACCATGAGAGTGAGTGGCACCATTAACATTTTGTGAAAACCCAGTTTAGAATAGAACTAATGGAAATGTTTAAGCAATCTTTTTCATAGTCAACATGAATATTAAAATCACCTAGTACAATGACTATCAGTAGTCAGCACTAACTCAGACAAGAGATCAGAGAATTCGGTCAGAAACTCTGAGTAAGGTCCAGGTGGGCGATACACTAATGCTAAAAAGGAGTGCTTTCTCTGAATTCCATTTTGGATGAGATTCTATTCTATAGTCATTAAGCAGACACTTTTATCCAAAGCAACTTACATACACACTCATACCATGATAGGCACATCGTGGAGCAAGTTATGGTTCAGTGTCTGCCCAAGGACACTTTGGCACATAGTCAGGGGAAGCATGGAAATGAACTCTAAACTTCCAAGTTACAAGCCAACTGCTCTTTCTCCTGAGCTACAGCCACCCAAATTTAATATCAGGAATTCAGAGGATTTATAGTTAGTTTTGAGCTTAGGACTAGTTAATAATTCTGACTGAAAAATAGCTGCAACACCTCCTCCTCTGCCTGTAGTTCTAGGAATGTGAAATTTTAAATAGTAAGCTGGCGTAGCTTCATTAATACTAACATAATCCTGCTGTAACCAGGTTTCCGTAAGACAGAATAAATCAAAATGGTGATCACCTATCAAGTCATTGACAAAGAAAGACTTATTTGAGAGGGATCTGACATTCAGTAAGCCACACTTTGTCTCATTTTCAGATTTTATTAGATCCATTGTTTTTATTTTTATGAGGTTTTCATGATTAACCCCAGAAGTGTTTTTGTGTTGTTTATTTCTTAGTGCTGGGAAGTTGTATCAGGTCAGAATGGGGTTTGGTGGGAAGTTGCAGAAAAGTGTGTAGGACTACAATTCTGCCTCCTGGTCCCAACCCTGAGTTGTCAATTAAGCTGACTAATAAGAGAGTCCATATTGCTAGATAAAAGAGAGGCTCCAAGTAACGTGGGATGGATGCCATCTCTCCTAATAAGATCAGGCTTTCCCCAAAAAGCGCTCCAATTATCTATAAAACCCACATTGTTATCGGGACACCACCTAGATAACCAGTGGTTGAAAGATGACATGCAGCTAAACATGTAATTGCTTATTAAATTTTGCAAGGGACCAGAGAAAATTACGGATTCCGACATGCTCTTGGCAAAGTTACACACTGAAGCAACATTAATTTTAGTGACCTCCGATTAGTGTAACCGGGTGTCGTTACCGCCGACGTGAATGCATTTGACTATGGTCCCCGGTGTCTCTAGTGCCCCGTTTCTGACTATGGAACTATCTATAATCAGGGTTTATGCCTCAGCAGGTGTGTCGCCGAGCGGGGCAAATCTGTTTGAAATGTGAACAGGTCGGCGGTGGCCAGTGGGTTTTGGTTTGGGGCTACGCTTCCGTCTGACCGTCGTGCAGCCCGCCTCAGCTTCCGGCTGCGCAGGAACTGCTGAGGGACGACAAAGTGGGCTAGCGATCCTGGCTGGTAGCTCCGCACTGGCTAATGGGGTCTTGCTAGCTATCTGCTTCCATAACTGAGTGCGGAGCTGGGCTTCTAACTCAGAGCCTGGCCTCCAAAGCTGCCAAGCTACTACACTTAATATACCTACCATTATCATTAAAGGAGGCGGAGGAATAGCTGAACATCAGACACACCGAGCAAGAGAAGGCGGGGGACCGGGGTGTGGGAAGAGAGCCATTAGCCATGCTAAAACAGAGTGAGGTTTTGCGGTGTTTAATTCAAGTAAACAGAAAGCCTAAGATCCCGAAAATAGATGCAATGTATAAAACAGTGGTTTGGGAAGATTTTGTGTGCTAAAGTGAATGGTTGGTTAACAACACATAGCAGTTAGAAAAAGGTTAAAGGAACCAATGACTAGTGGCAATATGCAACAACACACTAGGGAAACAGGAAATGACAATACGCGTTGTGGTACCGTAGAAAAACATCATGACGATCCGAAAGTGTTTTGGACTTCAGAAAATCATTATTAACAGCTACTGCAGAGACCCCCTCATGATGACGTCTTCTTGCCATGGTACAAGAACTTGAGGTGTCTGGATGAACTCACAAAAGTCATTTCTTGTGGTGTGTGCTGCCCTTGATGCTCGGACTCCAGACAACTTTCCTGGGTCCTGGAGGTTGCTGTCCCCTTCCACCTGTCTCGTCCATTTGCCACACTGCAGCTCTCCAGAAGCAGCAGTTGAGTCTGCAAAGTTTGCAGAGATGTATCTTGCAGCTGGGGCATTAGCAACATTTGCGCAGGCAAGGTAGTTGTTAAAAGCAACACAGGCCTTGAACATATCCCCAACCTTGTCTGGCAAACACTATTGTGCGCCCAAAAATCCTCCATCTTGCTGTTAGGATGCCAAATGCATTTTCAATCACATGTCTGGCACGAGAGTGGCGGTAATTGAAGATGAGTTCTCTCACTGTGAGTCCGAGTTGTGCATAGAACCTAAAAAAAAAAAAAAAAAAGCACAGATTACTTACATTGATTATCTCTGTAGCAGCAACCTCCCAAGGGCTAACCCCATAATCAGGATTTTCTACTTCAAAGGAAGTCCATCCACATGTCTCCGAAACACAGATCAATGGAAGCCATAAAATTCAGATTAATCTCAATACCGTAGACAGACCCCCATGTTAAACCAGGAAGCCTGCTGGTTTTATCTTGTTCCTGGTAGGAAATGTTTGAACAGACAGACTGTGGCACCCTTTTGAAGTTGGACCCTGAGGTAAAAGCCTGTTTGTCACCCCAGGAGGTCACTCTGCATATACAGAACACAAAGACCAGATTCCAGAGCGGGACCCTTAACCTCTGAACTCTTAAACTGTATAAAATAATGGATGCACTTTCAGCACACCTGGATAAATGGACTCTCCTTACTTTCTCAATTAATCCAAGACTTTAACCGTTTTTCAGATGTTAAATCCCAAGAAGTCAGCAAATTCGTTAATTTCTGTGATTCCTTGGATGGAGCAATGGCGCCATCTAGCGGACACCCTCGAACAGGTTGAGATATTGTGTGGGTCAAGAAATGACACAGAAACCTGCGTGTTCCAGGTAATTTTATTTGGCTCAGAATCTCCACCTCACGCCGGAGTAGCTACCCGGATCACCTGAGGATGTTGTTTTGTTCCGCCGTGAACACAGCTAGAGGCATAAGATCCATGCAGCAAAATCCTGCATGTAGATCGGTTTTAAATCCCTTAGGAAAAGGGACAGTTGCTCAGAACTGAAGCTGAGTTAGCTACTTTTTGTGCTGCAGACAGCTGCCAGTTTGCTATAAATAGCCACCGTCTTGCTAAACACGACAAGAAGGAAGTTTTAGCGTGGCAAGAGCTTGCTTTGATTGCTACGACAGAAGCTGTGATTGTGTGTGGATAAAACATTTTGTGGCCGCTGTGCCCTGCTGTGCTGTAAACTGCTGAAGAAGTGGTCTAACTGAATTCTCTGAGGTACTAACAGTAATTCTCCGCTACATCGGACGACACTAGGGGGGGGTGAAGCTAAAACATCACAGCTGACATCAAGATTGTGCACCTTCAGTCACGACGGAATCAACTTTATTTATATAGCGTCAAATCACGGCAATGCCATCTCAAGACGCTTTACAGACAGAGGAAAACATAATGAAAGCCAGTTCATAATAGCCTATATAAGGCCTATAGCCTATATAAGGAAACCAACAGATTGAGTTGAATACAAAGAAGAAGAAAGAAGCTCAGTGTATCAGGAAATGTCCCTCAGCAGTCTAAACCTATAGCAGCATGACTAAAGGATGCTAACCATCCCTAGCTATAGGACTTATCAATCCTCCACCTATGATTGATACCTAGGAATCCTCGTCTTGACTCAGAACTCTGACGCCATCTAATGGCAACTTACTGCAATTACATGTGAAACAGTTTTCAGTCAGCTCTGTCTCCATCGTGTGGTGGATTAGTGTACTTACACCTTAAACCGTGCTCAGGCACCATGCGCCACCTCTGGCCACTGGGTGTAATAACAAAACTAAAGTGAATTTGACTTGGTGTGCAACTAGTAATGCAAAGTTGTTTAACAATAAATGACTAGTTTCACCCACTTTTGAATTAATACAGCTTTTGTATTTTAATTAAGGTTACTCATTTTACTTTACCTGGCTCCAGTGGTGCTTGGTAAATGGATCCAACTTGCTGTTACTGTTGTTGTGTTTGGTATAATTTATTTCCCACTAACATGACGTCTGTTCAGGCTGCACTCTCTACTCAGGGAGATGGTTTTTGAGGTTGAAGAGCAGATAATCCGGGACTTGACTTTTGAAATTTTACCAGGCTACATGGATAACATTTTAGGCACCTATCCAAATCCCCTGCAGTCAATCATGGATGATTTGGTAGCTCAGGTGGAGGCTAAGGCCCCCAAAGATAAGGCTCTAAAATGTTAGGCAGCCTCTCAACAGTTCTTTTTGCCCAGTTAAAACAGGCACATCAAGTAGCCGAACAGACTGCTGCAAAACTTAAGAGTCAACGGCAGAAACTCACAGGTTTCTGGATAAAATAAATTTCTTCAACCCCAACTTGAAGTAGCTGCCCAAAATAAAGCTCGAGACACAGAGCTTGCTGGCAAGGTGGGTTCTCTGACAAAAGAGAACAATGAACTCCGGGCACAGAACGACGCCCTGGAACAGGAGTTGCAGAACACTAAACGAACATTCGTGGCAACTGAGACGCAGCTGGAGGAAGTGAGTCAAGCTATTTCATTCTGAAATATGAGAAGTGTCTCTCGTTGTCCATCGCTCGCATCTGTTGAACCAGTACGTTGTACTCGCGCTGCTCAACCCTGGTTGTATTTAGCGGTCTGACAAACCATCTACGTTTAGCTTTGTTTTTTTCTCTCCATCCCAGCAATCGACAACAACAACAACAGATCATCTTCTTCCACCTGGAGCACATAGTTTTCCTCTTCATTTTCCTCTATCAGCTCAAAAAGTGCCAAGGCTGTGCCAAGTGTGGTGTTACAGTGTTGTTTATAGGCTCTGTTGTGTGGTGTGTGTGTTTGTTGTTGCTTTTCTTCAGCTGACCAAAGACGACACATCAATTGTTTGCTGCCATCTATCGATCAGTTTTATTCAGCATGACGTACGCTAGAGTGGGTGGGCCTTATGAGGACTTTGGCAGGGTGACTTCTTGTGGAGTATGAATGCCATGCTGAACAAGAACTTTCTAGTTCTTGCTTCTCGTGGAGTATATAACAATCTTAAGAGTGGATATACCTTACAGTCCGTAGTAGTCAGCTATCTCCCCTACACATGGACTCTACCACAGGTCCTTTGATTTTCATATAATGGATTCATGCCTGCACCTAGAATTCTGGTGTATTAAATCTATTGAGCTGCTTTCCATATAATCAACTCTACCAGTTTAATTGGAACAATTCTTAAGTGGATCATTTGAATATTTGACAATGAACCTGATTAACCTGGAACTCAAATGTTCCAGCTTAAAAGAAGAAAAACAGAAACTTGCAGTCAAAAAAATTCAGTATTGTGGGGAAAAGGATTAGAATTTAAAACTTTAAATTACAATGGACCTTGGTCAAAGATTGAGATGAGATTGAGAAAAAAATTGAATGTGCAAATTTTATAGGGCTGTTCTCCGGGTACTACGAGTTCCTCCACTGTCCAAATATATGCATGTTCGGTTAACTGGTTACTCTAAATTGCCCAGAAGAGTGTTTGTGAGCATGCATGGTTGTCGCGGTGTGGCCCTGCGATGGACTGGTGAGCTGTCCAGGGTGTACCCTGCCTTTTGCCTGGGTTAGGTTCCAGCTTTCCTGCGACCATTAATCGGATTAAGTGGTTAGAATGGATGCAATTTATAAGCAATACAAGACAAATTCAGTTACAAAAGCAGCTATTTGGTAATGAACACATGAAAAGAGTCTTAAACATAAAGTTCCACATTTTAAGTTGTGAAATCATGAAAATACAGGCGCTGTAAGGATTTCTGTTGCAGCTCTTCCTAAACCACAACTGAAACACTTCATAAAGCATCTTTTCCTACTACTTTTGTTATGTTAACAATGTATTCACACTCAGGCACACATGGTTGTGGTGTGTAATTGGACAATTAAGACCCTTACGCAAAAGTTAAAGGTGGTCCGATTCATGTCCCTCCTTAATTATTTTGATCTTAATCAGGTGTATTGAATTGTGTGTGTGTGTGTGTGTATTTTTTTTGGGATGTCTCTAAAGACCTACTACCTTCCAAACCAACAACCCCTTACAACCAGCCATCCCCCTCCATTTGGGTATTGTCAAAGTGACAGATAACCCAAGGGTCACTGTATGGGACTTTCCCTCAAATGTAAGACTGCAAAACATAAGGTTTCCGAAATTACTGACGGGACCACATCAGCAAAATTACTGTTTGTGGATAGACTTCCAGAACCTGCGAGGCTACACAGTTAAAAGGAACCACATCGCCATATTATTAGACAAATCACCTTTTTCAGAGCATCAGCAGTGACAGTTACAGAAACAAGCCACACTGGCTTTATTGAATCCACACTCGCCACCAACAAACATCACAGAAGTCAAGCAAGGCCAGTTTGCTTCAATAAATGGTTGAGTGACTGAGGTTGGTGGATGCCTCTCACTTGACTGTTGCCCTAGTTGCAAGGAGTTAATTCTTTCCTTTCCCACCACATCACTCCCATCAAAAGGGTAATTACCGCTGGGCAACCAATACCTCTACGAACTCTCAGGATTAAAACAAGTTTGTATTTATTTTTTTATTTATTTAGTTTTTTTAAAATCAAAATATTTTTTAAATCAACCTCCAATAGAGGTAAACCAGTTCTGCTCACAGGGTGAAGCAAGAATACATGTTTCACACTGTGGAAGGGAGCGGCTTTTTGGCCATCTCTCAAGCATCCGCTTTGGTTCCAGAGTTGCAATGACTCACCTGAGGCTTAGCTTTGGCCTCTTCCTCAATTCTACAGACAAGAGAAAGTAAGTAATAGTTGCATTCCTGACTTGATATAAGGACCATGTATCAAATGAGCAATCTTTACTGGTGAAGGCTGACTTTCTTTCTCTTCTTTGCAGATTTGTAAGAAACCCTTCTCTGGTATTAAAATCCTGGAGATTAATGATTTATCTACCCCACTAACAATCCTTTGAGAAACTGACGAGACATCAGAGATTTCCCAAGAACTTTGAAATGAGGGAAATATATTCCTTTCTAAAAGAAGGGAAGCTTAATATATAAAATCAGAAGGGAAAACTTTGCAAGAAATAACTTTGGTTTACTTTTTCTAAAAAAAAAATTTATTTACTAAATGGAGTAAAGCACCCAATCCTATGTCAGTTTATTATTGTGGTAGAGGGGTTTTGTGCCCCAATGGAGCAATGCTTTCACAATGCTTTCACAATAAGCCCATGTTATGAGGCTTGTGACAAACTAGATTCTAGGAAAAGAATCAAACCAAGGGTGGCTCAAAACTGTAAAACAGAACTTTTTCCCCCCTTTGCTCAAATTCAATAGTTTGCAGTCTGACCTGGTGATATATATTTACACCTACCATGATCCCCTACCAAAAGCTCTCCTTAAGAGTGGGTAAGTGTAGTCTTTTACATTCTGAGTATAATCTTATTCTGAACAGTAACTGCATTCTTTAGGACACCTGCTGCAGGCTGACTTGGGGGAAACATGCATGCATCCATGGGTGTGATGTACTTAAATTTTGGAGCTCAAATGCAATGTGTCCTTATACTCAAATTTGGTCATTCATTGCAAATTTGTCTGTAATGCAGCTCCTGCAGCATTACATGTACTGTTCTATATAAAATGGTGTTTCAAATTAAAATAAACTACTACAGCACTAGGATCAGGCAGGGTTCAGCAACAGGTGGTCAAGTCATTCAAACAAGGACATAGCAAAGACTGTGGTAGGGGACAGGCAGGGTGAAAACCACATTTTCTCTCAGAGTCTCAGAAGTACATGAACAACACTTGAATGCTGTGAAAGTCAGGCAGTCTCACCTGATCTAGGGCAGGTGTTTAAGTATAGGGGAGCACAGGTGAGGAGAATCAGCAATCAGGCAGGGGAAGAGTATAGCTTGTTAAGGGAAGAGCAGAAATCATGACAGCTCTGCTCTGAATTGACAAAGTTTCAAAGTGACAAAAACAGAACAGACGCATATTTTAAAGAAGCAGAAAGCTTCAGAAACACACGGAAGAGCACCTGGTGAAACCAGTCTTTTTTTTTTTTTTTTTTTTTTAAATATGTTTATTGATTTTCAATTTAAAATTGACATAACAACAATGACAAACAGAACAAAATAGAACAACACTGGTGGTGGTACAACAAGTATAATATTAAACCGAGAATCAAAATAAAATAAAACAGATTCCATTTACTTGAGATTGTCCAGCAAGCTAAACACCGGTTGCCAGAGTTTATCGAATTTAGTCAATTGGTTAGCCAGAGTATATCTAATTCTTTCCAGGTATAGCACATTACCCAAATCTTTCAACCACATATCAAAAGAAGGTGGCTTGTCGGACTTCCAGCACAATAGTATCATCTTCCTTGCCAATAATGTACACAGTGATATAACCTTTAATACATTCTTACTTCTTGCCCAGTCCAAATCCGTTACACCAAACAGAACTGTAAGAGGAGTACATGGAATGCTTCTGCCAATAACCTTGCTAAGAAAATCAAAAATGTTGTTCCAAAATGGTTGAAGTTTATGACAATAAACAAAAAGGTGTGATAATGTCCCCTGTTCCAGTGAGCATTTAATACAAACGTCTGACACATTCTGATAAATCTT
The DNA here is from genome assembly GCF_933228915.1 of Telmatherina bonti. Lineage (NCBI taxonomy): Eukaryota > Metazoa > Chordata > Actinopteri > Atheriniformes > Telmatherinidae > Telmatherina > Telmatherina bonti. Next base: position 13,503,696 of record NC_136629.1, read on the forward strand.
TTTCAACTTGGTTGGAGAAAAATGTAGTCTGTGTGCTACTTTAAACTGGATAAGAGTGTGCCTAGCATTTATAGAACTGCCACTTATATTCTTGATACAATTTTGCCAGATTTCTTCTGAAATGTCTACCCCAAGTTCTTCTTGCCATTGAGCTCTGAAGACATCGGAAGATGGACTTTGCACATGTAGAAGAACATTATAAAATCTAGAAACAGCACCCTTTGAATATGGTTCGACAGACCAAAAACTATCCAGTGCTGTGTTTTGGGGAACAGATTCATAATGAGGAACAGCAGATCTAAAAAAATGACGTATTTGTAGAAATCTAAAGAAATGAGAATTTGGAAGTTTATATTTAACTTGCAGCTGTTGAAAAGACACAAAACGTCCATCCATGTAGAAATCTTTAAGCGAAGAGATTCCCCTTTTACGACATATATTAAATATATTATCCTCCAATCCAGGCAAAAAGGCATGGTTGTGACATGTGGGAGCATCTAAATACATTTTAGGTGCTTTGACAGTCCTCTGAAGCTGATTCCAAACTTTCAAAGAATTATGAATTATAGGATTTTTATGATAAGATGTATTTTTAACCTTAACAGGACTGTTCAAAAGTGCAGGAAGACAAGTGTTTTTACATGAAAAGTGTTCTATGAGTAACCATGACGGCTGCCCATCCAGATCTGCTCCAGGAGTGCATCTTCGCCAGTATGAGAAAATATTTAAATGAGCAGCCAAATAGTATAATTTAAACTGAGGTAAGCCAAGACCACCACTGACCCTACGTTTTGCAAGATGCTTTTTAGATATCCTAGGAACTTTACCTGACCAAATAAATGATGAAAGGATTGAATCCAATTTCTGAAAATAAGACTGAGGGATGCACACTGGAATTGACTGAAAAATGTATAAAAACCTGGGGAGCACAATCATTTTGACAGCATTAATTCGCCCTACCATTGAAATGGGCAAGGTATTCCAAAATTCAATATTTTTACCTAACAGAGATTTTTTTTATCCCAGTTCAACTTCAAAAGTTGTGATGGTTTACGTGTTACTGTAATCCCAAGACTTTCAAATTTATCGGTGACAACTCTAAACGGAACTGTACCCAGATAATTCAAATCTGCCTTCTCTGACAAAGGCATGAGCTCACTTTTCGTCCAATTTATTTTGTAACCAGAAAAAAGGCCAAATTCGTTAATTAGCTGTAACAAGGGATCAAGAGAGACAGACGGTTTTGTTAGAAATAGTACAACATCATCTGCATAGGCAGAAATCTTATGGGGAATACCATTATGTGTTATTGGCAAAATATTAGAACTCAGACGTATTCGAGCAGCAAGAGGTTCTAAAACCAAAGCAAAGATAAAAGGGGAAATGGGATCGCCCTGACGAGTACCGCGATGCAGTCGAAATGGTGTGGATATATTACTGTTCGTTAGAACAGAAGCTGTAGGTTCACTATATAGAATTCTAATCCAATTGATAAAAGACTCACCGAAACCAAACCTGGACAGCACAGAAAACATATACGGCCACTCAGCCTGGCCGAAAGCCTTCTCAGCATCTAAAGCTATAACCACAGAGTCGTCTACACTTCTATCTGGACTATAGATTAAATTAAACAGTCTACGCATATTAAAATAGATGTATCTTTGGGGAATAAACCCAGTCTGATCCGTGTGGATAAGTTTTGCTATATGGTCCTTTAGGCGATTTGACAATATTTTTGTCAGTATTTTAGTCTCAACAGAAAGGAGAGAAATTGGACGATAAGATGAAACAGACATAGGATCACGATCCTTTTTAAGAATTAATGAAATAACTCCGTGGTACAAAGTGCAAGGTAAAGAGCCAGACAATTTTGAATGCTTAAACATCCGAAGAATAAGAGGAGCTAACAATGTACAGTAGGCTTTATAAAATTCTGCCCCAAAGCCATCAGGCCCAGGAGCCTTATTATTTGAAAGCTGACTAATAGCAGCCTTTACTTCACTCAGTGTGATGTCCGCATCTAGGTCTGTAACTGTGGCATCATCCAGCTTAGGAAGGTTGCATTTCTCAAGAAAATCTTCAATCACTGACAAATTAGTTGAACTCTTTGAGCTGTATAAATCACAATAAAAATCTTTAAAGCACTTGTTTATATCACGAGGGTCCCTAACAGTTTGTCCATTCTTATCATTAATTGACAAAATTGTTTGTGAGGCTTGAGTTTTTCTAAGCATTCGAGCAAGTAGCTTATGGGGCTTATCCCCAAATTCAAAGAAATTCTGTTTGCACTTGGCAATTTGTAAACATACTCGTTTATTGAGTGAACAATTATATTCACACCTCAGTTTTGTAATTTTACCCATTAATTCTGTTGATGGAGATGTTTGATAATCACGCTCTAAACGTTGTAAATTTGATTCCAAGTTCTTAAGTTCTATTTCATTGGATTTACGTTTTGCTGCTGTAAAAGATATAACCTGCCCCCGAATCACTGCCTTTAATCCCTCCCAAAGAATTGAATCACTTACGTCACCCTTGTCATTTTCTTGTATATAAGTTATAATGTGATCTTCAAATTTCTTAAGAAAGGATTCATCCTTCAACAGAGTTGGATCAAACCGCCAATCTCTCCTTCCAGCATTAGCCAAAGTAGCTAAGTCAAGATCCACAGAAACTGGGCTATGGTCAGAAACCAAAATAGGATGATAGGTTATGTCCTTCACAACCGGAATCAACTTAGAATCTAAAAAAATATAGTCTATGCGAGAATATGTTCCATGGACAGGAGAAAAAAAAGAATATGCTCTACCTGTGGGATATAACAGTCTCCATGTATCTAAAATGTTCATATTTTTCAGAGCATCATTGACAACCTGACTTGATTTTAACTGCTGAGAATGCTTTGTTGAGCTTTTATCTAAACGTGTATCCAAAGTAATATTCATATCTCCTGCTATAATAATACTAGAGCCGTCCAGGTTTGGTATTAGTTTAAAAATCTTTTGGAAAAACTCTGGACAGTCATAATTGGGGCCATATATGTTAACTAGAGTAACAGAAACAGAGTTCAAAAGACCTGTAAGAATTAAAAACCTTCCCTCCGGATCCAGAACAACTGCATCCTGACAAAAAGGAATATTTTTTCTAAACAAAATTGACACTCCCCTTGCTTTAGCTCCAAAATTTGCATTATATGCCTATCCCAACCAAGTGGCGTGAAGGACTGACTGGATTGAACGTTTGGCATGTGTCTCCTGTAAAAAGATTATATCAGGCAGCAAACGTTTTAAATGTGCAAGCACTCTGGCCCTTTTAACAGGGTTCCCCAGGCCTTTTACATTCCAGCTGACCAATCTCAAAGTAGATTTATTAGCCATGGGAGACATTATTCTTCTTGTTGTAATTTAAATAGTAAACAAAGTAACTCTCCACATATACAAAAACTGAATTATGGTGCCACCAACCAGAACAAAAAAATCTGAAACACAAGAACAACCAAACTAACAAAGAGGAGCCTCCCCAAATGAAGTCCAACTCTACCTTACCCCTTCCCAATAGGAACATTGTAATAACCACCATCCTTCTAAAACCCCACCCACTGCCCCGCACCAGCATAAAAACACAAGATATAAAAATTAGTGGCTCATAACACAATGTCAAATTACGTTTAAATCCCCAAATGTTGCAATTGTACCATATTCAGTTAAATAATTAAAAAAATACAAAAAAAAATTAAACGTTTCCACCAATCCACACAAATGTTACCTGTTGCTGATACAAGTCTACTGAAAAAAAAAAAAATATATATGCATAGAGCTCGTGATAATAGTAATCACAAAATATAAGAATGTATATGTATATAAAAATAATATTAGTAGAAGTAAAAGCAAAATTACTAGTCCGTCTCAACCTGTCCACAACTTAAGCGCTGAAACAGCATTGCATTTCCAATCAGTTATTAGTACGTACCGGTAGCTTCTCATCAAGGAGCTTCAATGCCTCGTCCGGCTTGTTAAAAGTGTGAGTGTCCCCGTCCAAAGTCACCACAAAGCGGGCCGGATAAAGAAAACCGTAGCGTAGATTAGCATCTCTGCACCATTTGCGGGCCTTGTCGAACTCCCTGCGCCGAGCAACCACGTCCTGGGACAAATCCGCGAAGATGAACACTTTTGCTCCATCATATTGCAGAGGGCCTTTCCTCGCAGCAAGCCTGACGATGAGCTCCCTCGTTTGATAATAGTGTAGCCGCACAATGAAAGGACGAGGCCTGCCTCGGTCAGCTGACTTGGGACCCGGTCTGCGGTGAGCCCTGTCCACAATAACCTTACTCGGAAAGTTTTCAATCCCTAGCAAATTAGGAATAAGGTCCGAAACAAACTCCAGCGGTCTCCCCTTTTCGGCTTCTTCTTTGACACCAAGTATTCTGATATTTTGGCGTCTTGATCTGGATTCGAGGTCGTCCAGTTTTTTGTGCTGCAAATCCTGTTCCTTTTGGAGCAAGCTGTACAGCGACTCCAGCTCCGTTATCCTGGCTTCGTGATCGTTTACAGACTCCTCCATATCATTTAGCTTCCCAGATATCGAGGATAAAGTAGTCTGCATGGCGGTAATCTTTGTAGAGATATCAGTAAACTTGCTATCCACTGATGACTGCAAGCTAACGATTGCCTGCATCAGGTCTGACGGCGAAGGGTCAGCACCTGCCGCCCCTGGGGTTAGCTCGTCTGCTAGCGTGCCCTTGGTAGCCATAGTGGCTAACTTGCTAACAGTTTCTTCTTCAGTTTTGTCCGTCTTGGCACGACTCTCAAGTTTCTTTGTCTTCTTTGGTGGCATTTAAACAGTCTTAACAGTGTTAATGGCAGAAGCACCCATCAAAAGGAGTTCGATATTAAAAAAAAATGTTACATTTTCAAAGGCTGGTGCGGAGCTCCTCGAAAATGCGACCTACTCCATTGCTGGTTAACCACGCCCCTTCGAAACCAGTCTTTTTACTACTATTGCCGGGATCAGCTGCAAAGGCGCGGCGCAGCCACACCGTGGCGCTTTCACATTCTGTGGATTTCAGAGGTGACGGCTTCAGAGATGTTAAACTTTAAATTTTACAGTTAAGAGACATTTTATGACACTGAGAGATGAGTGTAATGTCTGATGTTATCAAGTTGTTCAGTAAAATATTTCACGACCGATATAAAAATAAAACTCATGTAACCGTGTGAGAAAGTGGTTTAAACTCAAGACTCGGTGGGTATCGGTACCTGTTACAGATGCTTTCAGAGCAGGATGCTTTTAAAAGAAGCAACATTTTGAATTTTCACACAGTGATTTCCATCATGTCTGAGGCCGATAAAGTGGCCCAGACTCATTTTCTCTGGCTTCTAAACCACGTCTCTTCATCTGAGGTGTCTGTGGTGGGGTTTCAGTAGAAAGACTACAGCACAGCTGATAAAGTACAAAGATTAAAAAAAAAAAAAAAAAGCACAGAAGGGGATTTTTAAGCTGCTACAGATAGATAGAAGTGCTTTATTAATCCCAACTTAGGAAATTTGGTTGTTGCAGCATCCATGTCCATTTGTGTTTATAACACAAACAAAAAGAACAATGTAAAATTAAAAAATACTGACAAAATAGTTACAAAAGCTATATAGCAATGTACATGACAGGAGAAGTGTATTCTGAGAACTTGCTGTCTAATACTCTAGACCAGTGTTACTCATTGCACGGCTCGTGAGCCGGCTCACTGACTTGACTTGCAGCTCGTGAAGCAGCCACTGACTGTCTGAAAATGCCATCTACACAAGTCATATTGATCCTCAACGGTGCAGTTCTCCCCACAAACATAAGCTGCAGACTGCTTACAAAAACCTTGCTGTCCTAGTGGCCTTAAGTGATCCTGTCAGAGTTGCCGGTTTTGGCTAATTTCAGCTGCACCGAACTTTCACTGCTCCGTTAGTAGCTCCTTATATATATTGGAAAAGAAACACCCACATTCCAGAGGCATTACTGTATTTTAACCATATAGTGTTGCATAACTATGCCATTACTTTAGGATAACAATTCTTTACTAAAAAGCTGAATGTTACTGATTTGGATACGTAGCGTGGGAACGTAACCACATCCTTAATATAGTTGCATTGCATGCAAACTTTTGCGAGGCGGGTGAATACACGGAAATTGGATATATATTTAATCAAACAAAAGAAAAAACTTGACGAAAATGAACAAAGCTGTGCCAGAAATGTGGTGCCAACTAAAGAAATGGATTCTCCAACGTATGAAACACAAATTCATGACCCAGGTGAAGGAAGCAGCAGCAGCGGGCAGACAAGTTCAGTTAAAAAAATGAGTAGTAGGTGCCATACAAGACGAGCACAGGAAATTTCAAGATAAATGGACCGATGAGTTTTTATTTGTTCTCCATGGATCTAACCCGTTGTGTTTGCTCTGTAAATAATCTGCTCGGGTTTTAAGAAGAGGAACCTTGAGCACCATTTCAAGACGAAGCATCCAAAGTCTGACAATGTTTATTCACTTGGGATTGAGCTTATGAGGAAAAGAATTGAGCTGTCCAGGGGTTCGCTTTGCAAAGAGCAACAGCTCATCCACAAAGCAACCTCAACAGCAGAGCGTTTAACAGAGACAACTTTTGAAATTGCCTGGATTCTGGCAAGGACCAAAAAAACCCTTCTCTGACTCTGAAATCGCCAAGGATTGCTTTTTAGCTTCTGCAGAAATCATGGTTGCCGATTTTGACAATAAGCAGGCAATTTTAAACCAAATGAAAGGATTACAGCTGTCAGATTTAACCATCATGAGACAAGTGGAGGACTTGGGAAAAGATGTGAGTGAGCAGTTAATCACCGATCTGACAGCAGCTCCCTGTTTCAGTACTGCTGTGGATGAGTGCACGGATGTGACTGATGTAGCTCAGCTTTGTGTTTGAGTGAGGTTCCCTAAAGAAAATTCTTATAGAGAAGAAATGTTGTGCTTGCTTCCACTACTTGGCCGAACGAGAGGTGAAGACGTAATGAATGCACTTTCAGCACTCTTTTAGGAAGCCGAACTGTCTTGGTTTCGCCTTGCAAGCATCTGCACCGATGGCGCGCCTAATATGCCAGGAAAGGAGAGAGGACTCATTGACCTGATGACAAAGAGAGAAGGTATACCCATTTTTTTAGCTTTCATTGTATCATTCCTTTGCGATCACTGGTCTCCAAATTCAGAGATGGGCAGTTTAAAAAAGTGGTGGAAACGGTTGTGCATGTTGTGATTTTCATTGCATCGTACTAAACCACAGACAGTTCCATCAAATAATCGGAAGAGTACGACACAGAATATGGTGATTTGGTGATGCACACTGAAGTGGGATGGTTGTCCCAGGGGAAAGTCCTATAGTAGTTCCTGAGTTTGCTTCCCGAGATTAAGACTTTTTTTGGACAGCAAGGGAAAACATGAACCAGAGTTAGATGATCCACACTGGATCATGCAGCTGGCTTTTTTTCCATTTACATTTTTACTCCTGCAGCAGCACAGACTTGCCAGGAGCTTGTCGATCGGCCATTTATACAAAAATCCAAACAGAATCACATCCAGGAAAGGACTGAACGCTGTGAAGTTAGAAATGTGAAATCTTATGCACAGTGATAATGAAATGGCATTTCTCGTATTAGCAAGAGTGCAGGTCGAAAAACTCACAATGTAACTCGACAGCAGCAGGACCAGAATTCCCACAATTCTCTGTTTTTCCTCAGCAGGCACAGAGGTGGCTGCAGGTGGAGTCTGCAGCATGCATTTGAGAGTCTGAACTAGACAGATAATGAAGACGGTGATAAATATTCCTTCATTACAAGGGACTGTTGCAACAGAAACCCCCCAGACTGCGAACGAACCATACCAGAACCTTTCTTTCGTCTGATGCAGGAGAACTGTGGGCAGGCGACAAGAAAATACCTGCGAGAGAAAATCACATTAATATGACTGGACAGAAGCACATTTTCCTGACTGATGGACACATGCAGGAAAACAGATTGTTACCTCTCCAGAGCAATGCACATCCTGAAACCAAGACTGCTTATCAAACTGAATATGTAGATAACAATGATGGATGATGAACGGAGGTCAAATCCTGGATAATTGTTTGTCACCCAAAAGATAATCGTCCCGAACTGGATCATATTGGACAGGATGAGGTTTATGTAGTAGACAGGAACAGGTTCTTGTCGTGCCTGCAAACAACATCTAACATTATAAACACATCAAAAACAGGTTTCTATGTGAGGACGAAGTGATCGGCTCTAATGTGGAGCACCGGGGTGAAAGTGGATCAACACTTGTTTCTCTAGAACAGGGATGTCCAGCGCCGGCCCTCGAGGGCCGAAGTCCTGCAGGATATCCATGTTTTCCATGTTTCCATTATAGGTCCATTTAATTTGAATCAGGAACATCCTTGTACCAGAGATGACAGATGTTGTCACTGATGCAGAAATATCAATACCTCTGATACCAGTTTTTTATGTTCTACAATATATTTTCATGGGTTAGGTGCACTGTTGTCAACTCCTCAGTAAAGAAAGTAGCTATTGACTGGAAAGTCGCTAGAAGTTGCTACATGATGTCATTGCCTAATTTGCACAATTGTCCATTTGCATGTAATGTAATCGACGTTGTAGGAGAGATGAATAACGTGGGAGAAACAAAAGGTTAGTCAAAGCCACCCTAAATATGTTAAGTACTATGAATAAACTCTTTTTTGCTGGTTATTTTGTTTTATTTATTTTTTTGTCATTGATATAGGCTTTTAATACCATTAGACCACATTGCATAAATCATTTTTGTCCCCCATTGTTAAATGTTAAAATATCAAAATATTACATTTAACTAAAGGGTTATTATGTTGTGTGGAATTGCTAGCTGCATATCCAGCCCTCTTTTATCCGGGCTTGGGACAAGCTTTATCTTGTTTTGGGGTGAACTATTCTTCTTTTTTGCATACGTTTTGAGTTGTCGTGTTTTTTAAAAAAAAATATATTACAGAGTTTAGCATAGAAATCAGCTTTATAAAACAGGCAGCATGCCCTTGTATCGTCTCCAATAAACGGCTTTAACCAGCCTTTGAATTCAGGGTTTCATTCCCACTCATTTCTGTACTTTTTATTATACAGTTTAGGCTGAGACATCATGAGTTACATAAATGTTTAGCTTATGTCACACACACAGGGGATGAGGAGAATAAGTGACAGAGGCTGTGAATTAAATCAAATGTTATTAATTTGGTTTGACAGTGAAAAACTTTGCAATTTACGTCCGACTCTGTAAGTTAGGGTGGGATCAGCGGTGGATTTGCACATGCGCTATTCATTTTTACTGTGTATGTGGAGCCATGCAGGTGTCCTCTCTGCTCCTCTGACTTCCTGCACCTGCAGCCAACTGTTTAGGATTGGTGTTTTAAAGTCAGTTGCCAAAACACCAGAGAAGTCTCCAATATCTCCAGTAAAAGTTGCTAGATTTGTCGCTAGTCACTTAACAAAAAGTCGCCAAGCAAAGTGGTTAGGCGGGTAAAACCCTGGACAGGTTGCCAGTCCATCACATCGCAGGACCAACACTGATTCTCAGGCTCTCAGGGTTCAGATATAGGACACAAATATGAATCGATATATACGCACCTTATAACACAGACAGATGAAAACCATGATGGTCAAAGGAAGGCAGGCATAGAAGTCCATCCAAATCATCACTGGTAGAGTACAGTCCATCTCTATCTCTGTTGGGTTTTCAACAGTATGTAAAAGTCCAGAAATATTTTCACATATACTGTTTATTCTGATAAGAAAAGTTGAAAGGAAAATTGAATAATTTACCAAAGCAGGACAGAAATTAGTGTAAAGACCTTCACACACCAGAATCGATGCGAATAAACGACTCAAATAATTCGGAGGTGAATTATTGTTTATTCTTTCTCAAAGAAACTTGCAAGGTGGATTCCACAACAGTGTGCTGATGCTGCAATAGAAATGACAAAAAGTGGCACTGGGTTGGTCCTGTTCCAGAAAAGAGAAGAGAACTTGGACTTATTTAATACAGGAGCTGAAGCTGGACCATGACCACTTCAGGACAGACCTAAGGACGTCCATGGGACAGTTGGAGGATCTGCTTTAGCAGCTAGCTCTTTTGACGCAAAGAATAAATAAGACACTTGGCCATGATGATTCAAAATTTAAATGAAATAGCAGCAAAAGTGATACCTGCATAGCTCGTAACCGTTGATCTATCAGGCAACACGCCTTTTCTGATTGGTCAATTATATATCTATCAGATGTGAATATTAAAAAAATTCAACCTCAGTCCAAAAAAATAAAAAACTTGTAAAATCGCTGGATGGAATTTCTCCTGATGTGAATGTTTACATTCTGATAAAAAAATTTTGCCATGCAAATTATTCAGATGAAATATTTGGAGTAGGTGTGTAAGTGTGGCCTTAAAGCTGAACATATATTCCAAAAGCAACATTATTTAGCCCGGTTACTGGTTAATAATCAGCTTCCACAAAATGTTTTAAGTCTTAATGCCTGATTTACCAACATAATTAATCACTAATCAATCTAGAAGCAAAGCAAGACAATCTTCTATTGAACCGATTTATTATGTTGCTGTTAATGAACCACAAGCATAAAACGACACTGATGCAGAGGTTTTCTCCTTCTTATTTAGTCATCCAAACTTCACTTTCCTCTCAGCTGCGACTACAATAAGTAAAAATATAACGGTCACACTTACTCGTGTTAGGATGGCTTCAAGTGTAGAAGACATTCAGCTGGTTTCAGAGCAAATGTGAGAGCAGGAAATGATTCTGCTCATAAGGCATTCACACACATTCACACCTACCAACACATATACACACTGTAAGGGTGTGATGTCTCAGGTTCTCTTTAGTTCCTGGTTTCCTGTTTTAGTTTGAGGTTTTCCTGGTTTAGTTCCCTGATGTCCAGTTTCCTGTTTTGTTTTCCCGTTCATTAGCTCACCTGGTCTTATTAGTTAAGTCACTCCACCTGTGTCTCGTTCTGTTTGTGTGTGTATATACACGGCTTAGCTTCTGTTTTTAGTAGCTGGATTATTGTGTGTGTTAGACTATGTTTCCACTGTTAGTTTTGCCCTCAGTTTATGCCAAAATTAAAACCTCTCAGTTCTGCATCTATGGCTGTCTTCTCCTGCATTTGGGTCCACACCTCCACCACCACACGACATACACCTACCAACACACCTGTGCACACTAACCAGGACTCACACATAAAAACCAAAACATATTGGATTGTTCATCTTCTGATCGTTCAGATTTATGACTTTTTTCCAACCATGATGCTGCTTTCGAGGCACTGCAGACGTTTAAAGAGTGTCTATTGTGCTACTTTGTTTTCTGAGCTTTTTACAGTGTTCTAGTGTTGAATGCTCATCACACAAGTGAGTGATGCAGCTTTTTATCACATTAACACGTTTGAGCTTTTCAGCAAGTCTCAACATTCCGTTTCCATGGCGCTGATGTAACACTGCGGAAAATGATCGGCCAACTCATCTCCTGTGCAACATTTTCATTTTTGCAAGAACTGCAAGACAGAGAATAAACAGGTTATGAGGAGTGGACTCGGTGCGTGGTCTGTACACGGTCTCATCACGTCCTGACTAAACTTCTTCTGCTGGCATCAGCTACTGATGCATAAGACATCGAGCACTCTCTGCTGGCGAAACCTATATTAACACTGAAGGACTAAATCCAAAAAATGGAGAAAATCTAGGTCCAGGCACTCAAAGTGGATTGAATAAAAAGCCTTTCATAGAAATGGGCAAGAATGATAAAAAATACATCAACGCGTATCGGCTTATGCCTTCCTCAGGGTGTATAGTGAAACAAACAAACAGAGCAATTATAGTTCTCACAGGTGTGAACAATTGAACCCATGTAGCAATATACTCTTAGCCTCTCGGGGCATCAGACAATAAATATTGCACAAAATACACAAGCAACTATTCCCTGGCCTCTAGAGCCACATGGATAGAAATGCATTAGAGTAAATATAGTCAGAGAAGCCGTCTTACTCTCTGTGACCCCCCCAGCCATAAATGTAATCTGCAGACAAAACATGCAAATTAATGATGAAGTTTGAAGGAGTAATGTGAGAACATAAGAACTAAAAGAATGAAGTTAAATCTAAGTCCTCATTTAGACCTTGATATCTGGTGCCATTAAGGCTATAGATCTAGTATGCCTCTCTTTGTGTAAGACGTTTAACTTTGTCTCCATCCCTGGCATCAGACCTAATGGCTTCAATGCCTATTACTCTCAAAAATGTATCGCAAGCATGTTAGTCTTCTTTTGGTCAGACCCACATAGAAACAACCGGAAGAGCATTCTAGTCTGTAAACAACATGAGTGTTATTGCAATTTATGAAGCTGGTGATAGGAAAGGTTTTGTTGCTGAAACTATCTCTGAAAGTGTCCGTTTTCACCATATTTTCACAATAGTTGCGGTTACCACAACAGAAATTGCCCTTGGGTTGACAGAGCCACATGTCCGGTTTAGAAGCAGAAAGATAACTTCTAACTAGTTTATCTCCAATAGTCGGTGCCCTTCTAAAGCTGATCCCAGAGATTCAGTGAACACCTCCCATAAAGACCGATCACTCTCAATGATGTCCCAGTTTTTTTTTAATAATTTTTTTGATCTGCAAAGCTTCTTTACTGTAATGTGTGACAAAATAGGGTTTACCTGTTAGCCCCTGTTTTGGTTTCGAAATGAGCAATTCTTCCTTTCAAGTGACAGAGCTCGTTCATGTGCCTGAATAAGAATCTTTTGTTGATATCCCCGTTGTCTGAAGCGTTGCTGCATGTCCATGGATTGAGTATGGAAATCCTGGTCAGAATCACAAAGGCACCTCAGTCTCTGAATTTTTCCATAGGGGATGTTATTGATAAGCCATGGTAGAAGTAAGCTATCAACATGTAGTAGGGTATTGCGATCTGGGTTTTTCTGAAGATTGAAGTATGTAAAATAAACCTTGATCATGTTTGGAAATCTGTAAATCCAGAAAGTTGATGACTTGATGGTTATATTCCAAGCTGAATTTCCGATTTTCATTTGAACTATTGGTATAGACATGAAAGTCTAAAGGTTCTCTTTCTGAGCCTGAAAAAAACGAGATCACATCATCAATATACCGACTCCACTACACAACTCTTCCTTTAAATGGGTTATCATCTGAAAAAATGTATTGTTCCTCCCATAGACCCCAAAACAAGTTAGCATAGTTTGATGCAAAACACGCTCCCACAGCTGTTCCCTTTTCTTGTCTGTATAGTTTATCCTGGAAAAGGACAACATTGTTTTTGAGTGTCCATTCAGTTGTTAAACAATAAAGTCGCTAGGGGGCATCTGGTCATCAAGTCTAGACCACAGATAGCCTCCAGGCCTTCCTCATGTACAATGTTGCTATATCTGGACTCAACATCCATTGTAGCCATAATGCAAGAACCAATGTTCTGTATTTGTGCTACTTTCTCTAGGACCTGGGTGGTGTCCTGAATCTAAGAAGGCAATTTCTCAACAAATGGCTTGATGAAACAATCAACAAATTTAGAAGGAAGTTCTATATTGGAATCATTTCCTCTGATAATTGGTCTAACTGGTAGATTTGGTAAATTCTTGTGGACTTTTGGGAGCATATAGATAGGCGTATCTTTATGATTCTTGCCCATTTTTATTAAAGGCTTTTTATTCAATCCACTTTGAGTGCCTGGACCTGGATTTTCTCCATTTTTTGGATTCAGTCCTTTCTCCATGCTTCTCCAAACCCTTCCATGAGCACCAGTGGTTTGAAGGATACCTGCAACGCACCTGCCATTTTCTTAATTTTTCTTAATTTTCCTATATTAACACTATTTTATAGCGAAAGAGTCCTTAAGTATGAATTTCTCAATAAAAAAGAAGGGGGGGGGCGACTATTCCCATTATCTATGACATAGTGCTACACTGACAAGTATAGGGTCTAGGAGAGATTCTTGTACTTCAATATTTGAGTCTATAAATTTCTATTTATTTTTCATAATTGTTTGTATTACAAAGTTTGTACTGCTGGACCGGACTGGAGAGGACAGAGTGACAGAATCAAAAAGAAGAGAAAACAGAAAACATCTTGTAGAGAGAAAAAGAGAGAGAGAAAGAAAAGGCAAGAATGAGAAAGAGAACAACCTACATACATTTGCATGTACATAAGCACACATATACACCCGCTTGTATATACACACATATATATGTGTGTATATACAAGGGGGGGAGCACACGGTCAGGGGAACAGGTCCCAGCAGGCCCGGACCAGCAAAACCCAGCTCCGCCAGGCACTGGCCACCCAGGGCAAACAGAGTGTGGGCCCCAGCAGCCTGAAAGCAACCCCCATGCCACGCCCACGCCAATGGAGAGCCAGGACACCCAGACTGCCACTGAACGGCAGCCAGGCCACGTCCCGGTGAACCGGCCGTGCTCCCCAGGCACCAAGGCCCTCTCACCCCTCCAAGACTCACTCACTCACTCACTCACTCACTTAAACTTTCACCCCTCCCTGCTCGAAACCCCTCTGGCAAAGCCCCAGAAATGGGGCCATAAGAGGGCCCCATCGCCCCTTCCCTCTTTCCTTGCCAATGACTGATTGGGAAGTGTCTGTTAATTGCAATAAAAATAAGGGGGGTTACCGCACCGTGTCGGGTGAGAAACTGCCTAAGCGACCCCAACCGCCATACACTGCATGTCCCGCCCCCCAAAACTTGACCATGCGTCGTTAGTGTTTTGGTGTTGTGGTGACTGAATGTGACTAAAACTGGGAGGTGAGCAGATACCGGGTTCAGTGATCAAGACCACTTTGATGGCCTTTCTCACCATCCAGCATACGGTGCCCACCTCCCAACGCCTTGTTTGTGATGGAGAGCGGGGAAGGAGAAGGGACCAAGGATTTTTGTCCAGAGGAAAGTGATTTCTTCCTGCAGAAAATCAGTTGCCAGTGGCACTAGGCACGCCCCCCATTTCGGGGGCCCAGAAGGACCAGGACAAGCCAGGGGCAGCCGCCCTAACAACAAGAGCTTCCAGGAACCCAAACCAGGGAGCCGCCACACACACACACACACACACACACACACACACACACACTCGTGCACCATCCCACTCCCTATATGCAAACTCCTAACCTCCACTCACATGCACCCTTACCCTCCCCATACACACATCCCTACGTGTTGCACACATACACCACCCTCCCCCATACATACACCCTGAACACCGACCCACATGCACCACCACGCACCGCCACATTCATGCATCACTACTACTACTACTACTACTACTACTACTACTGACAACCAGGGCACAGGCCTGCCCACCACAACAGTGGCAAGTCCAGGCCAGCTCAGCCCACCTGGTGCAGGCTGACCCTCCCCCCACGAGAGACAGGGGACAGCCCCCGGCACCGGGATATCAGGATTGTTCCAGATTGGTGTATATTTACATGGGAAGAGTGGTGACTTAGTAGTTTTAAGGAATTCCCACCAGGCTGTCAGAGATTAACTAATATTGATGCTTTTCAAACTATTATGATGTTTGATAACTTGGCTAATAAAAGGCAAGTTTTTTCATTTCTAGATATTCACAGAATGCTTTTTCAAGATCTAACCATGACTCATCTAATGGGTGAGACTTTACCATTTTGAGATATACTGTAACCTGTTGACTAAGAAGTAGTTATGGAAATTGGGCAGGTCCAAACCCCCAGATCTTCTCATCTTCTGTAGAGTTTTTAAGCTAATATGTGGTTGTTTGTTCTTCCAAAGAAATTTAGATATGTGAGAGTCCAGTGACTTAAACCACTTAGGGGATGTTTAAAGGGTATCATAGAGAAGAGGTAGTTAATGTTTGGTAAAACCATCCTTTTAATCGTGGCAACTCTGCCCATGAGAGGAATGGGTAGAGAGCTCCAGCGTGTGAGATCATCCTTAAAAGCGGAACATAGTTCAATTTTGTTAGCTCTGAAAGCCTGGAAGAAATGCTTATACCCAAGTATTTTATATTTCCTGGCTGTAATGTAATAGTGGGTATATTCTGGAAATAATAGTTAATGGGCAGAACTGTCGACTTTGACCAGTTATTAAAATAATCTCAGATTAAATAGAAATCATTGAGTAGTGAGATGGTCTTTGATAGAGAGGTTTGTGAATTCTGAAGAAAAAGTAATATATCATCAGCATAAAGACTTATTTTGTGTTCTATGTTTTTTCCATGGATGCTTTTTATATCCTCATTTTGCCTGATAGTGGCTGCTAAGGGTTCAATAAAGATAGCAAATAGTATGGGAGGAAATGGACAGCCTTGTCTGGTGCCTCTCTGTAAACTGAAGCTTGGTGAAATTTGATCATTCGTCTTCACACAGCCCTTGGGTGAGTTATGTGATATTTTTATCCAGTCCATAAAAGAGGGTTTAAAGCCAAATTTGTGTAGAGTTGCTAATAAAAATTTCCAGTTTACTCTGTCAAAAGCTTTCTTTACATCTAAAGAAATGATTATTGTCTCTAAGTTCTTAATGGTAGAGTAGTCTATAATATTGACAAGTCTCTGTGTATTAATAGAGGATTGTCTACCTTTTATTAAACCTGTTTGGTCATGATGTATAATAGATGGTGTTACCTTTTCTAGCCGGATAGCAAGGGCTTTGCAAATTATTTTAAGATCAACATTTATGAGTGATATAGGTCGATAACTGGATGGTAGTGTAGGGTCTTTATCTGGTTTTTAGCAAGAGATTAATTTTAGTAGAATTCATATTTAGAGGTAATCTATTATTTTCCTTAATTTCTGATGTCATTTTATGAAATGTAGGTGCCAATACACCCCAAAACTCTCTGTAAAATTCAGCAGGAAAACCATCTGGGCCTGGAGCTTTATTGCTAGGCATGCGCTGGAGGGCTTTGTGGAGTTCTAGTGAGAGAGGTAAATCCAAACCCGTAGCCTGTTCATGATTTAATTTAGGAAGGTCAATGTTTCTAAGAAATTGATTAATATTGTCATCTGATGAATCAATTTTTGGTGTGTATAAGTTTTGGTAAAAGTCCCTGAATACTAAATTTATTTCTCAATGATCATGGGTGATATTCCCTGCTGAATCTTTAACAGAGGCTATGGTAATTTTTTCCCCGATTCATTTTTAACTGATTGGCTAAATATTTCCCAGACCTGTTGGCATATTTAAAGTTCTCCAAGCGTAGTCTTTGTGCTAGAAACTGTGTTTTCTTTAGTATTTCATTTAGCTCTAGTTTGGCCTTCGTTATTTTCTTCAAGATGTCATCGCTTAGGGAGGTACCATTGGCATCCTCCAGCGTTTTAATTTCAAGTTCTAACTGATTTTCTTGCATTCTTGTTCTATTTCTTATAAGATGAAAAACTGATTATTTGTCCTCACATTACAGCTTTTCCTGCTTCCCACAACATGCATGCTGATGTTCCTGGAAGGTCATTATTTTGAAAATACATATTCCACTCTTTTTTTAAAGAAACTAATAAAGTCAATATCTTTAAGTAATGATGTGTTGAATCTCCAGTTTTTAGATGGTGATATGGCTTCCTTATTTATCAAAGTAAAAGAGACTGGTGCGTGATCACTAATAGTGATCACTAATACTGGTGGATTTTAACTTCTGATAAATTGCTCAGCAAGGAGCTGTTGACTAAGAAGTAATCTAATCTAGAATAAGAGTGGTGAACTGATGAGAAGAATGTGTATGCTCTTAAAGTAGGATTGTGAGATCACCATGCATCACAAAGACCAAAATCCGCCATGTATTGTTTGACAGTATTGACAGATTGCCAATCCCTGCTATTTCCTATAGCGTTGACCCTGTCCATACCAGAGTTCAAGACGAGGTTGAGGTCTCCTCCCACAATGATAATATCATCTAGGTGGTTTGAGAGTGCTGCAAAAAAAGGAAAAGAAGAAGGAGTCATCAATATTTGGACTGTAAACATTAGCTATGCATATTTTAAGATTCTGAATAGACAGGTTAACTATAATAAACCTACCTTCAGGGTCTGCCACTGTGCTGTTTAGGGTAAAATTAATTTTTCTCTTGAAGAGAATTGCGACACCTCTCTGTCTAGTGTTATAACAGGCTGCAAATATATGGGGAAATTGAGGTGTTCTGACTACATCTATTGTAGATTTAGCCAGATGAATCTCTTGTAATGAAATGATGTCAGCCTGTCAGTCTTTTGATTGACTTAATATTTTGAACCTCTTTTCTTTGGGACCAGCTTCATGTACATTCCACGTTACAAAGTTAAGTGTTTTCATGCCCAGGTTATAATAAAGTGTCCACAAATCTGTGCATGCACATACACTTGAGCAATTGTAAAAGGGCTGTTGTGTATAGGATGCATCTTATCTAATACTGTCTCATGCAGGACATTACATGTGCTGTGGATTTTTATATTACGAATATCAAGTGAACTACAGGTGCTGTGGATGTTTATATTATTAATATCCGGTAAACTACAGGTGCTGTGGATGTTTATATTAATAATATCAAGTAAACTACAGGTGCAACAAACAGTGAAGAAGTGAAAAGTTAAAAAGAAAAAAAGGAAAGAAAGATAGAGGAGATAGGAGAAAAGAAAAAAGGCATTTATGCCCACAAAAGAACAGAAAACCATCTTAGAACCTCTGAGACTGGCAGTGATGTTAATATTCTTTAGTCTGAACTAGAGACATTTAATCCTCACAGTGCATAAAAAAAGAAGCCAAAAGAAGGAAAGAGAAATCGTTCATACAGCTGACCTGGGATTAGTAAAGCCAAGGTGTAATTGACTGTTCCCTGTAGAGCGTCCCGTTCAAGAAAAGTCGGTCCATGAAGATGACCGCGCGTGGGCCTTCCTCCATGAATCTTCTCCTGATTAGGAACAGAATCCTGCGTCGCTCCAAGATCTCACGGGGAAACTGGTCACTAAGGCTATAATTGGAACCTTTGAGCTCTTTCCCACAACGTTTGACATGTTCTTTCTGCTTGAAATGCTCAAACTTTGCCACGATGGGTTGTAGTCAGCAGGGAGTGGGTGTTCTAGCTCTGATACGATGGACCCGGTGAAATGTGATGTTGTTAATGGCTTCATCTGAGAGTTTGAGCTGAGTTTTGATGAAGTTTTTTACCGTAGCTTCAGGATTTTCCTCGGCTTGCTCTGGGATGCCTGCAAAGACTAGATTGTCCCTCATGCTGCGTGCCTGTAAATCTAGAACGGATTCCTTCATGTTCTTATTCTCCCCTTGGAGTCGGGTCATCTCCTCTGTGAGAGATCTGATGGACTCTTTGAGAGCTGCATTCTCCGAGGCTAACTCCTGGACCTGGTATTGGCCGAATTCCAGGGACTCTCATAGCGCTTGGAATTCCTTATGTAAAACCTCCACTAGAGCCAGACATGCATCGAGGCTGGACAAACGCTGATCAATGGAGATTAAGATATCATTGGTGTCTCCTTTGGATGGTGAGATTGCTCCAGGTGAGTCCTCTTTGCATGATCTTTTTGTTAATGCAGCTTTGTTTGTAGCCGCTGCCACTGCGCTGGACTTCCCCATGACAATCCGTTTGAAACACTCGTCGATATAATCTTTCAGGTGATCCAAATCTTCGTTTTGCTTTTAATATGTTGTTCAGAGGAAAACAGTTAGTTAATCAGGTAATTATTTAATATATTGGCACAAAACATGGGATAAGAAATGTTTGTTAGATCAGTGGAGTGCCATGTTGAATATGCCAGAGTCTCGTGAGTTCTCACGATACTACAACATCACTTACCTCTCCACCACATCACTTACCTCTCCCACCCGATCTCAGGTAGTTCTTAACCAGCTTCAACTTGCTGAAAGTCCGTTCACCCCCTGCAACTGTGATAGGAAGTGTACAGAAAATTCTCAAGGCAATACAAAGTTCTCCAAAAATGCTCTGTAGCTGCATCTTCCAGGTGGCATTAAGGAGCTCAAGAGAGGACAGATTTTTGAAAAATGTAGCATCATATATGGCGCAGAAATGTAGCACTTCATTCTCAAATTCTTGTGAGAGATCTGTGTGATATATTTTTGCCAGTGCTTGGCATGTTGTTTTTATCTGCGCTTCAGTCATAGCAGTCAGCTTCAGAATGGGTGCAAATGTTTCAGATATGTTTGCTGTGGTATGGAACCTTGCACTCAAGGCACTGATAATGCTATCCATTGCAACAAAAAATATGTTGTTCCTGAATGCATTTTTGGCACCGTCTTCAATAGTTGCATCTTATTGACATCTCATCAGGCATGTGTTTCCTTTCCCGCTTCCATCTCTCTTCACTCTGAAAATGATCAGGGACGTACATTGCTTGTGCCACTAGGGAGTAGCACAAATCCCATCTCTTACAAAGAGCCTGCATTTCCTCCTGTAGTGCCTTGATGTTTGCAGCTTCAACATCAAGAGAAATATCTCCTCCCTGAAGAATCACATTTCTGTTTTCAATACACCGCAAAATCTTAACCCAGACAGTAAGAAGGACGATGGCATGAAATGTGTTGAAATAGGTGATCAAACCATTTGCCTCAGACTTGGCTTCACTTGTCAGACTGCAGGTGGCTAAGACACATATATCCTCAAGAATGAAGGGCAAGTGAGCTGCCACCACTCGTACTGCAGCAATGCGCGCACTCCATCGAGTGTCAGAGAGACGATGAAGAGAGCATCCTGTCTTTTCTTTCAAGATGGCCCATCGCTCTGGGCTAGCACTGAAGAAATTATAAAGACGGTTTCCGTAGCCACAAAATGTTGCAACCTCTGGACATGACTCAGCCGCATGGACACCAACCAGCTTGAGGGTGTGGGAAGCACAGGGGGAGAATGTAGCAAGTGGATTGACTTTTAAAATCTGAGCTTATACTCCTTTCACCTTCCCAGACATGTTGGCTCAATTATCATATCCTTGTTCTCTACAGTCTTGTAAAGGTATGCTATTGGACTGCAACGCTTCTACAATCATTTCGGAAATTTCCTTTCCTGTCTTTTTGTGAAAATCTTTGAATTCGATAAGCCTTTCAACTATCTTCCAAACACCACTGTCTCCTTTGTCCTGACGTACATATCTTACCAATAGCATGTTCTGTTCTGTATATGTCTGGTGTTGAGTCACATATGACAGAATAATATATTGCAGCTTCTATTTCTTTCAGGATAATGTTGAGCACTCTCTTGCCACAGCGCTCGATGAACTCATTCTGTGTGTCTGGACTTAGGTAGTGAGTTAAATGTGAACCTTTCTTCTTTTGTCTTACTTTTTCTAAGTGCTCTTGAAAGAGGGGATCATAATGGGCCAACAACTCCAGAATTCCAAGAAAATTGCCATTATGGACATCATCCAAAATTGAGGTTTTGCCAAAAGCCTCTCTAAGATCTTGGTATGCTTCTCTGCTTCTGTCGTGAGCTGTTTTTGAAGGTGCCCATCAATTCCTGTGGCTACCAATAATGAATGCTAAAGGCTTTTCCATTTTACATAGCACTGCTTATGGGGAGTTTGTGTGTCCCGAAGATTCTAGCAGCTATGTTGTCTGGGGCTTTATGCCCCTAGTAGGGTCACCCAGGGCAAACAGGTGTCTAGGAGAGGGACCAGACCAAGCACGGCTCATAGACGCTTATGATGACTACAAACCTGGGCAGAAATGTTCTCTTGCCGAGATGCAGGTTACCGGGACCCCCTCTGGAGCCAGGCCTGGGAGTGGGGAACGAGAGCACGCATCTGGTGGCCGGGCCTTTACCCGTGGGGCCCGGTCGGGCTCAGCCCGAAAGGGTTACATGGGCCCCACCTCCCGTGGGCTCACCATCTGCAGGAGGAGCCATAAGGTCCGGGTGCAGTGTAGCTGGCAGCAAGGGGTGGGGACCCTGGCAGTCTGATTCCCGGCTGCAGAAGCTGGCTCTAGGGACGTGGAATGTCTCCTCTCTGGTGGGGAAGGAGCCTGAGCTTGTGCGTGAGGTTGAACGGTTCCGACTAGATATAGTTGGACTCACCTCGACGCATGGCTTGGGCTCTGGAACCAGTACCCTCGAGAGGGGCTGGACTTTCTTCCACTCTGGAGTTGCTCATGGTGAGAGGCCCCGAGCAGGTGTGGGCATTCTCATCAGCCCCCAGCTTGGTGCCTGCACATTGGGGTTTGCCCAGGTGGACGAAAGGGTAGTTTCCCTCGCCTTCGGGTGAGGGGACGGGTTCTGACTGTTGTCTGTGCCCATGCACCAAACAATAGTTCAGATTACCCACCCTTTCTGGAGTCCTTGGAGGGAGTGCTGGAGGGTGCTCCTTCTGAGGACTCCATTGTTCTGCTGGGGGACTTCAATGCTCACGTGGGCAATGACAGTGAGACCTGGAGAGGAGTGATTAGAAGGCATGGTCCCCCCCCCTCTGAATCCAAATGGTGTTTTGTTATTGGACTTCTGTGCTCGTCATGGATGTCCATAACAAACACCATGTTCCAACATAAGAGTGTCCATATGTACACCTGGCATCAGGATTTACTGGGCCACAGTTCGATGATCGATTTTGTAGTTGTATCATCGGACCTGCGGCCACAAGCCTTGGACACTCGAGTAAAGAGGGGGGCGGAGCTGTCAACTGATCACCACCTGGTGGTGAGTTGGCTCAGATGGTGGAGGAGGAAACTGGTCAGATCTGGCAGGCCCAAACGTGTTGTGAGGGTCTGCTGGGAACGTCTGGCTGAGTCCCCCGTCAGAGCGAGCTTCAACTCCCACTGTCAGCAGAGCTTCAACCATGTCCCAAGTGAGGCGGGGGACATGGAGTGTTTCGTGCCTCTATTGTTGAGGCGGCTAGCCGGAGCTGTGGCTGTAAGGTCATTGGTGCCTGTCGTGGCGGTAATCCCAGGACTCGTTGGTGGACACCAGCAGTGAGAGATGCCATCAAGCTGAAGAAGGAGTCCTATTGGGCCTTCTTGGCCTGTTGGACTCTGGAGGCAGCTGATGGGTACCGACAGGCCAAGCGGCTTTGTGGACCTGGAGAAGGCGTTTGACTGTGTCCCCCAGGGGCTACTGTGGGGGGTACTCTGGGAGTATTGGGTACTGGACCCCCTTGTACGAGCTGTCCGGTCCCTGTACGACAGGTGTCAGAGCTTGGTCCACATTGCCGGTAGTAAGTTGGATTAGTTTCCGGTGGGGGTTGGACTCCGCCAAGGCTGCCCTTTATCACAGATTCTTTTCATAACTTATATGGACAGAATTTCTAGGCGCAGCCGAGGTGTTGAGGGGATCCGGCTTGGTGGCCTCAGGATTGGGTTCCTGCTTTTTGCAGATGACGTGGTCCTGTTGGCTTCACCTGGTTGTGATCTCCAGCTCTCACTTGAGCGATTCACGGCCGAGTGTGAAGCGGCTGGAATGATAATCAGCACCTCCAAATCTGAGACCCTGGTCCTCAGCCGGAATCGGGTGGATTGCCCTCTCCAGGTCGGGAGTGAGGCCTTGCCTCAAGTGGAGGAGTTTAAATATCTCGGGGTCTTGTTCACGAGTGAGGGAAGGATGGAGCGCGAGATCGACAGACGGATCAGTGTGGCGTCTGCAGTAATGCGGACTCTGCACTGGTCTGTTGTGGTAAAGAAGGAGCTGAGCCAGAAGGCGAAGCTCTCGATTTACCAGTCGATCTACGTTCCTACCCTCACCTGTGGTCATGAGCTTTGGGTTGTGACCGAAAGAACGAGATCTCGTATACTGGCGGCTGAAATGAGTTTCCTCCGCAGGGTGGCCGGGCTCTCCCTTAGAGATAGGGTGAGGAGCTCGGTCATCCGGGAGGGCCTCAGAGTAGAGTCGCTGCTCCTCCACATCGAGAGGAACCAGTTGAGGTGGCTCGGGCATCTGGTCAGAATGCCTCCTGGACGCCTCCCTGGTGAGGTGTTCCAGGCACGTCCCCCTGGGAGGAGAAGACCCAGGACATGCTGGAGGGATTATATCTCTCGGCTAGCTGGGAACGCCTCGGCATCCCCCCGGCAGAGTTGGCAAATGTGGCTGGGAAGAGGGAAGTCTGGGCTTCCCTGCTTAGGCTGCTGCCCCAGCGACCCGACCCCGGATAAGCAGCATGAAGATGAAGATGCTTATGGGGAGCATGTGCCTCATGTTCTGGGAACTTTCTATAAATTTTTTGCCATTTGATTTCTGATAACTTAAGTCCATCCTTGCTGTTCAGTGCACTTTTAGATTGCTTTGTCTGCTCATGTGAGAACAGAAGGCATGGGATGCAGAACAGAGCCTTTGCACTGTCACTGTGAATCAACCAGTTCCTCCTAATCTTCTCACGCCCGTTGGTCAACTTAACACATTGAAGATACTTAGGGAATGCTTTGCCTTCCTTGTCTATGGGTGCCTCTTTGGTCAGGTCTACACTTTCACTTGCCAATCTGCAAATAAGAGTCTCTATTGAGCAGTTAGCTTGTCTGGCCACAGTCCTGGGTCCTCTGACAACAACTCTTCTGCATTTCCCTCACTTGGCCCTTCCTGTTCTCTCTCCTCAGCCTCCTCACTCTCAAACACATCTACAAGCATGAAACACATGATTTATGTTAACCTCAACCTGATTATAGACTCACATCCTACTTCATGGTAGTACTGGCTGCTCGTTTCAGTTGAAACTGCTGGTACACATGATTGCTGGTAATAATTTTACCCCTATGAGCTCACCTTGTCTCACATCCTCCTACACACTCCCTTCCTTGCCTTCAGCATCTGATGCAAAACTCTCTACATCTACAAGAATAAAGAATTGGCATGAGCCTCTTATCATACAAATAACCCAACCTACTTTTAAAAGCAAGCTCACTTTCTAGAGCCATTTCAGTGCAAGATAAATTGCTAAAAATAATTTAAAATATGGCCACAAATTGCTTATTATATCAACAGATTGTCTTTTAAATAGGTCTCATTTTTTTGTTGCTATGGGCTGAGCTCTAAGGCCATCAACTGGTAACTATCTACAAGAGAGCGCTTGACATCTACCATTTAGAACAGAGATCACCAATCCTGGTCCTTGAGGGCCGGTGTCCTGCAGGTTTTCCAAGACGTGTTCTACTCATGTTTGCTAAATACACACTGATTTGAATCAGGCGTGTTGCAGCTGGGACACCCTCGAAAACCTGCAGGACACCAGCCTGGAGGACCAGGATTGTGAACCCTGATTTAGAACAAGTACAGATGATGTGAAAGGTTGAAAATATGTTCACTAACAGTCAAACATGAAGTAAACATCAGATCTGCTTTCCTTTTTTTTTTTTTGTCTTGTCCAGCATTTAAGCAAGCAGACTGATGTTCTGGATGCTGTGTTCTGCTGAGCAAATTTATTTTGCCAAGGGGAACTTTTATAGATGTAATGATCCCCTTGTATTTCTTGATTCTTATTTTATTTTTCTATTTGCTTTGGATAATAGCTTGTATTACAGAGTTTATGCTGCTGGACCTGACCGGAAAGGACAGGAAAGGGGCAGAAAGAGAACAGAAAAGAGAACATAAAAAACAAAAGAAAGAGATCAATGCATACACGTATATGCACATACATACCCACCTACATATACATGTATATACACTCGCACATACATTATATATATATATATACATATATACATACACATACATACATACATACATACATACATACATACATATAGATAGATAGATATACATACATACATATTATATATATATATATATATATATATATATATATATATATATATAAAGAAGGGACCCACTTTATGTCAAATTATACCAAAGAGTGATTTATGACCCCTGTCATCCAATGAGAAGCTGGCACGCCACAAGTGGGCGTGGCTTAATGAACCGGAAGTCCCTCCCCTTTGTGATCCAATCAGCGTGTGCCACGTCACGAGTGGGCGTATCTTAATGAACCGGAAGTCCCGCCCCCTCAGTGATCCAATCAGCGTGTGCCACGTCATAAGTGGGCGTATCTTAATGAACCGGAAGTCCCTCCCCCTCTGTGACCCAATCAGCATGTGCCACGTCATAAGTGGGCGTAACTTGGGTGAGGGGCGGTCCCTGGACCACGTGATGTCCGGAAGTGACGTCCCTCCTCCCAGGCGTGGCTCTAAAGTGACGTCATCCGTGGGCGGTCCCTGGACCACGTGATGTCCGGAAGTGACGTCATCCGGTGGCGGTCCCTGGACCACGTGATGTCCGGAAATGACGTATGTCCGTACGTCATACCTGGGCGGCATGTCCGGACATGTCTTCTGGACGTACGGCATGCCTGGACGGTGTGCCTGGACATGCCCGGACATGTCTTCTGGACGTACGTCATGCCTGGGCGGTGTGCCTGGACATGTTAGGGGCATGTCCGAACGAGTCTAGAGGTATAAAGAGGGGTCCCGGGGGGGGGGGAATTAAAAAAACGTCTAAGAGAAAGAGTAATAAAATAAGGTAAAGAAAGTTTTGGGAAAAAAAAAAAATCCCTTACCTTCTCCATATGCGTGTCACTCTGATGCAATCAGTATTTCTTCAGCGATGAGACGTGGTTTTTCGCCTTTGAGTCTTTTGGGTCTACTGGAAAAGAGCAAACTTATCATGGGAAATGCAAAAAGTAGTATAAACAGAGTTTACTGGGTGGGAAGAGTGAAAAAAGTTTTTTTTGCTGGCTGCAAAAATCCTCTCTGAGTCTGTTTGTATTTACACCCCCACTCTTCTACTGGCCCGTGTGACAAGCACCCCCTCTTGTCTGCAGCAGGCTTTTTACGACCCTCTGTTGGTGTGTTTTCAGTGACTTTCGCGTTGATAAACTATTGGAAAAAAGAAGAAGAATTAAACTATTATGATAAATGCAAAAAGAGAAGTAAAAAAAATAGAAGTGTTAGCAAAAATAAAAAGTGCTAATAAATGGATGGGAAAAGAAAAAACGTTTTTTTGCTCCAGCAGTCTGCAAAATCCTTTTTCCCCTCGGTGGTGGGACATGTGTTCTCTTGTTGGTCTGAAAGAAGAGCAAAAAAAAGCTAACTTATTATGATATTTGTAGAGTTTTAACTGATAAAACGAGTACCTTTTTTCTACACATGTCTATCTGCTGCTCATGCGTTTTGAGTCTGTTTTTTACTGAAGGAAGAGAAAAAAAGTTCCTTTAACTGTCCCTGTTTAAATCCTCTAACACCTGGGTTAACTTGCAGAGAAGTGGCAACAAGTTGTTAGCTGAGATAATACAAACAGAACATTCGTTCTGTCTCAAAGTAAGCTTTTATTGCTTAATGACCCCCCCGTAGCCGGGAAAAAAGTTTTAAAAATCAGACACCTGGTCCATGTTTAAGAGAAAGGGTTTTTTAACCTATGGATACTCATATTTAACAGAAACGTGTGGTAAACATACATAACTTACAGAGAAGTGTCAGCAAGCTGTTAGCTGAGATAATACAAACAAAACATTCTCTCTCTCGCCAAGTAAGCTTTTATTGCTTAATGACCCCCCCGTAGCCGGAAGAAGAAATGTGATGTTTAAGAGAAAAAGTTTCTTTAACCTATGGATGCTCATATATTTAACAGAAACGTGTGGTAAACATACATAACTTACAGAGAAGTGTCAGCAAGCTGTTAGTTGAGATAATACAAACAAAACATTCTCTGTGTCAAAAATGAGTTTTTATTGCTTAATGACCCCGTAACGGTCAAGAAACCTGTCAACAACGGTTGCTTCTTATCTGAAAGTTAAGTTAACCACACGTACTTTGGTTCAGTTGACAATGTTGGGTCAGTTTTGTCCTGCAGGTTTTGCTCTGGCCTTATTCTCAAGTACTTTTTGCCTTTGTCCGAAAGCCAACTTCAGTACATCAACTTTCCCGCCGATCTGAACGAGCTGAAAATAGTTCGCATTCCTCTAGTTGGGACAGGTGTCATCGCAGGTACTTCTCACATGGTTTCATAAAGTTATCAATGTTATACAAAGTTTGTGAGGTGTTTAGTTTACCTGATTCCATATTTTCTACTCGCAAGTCTTCTCAGCACAATGTGTGTACCTTTTAAATGTAATCTGTGGTCCTGTTCACAGAACAATGCTGACGGCCGACACGCTGCATAACAGTAGCATAGAATGACCTTGTTAGCAGACTGATGTCGTAACATTTTAACAGAGAAGTTTTTATATTAGCTAATATTAGTCACTGTGAGGCGCTTCATTCTGTTCACACAGAATTAAGGAATTAAAAAAAGAACTGTTTATGTTGTTCCAGAGAATTTGCTTCGTCAGTTGGACTTTTTAGGACAATTAACGTCTTTATCAGGCTGGGGAAGAGTCTTTCTTGTATTTTAAAAACAGATAAGAAGAAAATTAAAGAAATTTCTCAATTATCTTCTCCACTTATACCGTCTCCATTTTTGATTGTTGCTATTGGAACAAGCAAATCTTTCTGTCTCACACTGATTGAACAGCTATCAGTGATGAAACTATTAGCCTTTGGTTTACAGGTTATAACACCTGGGTTGTGGTTTGATTTCATCAGGTGTTAAGTGTGGAGCCCTCCAGGAACATTGCAATACAAACACTTTTGTACGTAATGGTATCCGCTCTCCTGTCCCTGGCTGTTGGTAAGACTTGGTTTTATCACAAAACCTGTAAATAGACACGTTATTAAGGCAGCTATCAATCATATTTAGTTTGCTGTTTGCTTCATGTTGTAGGACTAGTTTTAGTGGCTGTCTTGTAGGTAACTATGATCAAATCAAAGATACTTTAATTAAAACCGTGTCAGTCTTATGATCCGTTCTTCTGCTGAAACATTTTAAACCTGGAATCTTTGCAAACTACTTCAGGTGAGAGGAGTTTTCCATGCTTTAGTAAAATAACTTTGCTATATATGATAGTTGGATAGAAAGTAACCTGCAGGCTTTTCTTTGTGTCGAGGATGAAAAGTACCCAAGCGGTGGTGGTGCAACTTGTTTGGCTTCAAAATATTAGATAATATTTAGGTACATGCAAAAGACTGTGGACTCATTGTTACCCACCATTAATTATTACTATTACTGGTCAAGCAGGGACAGATATGCTCCATCATAGTTTGTTCTGGTTTTTCTGTAAATGACTTGAAGTTTCTCTTGTTGTTTTATCATCATCTCCTATCAGTACTTTTACTAATTTGTCAAAAAACTGCCAAGTTTTATGTAGCCGCGCCGAGCTGTGATAACTCTGGCCTCTGAGATGAGGGATGTTCCAGCACCAGGAGATGGAGAAACTCCCGGGATGACAACGGTAAATATAGTCTCTTCCTCTCTGTATCGAGTTTGCTAATATTATTTGTGAAGTGTAGAAGTGTGATGAAAATACGACAGTCACTGTGTATCTCGGAAAAAAGAAGCCGGTGGACGGTTATGTTCAAGGATCCAACGTTCTGGACCTGCATCTTGCTTGCTCCTTAATACTGAAGTAAAAAAAATATATATATCCTTTTACTCCACATTGTGAAAGTTTAGAAAAAGCAGACGATTTTATTTGGTAACTATTTTTACTCAAATAATTAAAAAAAGAGTTAATATTTTATCCCTGTAAATTTCTGGGGTTTTTCAAAGGCTACCGAGCTGCACCTGAATTCTTACTGGGAACGACACTTTCTCAGCAGTTGCATGAACTTTGATAAACTCTATATGCACGTACTTTCTATTCCAGCTACCTTCCAGTCGGAGCGGTGTTCCTGATTGCAGCCACGTGCTGGAGGTCAGCGACTGGGATTCCGTCAGAAAACTGGGACACTTTGCAGGAACTGTGTTGCTCAGGTAGGTTTTACCACCAGGACCAGAATCCCACTCCTCCTGCAGCAGGACATACTATGCACACGCACCCTGGTTAAAGTTACAAGACAAGAACTCAGACATGCTCACACATTGGCTCCAATTACAATCATTTGTCAATCTAACAAGCTTTTTTTTCTTTGCGCTGTGGAAGCCGGACTATCAGAAGAAAACCTTTCATCATGTAGCAAAACAGAAATCATTTTCATGAGAGAAACATGATTCATTATGATTCATATCTATATCTGCTTTTTTATTTTGTTTTTATTCCTGGACTTCCGGATTGCTTACGACAGCTAGGGCCTGAAAAAAGTGCATTGTAGCACAAATATATCTCCATCCGCCGTGCCAAGAAGCTTGGAATGGAAAATAGTGAAGAAAAGCTGAAAGAAAGCAAGAAATTACTTCAGAAGAAAATGATCATTCCAACTCAATAAAAGTTGTTTTCACAAAGAAAATTATATTTTCACAGTGTTAAAATTTTTTGATTAACGTAAATTAGATAAACTACAAATTAGATGTATTAATTACATCTAGTAAAGTGATATAACATAAACCCCTTTTTAGCTGCACGGACAAAAGAATCCTTCATTCAATCAAGTTATGAAACGGAAATGAAGCCATATCTGTAATGCATTTTGGAGAAGATGCACTGGACTTAGACACACATTTTCCCATTTACCACAAAAAAAAAGAACCTCATATCTAAATATTACAAATGTCGAGATCACAAAAAACTATTTACAAAACCAGCCAATGTGTAAACATAAGATATGAAAACATGATAAAAACAAGTGGTACTGAGTTGCATGGCGGTGGTGATGGGTGTTCCAACGCGGTGTGGTGAGAGTCAGACCCCTGGCTGGTGGTGTGGAGCCGGATCTCCTCCGGGGAAAGGCCCAGGTCACTTTCAGACATGCTTATTGGACAAAGAGAACAACATAGTTTGAATGATCCCAGACAAACTGTTAAAAAAGAAGCGTGTTTCATTTCTCAGTGACAAACAAACAGGTAAGTACAAGTATCCTCATTCTGGATTTTACAATATTGATATCAGATCTACATTTACAAACCTTAATCCGATTATAAATCTTATACTTGAAACCTAAAAATGCCGCATTTAGAATTAGTTTAGCATTTCCTCTTAGTATATTTTTGTAGCTCAGAGAAAATCCAAAACGGCTTCATGTATTTTTCATCCAGGTGACCGCTCTACTCTGCCCAACCCGACAGTTACTATCATCACAAGTAAACTGCAATAAGCAGAACCTCGCTATGCTAACTGAAACCAGACAAAAGAAAAAAATTATAACTGGTGTGTCATCTTATTCCAAGGTTCCCCTCTTATATGTTTACTCAGTCTGACAGTTTTTTCTAACAGGGCAATGCTTCTTATGTAGCCCGGTGAATGTGAACAAAAATGCATCAAAGACCAAATTCCCAACCTCAACATCCCCGTCTTCCCAAGTACACTTTGCAAGATCCACTTTTAAAACTTACATTTTTTTGGGAGTTCCTATTCTCACCAGTTTGTAAATTGGCTCACTTTTCCTGGCTGAAAATTAATATTCCAAATACAGTAAGATGATCAGTAATATCGTTTAAGAAGTTATTCATTCATTTTAGAGAAGCGGTTGCTTCTTCCTGCTCGTTGGTGGATGTTGCCCCTCAGTGGAGCGAAGCATCAAAACTGTCTTGAATCTTTGAGGTGTTACCAGTGAAGCTAAATAGATAAATGCTGATGATTACAATTTGTTTATGAGAAATGTTTTATCCATCTTTTTATATTGCAATTTCAACTTCTAATTTCCCATTTCTGAGCAGCAGTGCAAATGTTGTAAAGCAGCAATTTGTGTTGCAAAAACCCCAGTAAGATGTTGAGCAATTCAGGCACATACATGTTGATATAATGCAACTAAGACTTATTTAGAAACAAAGCCGAAATTGTTGCCCAAACTGATGAATAATATCCTTTTTAGGAAAAAGGTACCTTTCAGTCACTACGCAACAATGTTATGTTTGTATCAAATAAATGTGTTGTATGTTATGTGATTTAATTATGTGACTAAATAAAGATGTTGCATTATGTCCATTTTAAGAAAATGGAGCGAAACCAAATCAGCCACGCTTTAAACCGCTGTGTCGTCATCTGGATCAAGTTGTTAAATAACAATAAACACATCAATTTTTCTCTACAAAACGCAGCGCTTTATCTCAGTCATGCTACAAATAACAGCTGCATTGATCCAACAAGAATACTGTCTCACGTCCTTCTCATCAACATAACCTACTTTTTAACTGATGACACCCCTTTAAATGTTTTTTAGCAAAGTCTACTGCCCAATAAGTATGTGTACTTATTTTTATATTTTTTCAATTGTTTACACAATAAGATGACACACCAGTTATAATGTTCTGACTTCTGTTATGAGAAGTAAAATGAAGGAGCACTAGAATGCATTATTTAAGAAACTTGGACTTTTATCAGTGATTTTATTCAGAAGAAGAGCAGCAACAAAGAATTTCCTATTTTTTAAACAAGTCTGGTGACACAGTGCACAATAGTGCTAAAGAGTTCAACTATTATTCTGTAGGTGTTAATCACGATATGGCCAAAACAATTCCAACATGTGATACTAATTTGAATAAGTTTACTTATACGATCAGGGATAATAAAACTTCAATCTTCCTTTGAGGGAATAATGAGAAAGATATAATAGTTCTAAATAGTTATAATAGTTCAGCACAGGCTGAAGCTAATGTAAGCCTGTCCTATTGAATAAATTAAGTTACCTTTCAACATGTATAAATATTACAAAAATAGAAAAACAAGAAAAGAGACAAGATAAAAATAAACAACCTGAAAACACGTTATCAATAAACAGTCAAATGGAAGAGTGATGAAGCCGACTCATAAGTTGTATAATTCACAAATAACTCTCGTAGCCCTCAAAAATCACCAGGAGAACCTTCTTTCTTTTTGAAAACCAAAAATGTACCACTGGTTCTTAAACTTAGTCAGCATGAGTCCAAAATGAAATCCCAACAACAGATATACAGCTCTTTTTCATTTATTTTTTGGCCTTTGTTACCGTGAATTTGCAAGTGTCTCAATTCATATTTAGTCTCAGAATTGTATACTTGCTGGGAGTGACTTTGTCTTAGCTTTACACGAAATTTTTATTCTTTTGAAATACACCAAATAATTGAATTTTAAAACATGTAATTTCATAAACAGTGGATGACTATGTGCATCTGCCTTGTTAATCCCTTGTTGCAAAAACCCCAGTAAGATGTTGAGCAATTCAGGCACATACATGTTGCAACTAAGACTGATTTAGAAACAAAGCCGAAATTGTTGCCCAAACTGATGAATAATATCCTTTTTAGGGAAAAAGTACCTTTCAGTCACTACGCAACAATGTTATAATTTTTTTCTTTTGTCTGGTTTCAGTTAGCATAGCGAGGTTCTGCTTATTGCAGTTTACTTGTGATGATAGTAACTGTCGGGTTGGGCAGAGTAGAGCGGTCACCTGGATGAAAAATACATGAAGCCGTTTTGGATTTTCTCTGAGCTACAAAAATATACTAAGAGGAAATGCTAAACTAATTCTAAATGCGGCATTTTTAGGTTTCAAGTATAAGATTTATAATCGGATTAAGGTTTGTAAATGTAGATCTGATATCAATATTGTAAAATCCAGAATGAGGAAACTTGTACTTACCTGTTTGTTTGTCACTGAGAAATGAAACACGCTTCTTTTTTAACAGTTTGTCTGGGATCATTCAAACTATGTTGTTCTCTTTGTCCAATAAGCATGTCTGAAAGTGACCTGGGCCTTTCCCCGGAGGAGATCCGGCTCCACACCACCAGCCAGGGGTCTGACTCTCACCACACCGCGTTGGAACACCCATCACCACCGCCATGCAACTCAGTACCACTTGTTTTTATCATGTTTTCATATCTTATGTTTACACATTGGCTGGTTTTGTAAATAGTTTTTTGTGATCTCGACATTTGTAATATTTAGATATGAGGTTCTTTTTTTTTGTGGTAAATGGGAAAATGTGTGTCTAAGTCCAGTGCATCTTCTCCAAAATGCATTACAGATATGGCTTCATTTCCGTTTCATAACTTGATTGAATGAAGGATTCTTTTGTCCGTGCAGCTAAAAAGGGGTTTATGTTATATCACTTTACTAGATGTAATTAATACATCTAATTTGTAGTTTATCTAATTTACGTTAATCAAAAAATTTTAACACTGTGAAAATATAATTTTCTTTGTGAAAACAACTTTTATTGAGTTGGAATGATAATTTTCTTCTGAAGTAATTTCTTGCTTTCTTTCAGCTTTTCTTCACTATTTTCCATTCCAAGCTTCTTGGCACGGCGGATGGAGATATATTTGTGCAACAATGCACTTTTTTCAGGCCCTAGCTGTCGTAAGCAATCCGAAAGTCCAGGAATAAAAAAAAAAAAAAAAAAAGCAGATATAGATATGAATCATAATGAATCATGTTTCTCTCATGAAAATGATTTCTGTTTTGCTACATGATGAAAGGTTTTCTTCTGATAGTCCGGCTTCCACAGCGCAAAGAAAAAAAAGCTTTTTTTTCCTTTAAACATGTTTTGTTCAAACATGTTTGAACGTGTCAGATTTCTTTTGAAGTCGTAGCTGCCAACTTTTAGTTTAATTCGCATGAACTGCTTCCTTTTTTAAACTTCCTTTGAAAGCCACATGCAGACTATGAAGCAAACCACATGCAAGCAACCGGATATGATGTGGTCTGACGTGCACCTGCTGTGTGCTGTCAGTGCATATACCATCATATTCATGCTGTAAAGAACTACTACGGATATCATTGTGCAGCTCTAGGTAGGTAATCATGACTTTTAATTTCAGTACAGATAAGAAGAATGGAACCTTAAAGAAGTGTTGGAGCTCACAGCTGTAGATGCAAAAGTGTTAAAGTTGACTTTCTTTTACTCCAGAGGCTAAACAAGCCATCATGTTTACATGTTTATTGCTTCTTTGTTTACATTTACCTGTATTTTACTGCAGATTGGGCTCTATGTTGTGTATTTGTACATTTATCTTTGTCTTCTTCCAGCAGAAACATTTGAAACGTTTTCATTTAAATGGGAATTGTGCATTGTAATGCTGGAGGTCCTCCATCATGATGGTCCCCAGAGAAGGACTGGTCCCTGGTGTTTCTAGTAAGGTCAGAGTGGTGGAGGGAATATGATTTTTTTTCTACAAAACCGTGATGCCTAAAGAGTGAACAAAAGCAAAAGGTCAGACACAGATTGAGAGGAAATGTCTGAGTATTCGTGTTCAGATCACGCTTCCGCACAAACATTTCACTGTTCCAGACAGCAGAGATGTTTTAGGAGCATGTTGTCTCGGCCCTTCTAGCTAACTCTTAACGGTGATGCAGGTACAGCTGGAACCATCAAACACAAAGTCTCTGTTTTCCAGAAGTGTCAGTGCACCAGAAAAAGCATAACAGGCTGTGTTTCTGTTACAGGGATGCTTCCTCGTTTCATCAGCAGCTTGACGTAACAGCATGACTCTTACTGTCACATTTTCGGCTTTGAATTTCACAAGAAAATCAACTTCAGTGAAATATTGACATGCATCCTCTTCCTTTTGCCTCTTTTATGCAAATATGCATGAGAAGTTAAACAAAAGCATCTCACATATTTGGTCAGATTCAGGAGACTAAATCAAGCTATTGCGACTTCCCCCATGTTGTTTCCGACTAATAAGTTCACACATTTAAGAAATTAAAAATATCATTGTTAGTCTTTTAACCCTTTAAACTCTGGTGCACAACTTGGAAATGTTTAAACCAGAGAGAAAAGTATTGCTGTTATCATGAAGGACAAAACATCTACATCTTTTACGTTTTATGCCTCAGTGAAGTGTCAGATGTAACCTGGTGCTTGATGACTGGTGGGAAAAACTCTGTTATTCTATCAGCTCGTGCAGTGGCCTGAAGAGGCATCCACTGAAGGGACCCAATATGATTTTTTAGCCCAGTAAAGATTAGTTTGCTTAATCATTACTGCTCAGATCTGTAGCTTCCTGCTATTGACACACATCCACACCTGAGTCATTGTTAGTTTTGTTTTGGGTCATTTTGTTTTCCAGTACTTTCTCAGTGGTGCTATTACGTTGTGACAACAGGAATTGTACCATTCTCTGAATACCTTCTGGTGTCTGAAGGGCATGCATGTGCTAGCTGGTATCTGTTGGAATATCAAAACTGAAAGATGGATCATTTCTTCTGAAGCTGCTCAGTCATTTCTCTTAGTTTCATTATGTGCACTTCAGGGAACATTCAGTGTGTGCTTAATATATGATTTGAGCAGAACTTCTCTCCCAGGTCTCTAAAAAAGGAAAATAAAACATAAAACATAACTAAATTCCTTCCTTTGTTTTATTTATCAACCTGCTTAAACAAGTGATGTTTGTATTTTGTTGTCTGATTAATTTATTTGGCATAATGTCCAACATTTAAAAATTCAGCATCCCTCCTTTCTGTTACTACAACAAGAGTGATGCTTTTGGTCTAAATGATATATTTAATCTTCATATCCGTGAAGAACAACTATCTGGTCTTCCGTGGTAAAGCAGCTGCTCTGCAGGGTTTTGCCACATCTGTGATTGGTCAAAAGCTACAAGCTCTTTTCTTTTAAGTGAGCGTGCTCAGATCCAGACAGAAAAACTCTGGTTGGATCATCAAGTTGATCACCAGGATTGTGAATGTCTGGGTGAGTTAACCAGGGAACAAAGAGATGTGCTGGGATGTTAGTCTCACTTCGTAGTCCAGACATCTGGACTGCAGCCAGGCCAGTTCAGCAGCCGGACGCCTCTCCTTTTACATATTTATTTATTAGGGTGTGTACTGGCAATAATCCAGTGATATGATATGTACCACCATACGAGGGAGGGTTAGAGGTTAGGATTAGAGAAAGGTGAGAAAACTCTTACAGCGTAGTAAACACTCACAGCTGTTACACGTTTTACATCAACTTACTGAATAAGAACAAAGGACCTATATTTAATTACAGAAGAAAATCCCTTCATCTTTGTGTACAAGATGAATATTGAAAAATCGCTTTATTAGTAAAGAATAAATATTATATAGAACTTTGCCATTTTTTTATTTAAAAGTAAAAAATGAAGTGCTTTTAAATATTGGTATATTATCACACAAAATGTGATATTTCAGTATGCTGATATTTTCTTTAATTTCTTTTTAAAGGTTTCTTTTAATGCTTCCGGCTGTAATGCTTTTAATGTTTTCTGTAAAGCACTTTGTATTGTCTTGTAAATAATATGCGATGCACAAGTAGACCTGCCATGCTCTCTACTTCAAAGGTTACAAGATAATACTGAACAACATGAAGAAAATATTTCATAGTTTATCACAGTCAAAGCCAACTTTATCGACCCACTCTTCTTCAAGAGGCTACAGAGTTTAAAAACTTAATTCTAAACTTTTATTTCTACAGAGATAAAAGAGTCCAACATGAACAGCAGCTCGGGCAAAACTTCCTTCGATAATGACAACAACGTCATCTTTAACCTTGAAGCCAACGTCCCGACAATCTTACTTGTGATTCGATGGATCATTGTCTGTGCCGGACTTCCCTTGACCTTAGTGGCCATCTTTGCTGTTTATTCCCTGGTAAGAACAACACTCACCTTTATACATTTTGTATTGTTCCTGTTTCTTTTATTTTTTTATTTTAGTTTGCCTTATTGTGAAATTAAAATATTATATTACCAATAAACCATGTGATGAGGTGACAGACTGCAGGTCAAATAGGGGAAAACCAGGATTAAAGTAATTGTTAATTCCAGGGGAGGGGAAGTGGTTCCAGAGCTTAAGCTATACGTCGAGGTGAATCCAACTATATCTAGCCGGAACTGCTCAACCTTGCACACAAGCTCAGTCTCCTTCCCCGCCACAGTGGTGACGCCCCTAGAGCCAGCTTCTGCAGCCGAGGATTGGACTGCCAGGGCCCCCCCCCCCCCCCCTCTTGCTGCCGCCCAATTTACAATGTACCCGACCCCCACAACTCCTTCCACAGATGAAAAGCAACAGAAAATGGATGAATGGATGGAGGGATGGATGGGTTTATACCAGGGGTGCATCAATCCGTTCCTGGAGATCTTCTTTCCTTCTTTATACACCTGAATCAAACTGAACCAAGCCTCTGCAGAGTTGAATCACATGCACATAAGAAGGGATGCAGGACCATAGATCTCCAGGACCGTACTTTGACAACCCTGCTGAGGCAGCATGAAGCCTACAAGGCCCATTGGGAGGAAAGAACAATATTTTCTGATAGACTGCAATTTCATTTTATGCAGGTTCGACTCATTGTGACAAGTCCACAAATACATACGTTACCAGTAGTTGAAAAGATGCAAAAGACATGAATTCCTCATAAAAGAACTGATGAAAACAAGTTTAGAACTTTTTAAAAACAAGGACAAGATCTTTAAAGTGGTTCCATTATGCATGTTTCAGTTTATTTGCAATTTATTTTCATTTGCAAGTCCAGAAGGGCAAGAAATAATTTTTCACAAATTGATATTTGTGAAAACACATCTCATTGATATTCTTAAATTACCCACTGCAAGAAACGAGCACAAAGAGAATGCTCCACCCTGAGCCCCACCTTCCCTTGCTTTTGGCTGCGCCTGATTGGTCAACTGCTAGTATTGGTCGGAAGCGTGCACATCAGCTGTTTTCTTTGTAGAAACACAGACAGAAAAAGTAAACAAACTAAAGTAAACAAAAGGACACACCCCTAAATAGGCCAAATTTTGATATGAAATTACTTCTAAACAGAGGAGTTAGAAAAAAAAATTCACTCCCCCCACAGTTGTCATGAAGGTAAGCCTGACCTATTAAACCTAAAAGGTTTTTTTTGTACCAGGCTGTAAACATGTTTATTTTTGATGTGAAGTTGATGTTTTTAACGTGGGAATCTATGATGATTTGCTCTGTTTTGGAGCCCCTAGCAGAGGAGGGGGAACTGCAATATTGTACAATTCCGCATAGGCTTCACCTTTACCACCGGAGGATTCGTCCATCTTTCATATACGGTCTATGGCAATAGCTAGAAAAGATGACCAGTCACTAAGCACCCCCAAATCATCACTGAAATAAAATATTGAAGACCCAAACTGAATGTAGAGATGTGTTTGTAAAATTAAACGTGTTTTTATGATACAAAAACTGCCCCGTTCATATGTCTGATGAGTATTCAGCACTTAACATGGTAAAAAGCTCAGAAAAAGCTGAAATAGCATAAGAGGCCCTTTAACTCAGTTTATCATATCTGGTCCGTTCAGTTTCTGACACCTTTTGCATCACTTTAACGTAAAAAAAAAAGTAACTTAAAACCCTGTTGTACAAAGTCTGATACATTTCTTCTGCCCCCTAGTGGACACCTTTCACTCTACAATAATTTGACATTACAGTGGAATAAACCCTAAACTAATGAAAATTTTCTTTTTTTTTTTTTTTTTTTTTTAATGAAAATTTCAGTTACAGTATATCTTGTGCCAGGCTTTAAACGGTTAAATTGAGTGAGAAATTCCTAAATGGTATGAAAGTAGACAGTTGGAAATCTTGCTGTGATAAAGTCCAGATTGAACACAGAGGAGGAGAGAAAACCTGTTTGCTGGACTCTGTATGTATGAAGGGAACACTGGAGAATGAAAATGGATCAATATTTTAATTAGTTGTACCAAATGTAGACGTCAGGACAATTATGAACCGCTAGGAGCAACTGCAGGGATGGATGAGGGGTTCACATCATGCCATAAATCTTTTAGCTCCATGATAAATAGCATCCGATTTTTGTCAGGACCTGGCGTAATTCATTGTAATTTCCAAAGTTGGCTCCACAAAAATGGCAAAACATTGTTTAGTAATAAAGCAAACGCTTTAATAAATGTTCTGTGTTTTAAACTTCAGATAATCGCCACTGGCTTCCTGTGTATAGTTGGACTACAAAATGTTAGTTTGTACTACAAGATAAGGTCACCATTGTGTCACTTCCGGTATTTATGTCCCTCAGTTTCCTTGTGAAACTGCCTTTTGTTAATTTGTTTTGTGATTTGTAAAAGTGTTCTGCCAATTGTAGATTGTCTTGGCTCTTATAGCAGTGTTTTCTCAAACTGAAATTTGTTATCTTGATTTTAAAAATGCATATTTGTTTCCAAAAATGTGATTTATTTTTATTTAAATTTTATTTTTAAAATATAAACTTGGTTTTGAAACGGAAATTTGTTTTTTAAATTCGGAATTGTTTTTCAAAGTGAAATTTTGTTTCATAACTTGGAAATGTTTTTTTTTTTTTGTTGATATTTTAATTTGTTTTGCACTTCCCAGCCACCGTACATAACACTCATGTGCTGCTTGAGTGCTGCTCAATCCAGCATGCAGTCTGTGGAAGTGGTAAAATATGATCTGCATTTTTATTTACAGAAGTTTTGTTTCCATTTCTGATTTACTGCAGGTACAAAAGGATCATGTTACTCCAGTCTACATCATCAATCTCCTGATGTCTGATGTACTTCAGCTCTGCTGCATGGCCATTTTCCTAACCAACAAATCCAAAATTGCAAAATTAATCTACTTCTTTGCCCTGATTGCTAGCATTGGATCCATGGTTTGTGTTTCCCTGGAAAGGTACAATGTTCATATAGTCACTGGTGACTTCATTTCTTCAATCTTTATTCTTTTTTCATCATGTCTTGTTCAACATTGACGGAAGCAGAATGATGGTCTGCTTGCTGTGTTGTGTTGGAAAAAAATGCTTTACCAAGAGGAACTTTATAGATGTAATGATCCCCTTGGTATTCTAATATTTCATTTTTTGGTTTATTTTACGTAAGTGTTTGTATTACGAGGGGTTTGGTCAGTGGCCTTTCTGTGTGGAGTTTGCATGTTCTCCCCGTGTATGCGTGGGTTCTCTCCGGGTACTCCGGCTTCCTCCCACCGTCCAAAGACATGCATGATAGGTTAATTGGCCACTCTAAATTGTCCCTAGGAATGAGTGTGAGCGTGAGTGTGGTTGTTCGTCTCTCTGTGTGTGGCCCTGCGATGGACTGGCGAGCTGTCCAGGGTGTACCCTGCCTGTTGCCCAAAGCCAGCTGGGATAGGCTCCAGCTTCCCCGCGACCCTGAATTGGAATAAGCGGTTCAGAAAATGAATGAATGAATGAATGTTTGTATTACACAGTTTGAATAGTATCGCTGGACCTGACTAGAGAGGATGGAGAGAGGATAGAAAGAAAACCGAAGAAAAAGAGATGAGAGTAGACAGAAAAGACACCTCTTACTCAGAAAATAAAAAAGAAAACAAAAAACATATATGCATACATGCACACACACTCACACACAAACACACACACGGACACACACAGAGAGGTGTATAAAGTAGTAGAAAGTGAAGGTCCTGTCTGACCGCTCTTTCCAACCAGTAACTAAAGCAGGCAAATTTAATTAGCTCAGCTCCACTGCAAGTAGGTGAGCCTAATAGTGAGAACATGGCAGGATTTCTATTTTATTTTTACTTCTAATTCTACTTAATACACCTCTGCATCCACATACAAGCTAACCACAGATTCTGGACCATCTGCTACACCTGTACCAAAATCTAACATATGGTGACTCATCGTCCGCCTGCAGAAGGACAAAGCCAAAAACTATTAGGAGAAACAGAAACTAACAAGTTAAATGTAAATCAGAAAAAAGAAAGAAACTACCAGCTGTTAGTGAAAAAACCTGCAGGACGATTTGGTGACTGTGTCACATGCAGAACATACAGAGTGGAATGGGTTCGGAGAAGAGCAACCATGTCAATGTGACTGCACCTATACAAAGGCAAGAGGCAGGCCAGGAGGAGCCCAAAACCCAGGCGATCGGCAGCCATGCCCCATCCCGGAGCCAACTATGCTGCCACCCAGGAGGTGGCAGAGGAGGTCCCAGCCGGAGTACCTCGCAGTCAGGGGGAACAGGCCCCAGTGGGTCCAGACTAGCAAATGTCGGCCCTAGAGCTCAAAAGCAACACCCCCCACAGGCAGAGGGCCCAGCCAATGCCAAACAACAGCCAGGCCTCATGCCATCCAACACTCCCTACCCCATTCCTACTTGCATACTTCTCCCTACACACACACACCACACACCCCTTAAAACACATCCCCTTCACACACGCCCCCCCACCCTATCCCTCCATCCTCATTCTCATTCTCATCCAACCCTGTACACACAACCTACAACACACACATATACAGGGCCCATTCCTCCCCAACTTGCATACTCCTGAATGAGATGATCCAAGTAGGCTAGAGGACAAGAAGGACACAAGCATGGCCCCCACGTCCACCCCCCACTCACTTCAAACGTCCACCATGACCTCTCAGGCGCAGCTGAACGAGCACCCCCCATGGTCTGCACCACCTTTCCCCAGCCAAGTCAGCCTGGAGTCCAGGTCTATGGGACAGCACTCTTCTCCTACCTCTGTGTTTCTCAATTCCAGTCCTGCCCTGCCTGTTTTAGACATGACCCTGACCCAAAACACCTGAGTCAGATTATTGAACTTCCTAATTAAGTTCTTTGCAGCCTGTCAATGAGCCCTTTATTTCATTCAGGTGTGTTTAAGTAGGGTTGCCTATAAAACATGCAGGGCAGGGAGGCCTGACGACCGGAATTGAGAAACACTGCCCTACCTGAACCCCATCCTGGCAGAGTCCATGAAATAGGGGTGTGAGAGGATCCCATCAGCCCCCCTGATGGGGTGTTATGATGACTAAATGTAATTAAAACTGGGAGGTGGCTGCACAGTGGTTAGCACTGTGGCCTAACAGCAAGAAGGTCACTGGTTCGATCCTTGTTTGGGGTTTGGTCAGTGGCCTTTCTGTGTGGAGTTTGCATGTTCCCCGTGTATGTGTGGGTTCTCTCCGGGTTCTCTGGCTTCCTCCCACTGTCCAAAGACATGCATGTTAGGTTAACTGATTACTCTAAATTGCCCTTAGGAATGAGTGTGAGCATGAGTGGTTCTTCGTCTTTCTGTGTGGCCCTGCGATGGACTGGCAAGCAGTCCAGGGTGTACCCTGCCTGTTGTCCAAAGCCAGCTGGGATAGGCTCCAGCTTTCCCACGACCCTGAATTGGATTAAGTGGTTCAGAAAATGAATGAATGAATGAAAACTGGGAGGTGAGCCAATACTGACTGCAGCAGTAAAGACCATTTTGACCACCCAGCACAACGTGCACACCTCCCAACACAATGTCAAAACTTCACTTGAAGGTT
The DNA here is from genome assembly GCF_933228915.1 of Telmatherina bonti. Taxonomy (NCBI): domain Eukaryota; kingdom Metazoa; phylum Chordata; class Actinopteri; order Atheriniformes; family Telmatherinidae; genus Telmatherina; species Telmatherina bonti. The sequence continues at coordinate 13,546,888 of NC_136629.1, forward strand.
GGATTAAAGCAGACAGTAGAGAATGGCTTGTCAAGGTGGAGACGCTTGCCCATATCACTTTTGAGGAGAGTTGCCACCATTAAAATGATAGTTCTATGTGATGGAGAGCGGGGAAGGAGAGGGTTCTTGGGATTTAGGTCGAGAGGGAAGTGAGCTTCCCTCAAGAAGCCGCCAGCGCCACCCCCTTTCCTGGGGGCCCCTGAAGACCAGGACAGCCAGTGGCAGCCGCCCAAAGGAGGGCAACAACCAGCAACTCCAACCAAAGAGCCGCAATGACATGTATCAAACATTTAATCTTCTTCCTAAACCATCTCCCAAACCTCCTACATCTCACCCACACCCCTACCACTCAGGCCCCAATCCCTTCCTCTGCCTCACCCCAAATATCCCACCACAACCCCTAACCTCTCTCACCTCTGCCCTACCCCCTTCCTAAACACTAACCCCCCCCCGACACCCCCAAACACATGTACACACCCCATCCCATCCGTAATCCATAATACCTGCCTCATGAACATATGCCACCGCCCCCCAACACACACAACCATACCCCAACACACTCAAGAGTATACATCCCCACCCCCACACAAACACACTTAAATCCCCACACACTCATAAACACGCAAAATATTAGAAAACCTCCAACCCCCTACCCACCAACATACAAACACTCATCCCCAACTCCCTTGGTCCTTGGGCCACAACCAAACAACAGGGCATGGACCTGTCCTCTGCAGCAGCAGAAAATCTTGGTCACCCCAACCCCTAGAGCAGGCCGATGCACCACCCTTGGGCACCAGAGCCCAGGACCCCCACCCAGCTCACCAGAGAGCGGCCCGGCCACTCACCACGATGCCAAACCGACCAGTGGCCTCGACCCACCTCTGTGAGGCAACTCCAACCACAATTTCTGACCAGCTAAATACTATTTTGATTGCTTTTCCAATTAAACCATGTGTTAATTTCAACCAAGTGACCCAGTAGACCCAGTGTTGGGTTTGCAGGGATATTATATTTAAACCAGTTTGACAGATCTTTACATACCTGAAGCCAGAATCTCTGAACAGGTGGGCAAGACCACATAGCCTGACAGTAGCTGTCAATCATGTTGCCAGTGCAATGTGAACAGATATTTGATTGTGACAGACCCATCCTGAACATCCTTTGTTCTGTTTCACTGTTTTACTCCTTTTTTCTTCCACTGAGGGAAGTTTGTCTTTCTGTTGTGCAAGATGTCTGGATTGTTCCAGATGGGCGTGAGCTTACATGATATAAGTGCCGACTTGGTTAATTTCAGGAATTCCAAACAAGCCATTAAAGAGGAGCTGATGTTAATGCTTTTGAAACATTTATATGATTTGACAGTTGAGCTGACTAATGGCAAATCAGAGATTACCAAATCCTCACACATTGCTTGCTCTACATCTAGCCATGGCTCATCTAGAGAAACTTGGTTTAAGCCATTTGACGATGTATGGCATTCTATTACATAAGAAATAGTGATTGAAATTAGGCAGGTCCAACCCACCTCTGTCTTTGGTCTGTTGTAAAGTCTTCAGACTAATGTGTGATGGTTTGTTTGTCCAAAGGAATTTAGATATGTTGGAATCCAGTGACTTAAACCAACTGGAGGGTGGTATCATTTTAGTGGGTATCATTGAAAATAGATTATTAGCTTTAAGTAGAACTATCATTTTAATGGTGGCAACTCTCCTCAAAAGTGATATGGGCAAGCGTCTCCACCTTGACAAGCCATTCTCTACTGTCTGCTTTAATCCAACCTTCAAGTGAAGTTTTGACATTGTGGAAAATGTTAATAAAACAGAAAACAAGGATTTGCAAATCCTTCTTAATCTATACTAAACTAAATACAGCAAAAAGACAAGACATTTCGTGTTCAACTGATAAACTTTAATGTTTTTTGCATGTATTAACTCATTTTGAATTTCATGCCTGCAATATGTTTCAAAATGTCACATCTCTACTGGAGAGGCAGAAATATGATCCAGTATATTCCCGGATGAATTCAGAGGCAGTAAGCAGGAGAATCAGACTCTGGAGGCAAGCAGAATTCAACGACAAATGGTTCATAAAGTTCAGTCAGGTAACAGGGAGAAAGAATGAGAATTAGTGATCAGGTCTTTGTCCAGGTCAGGAACAGGTCACAATTTAGGGTCAGGAAAGTTGCTGTTTAAGGAAAGAGGTGAAACTGATTTGGTGGAGAAGTTACAGAAATAATGACAAAATAAGGCATAGACCAGGTAGCCAGACTGGAAACCAGTGATCCTCTCTTTTGTTGCAGGTATTTGGCCATCGCCCAGCCACTGTGGTACCGGTTAAGAAGAAACATTAAGACATCTGTGTTGGTCTGTGTCATGGTGTGGACCATCCCCTTCATTTATGCCCTCTCTCTCTATTTCAAGGCTACTCTTCCGGTTATAGTCACCATTTGTGGGATCTTCCTCCTCCTGCCTCTACCGCTGTTCATTTTCTTCCTGGTTGGGACAGTTAAAGCCCTGTCTGTAGCCCGCAGTATCCCTGCTGAAGAAAAACGAAGAATTGTGGCCATTCTAGTTGTTCTACTGTTTATATACATTCTTCTCTTCCTGCCCGCCATCATTTGGTTTCTAACAGTAAAATACATAAATAGCCAGAGTTTCTACAACGTGGCCATGACTTTGCTGATCTTTAGTCCTCCTTCAGACTTAGTGATGTATATATTAATCCGGAAAAGTTTCTTAGATAGGTGTTTGGCTTTAGTGTGTAGCTGTACCATGAGCTGTACCATGTCTAGGCATCCGCAGGGAAGCAGCATGAGTAATGAGAGCATGTCGGCTTCATGTAATCAGGTAGAAGAAATCTAAATACTAACCACTCAGCTGAACCTTTACATGACCTGAATGCTTGAATTTCAATAAAAAAATTAAAAAAAAAACTTAAAAACTGAGATGTGTAACTTTTACAGTTGTGCATATTTTTAGTAAGGGATTTTTGTTTTCTGATCATTCAATATAAGTCTTGTTCATGGTCATTTCATGGCTGCATTCAATCATGCTAGTTTCATCACTTCCTGCTGTCATGCATTAAAGCAGTTTTTCTGCACCACGTTAAGGCCACATGAACCAGGGGTTCGAATAAGAGTGTACAATGAACTAATAAGTTGCAATGCAAGTACAGATACATAAACTTAAAAGGGACTTTCAAAAAGACAGCTGAAAGTCAGAAAACATAAAACCAGACAACGAATCAGTTTACTAGGGACTTGTTACATATTCATGTGTACTGGTTAACGCTGCAATGCAGTTCAAACATTCCCATGTGCACATGAAACACAAAATAGGTTGGCAGTGTAACTACACAATGTCCATGCAGGTACGAGAATGTTAGGTTAATAACATACATTAAAACTTACTTTCAGTTATGCACATACGCTGCAGGTGTCCATCTCTTGGAATGCGCTGTCAGTACAAAGAGTGCTTAGAAAGGAAACTACGTCACGAACAGAGACTTTCAAAATCACATAACTGATGAACTTACAAAGACTTTCTGACAACTTTGCTAAAATTACTAATACAATATGCATGCTCACTTCATCAATAGCTGACGGTATTTCTTTTCTGAGGCAAGTCATGCAGCCTTTTCTTGTAAAATGTTCACATTACAGGCCATATGAAGCTAGGGGGCACTTTTATTCACACACACCATCTCTGCAATCAATCCACTCAAGCCAAAAATTTGATTAATTCCAAAACAACTCTCTTGTTGTCAGAGGAACACAAGAGGATGCATGCAGCACCATCAACACACAAGATTCAACCCATCCCAGCATGACTGCTGAGATCACAGGGCTCAAAGGGTTCTCTTATACCCAAGCCCTTTTCAGGGACGATAAATAAATGTTATAATCCTCCTTGCTAAGGCATTGTTTGAAATGTTAATTCTCATGAGGTCATCCAATTAAATGTAAGTTGTTTTGATGTGAAAGATAAACAATTTTCTTTGCACCAAGGTTATTTAAGTTCTGCTGTTTTATTTTTATTTACATAGATGTCAAGTGTTTTTGAACTTTTGCCTTCAAGTGTTCAGTGACAAGCACAATGTATTTTTGTTTCAGAAAAAAAAAAAAAAAATTGTGCAAATAAATGTATGCATCATAATCATGAGTGAACATCAATCAAAACAGTTTATATAAGGATGCCACTAAAGAATTCTGTGTGTAGCTTTAGTATAAAATGTCAATGTGCTTCATTAGTTTTCTCCTTCTCCCAATAACATTGTCCCTTTTATGGATCCAGGTACTCACTGAGGACTCTCCTGCCCCTCTTCCCATCAACTGTCAAGCTGTCACTACTGGCGTCTGGTTCCAAGTCTGGCTGGTTGTCTTTGTCATGCTGAATGGCTTCAGTAACATTGTCATCTATTGTGTCTCTGCATCTGTCCAAGCAACTCACTCATTCACACACACTTTGCTGTTTCTTTCAGCTTAACTTTTACTATAAGCAAATCATTTTTATCAGCATGGCACAGCATAAAATGACATTTACATACTATTACATTACCACAGCACAGTTATACAAAAGTTTTGTACAATATTACAACACAGCACAGCTTTTTAGATTCATAAGCAATTTTGTGTGTCAACTCAGAGAGATGTAATTTGTGTGTGTGTGTGTGTGTGTTTGTGTGTGTGTGTGTGTGTGTGTGTGTGTGACATCCTTTCCTGAGAAAAGCCCACCAGCAACCATGTTCCTCTGTTTTGTCACTGACTCCATACAAACTCATCAAACCAAAGCGAGACTTATTGGTTCATCCTGAGGTCACCTCCTCTGCAACCAAAATCACCAATGACCCTCTCCACTCCCACAGATTTAAACATTTCTCTTCTTTGAAACAGCTAACATGAGCTATATCAAGGTTCATCATTGTGGCAAGAAACAAATCAAAAACTACTGTAAAGAATGTTGACAGGCCAGAAACACAAGAAAAGGTTTGGATCATTTGGTGCATCCAACAGCTTGTGTTAAAGGATGAGTTCAAGAGACTGCAAAAGGGAAGGAAGATTTCCAAAGCTAGTTGTTTGTGGACACTAACTTCCATGTTGATCATGACAAATTTTTGAGAAGTGGCAGTAGAATTTCTTCCCTAGAATTTTCATATGACGAGAAACACCCAGGCATACTCCCCAAGAAACATCATTGTCAACTTTGCTTGTAAGGCACAATCACCAAGAGGTTGCTCACCTTGGTCGACAACTTACTTAGGGCCCTCTTCACTTTGCTGATGTGTGAGTTCTGAAAGGAAGAAAGTCATTCCCTAACCTGATCTATGGGTGTTTCTTTTGTCAGAAACTCAGAGGTACAACAATGGAGCAGAAAACAGCTGATCTTCATGTCGACTGGTAAATGAAGGTTCCACATCAAGTCTGTGTTGGTTTAAACCAGTGTTTCTCAGTTCCGGTCTTCAGGCCCCCCCGCCCTGCCTGTTTTATGGGCAACCCTACTTTAACACACCTGAATGAAATAAAGGGATTTTTAACAGGCTGTAAAGAATTTGATGAGGTTCAATAATCTGACTCAGGAGTTTTGGAGGAGGATCATGTCTAAAACAGGCAGGGCAGGGGGGCCTGCGGACTGGAACTGAGAAACACTGGTTTAGGCCATGGAATGTCGTCGTGCCAGAGGAAGCACAGCAAAAAACAAACGTTGGGCAGTGATCTTCAGCTGTTAAGTATCATGAGCAGTACATATTAAAGTAAGTGAATCAATGACTACTTTGAGTCTCATTAAGACTTTAAGACAGTTTTTTGCCATTCAAGGTCCCTCCAAGGTTTTCTCTGATAGAGGAACTAATTTTATTGAAGCCTGCAGAGAGCTGAAGATCTGTACAAATGATCCTGAGGTACAAGGATATCTCTGCGCTGAGGGCTGCTAATGGACTTTAAATACAACACATTCTTCCCACATGGGAGGTTCACGAGAGAGAATGGTCGGAATCACACACAGAATCCTGGATGAGTTTAGCTTTAGTTTGGCTTGAAAGACTTGTTCAAAACACAATGGTGACATGTCCGATGCTTTGCTGACATTTTCTGGAGGAAATCGGTAATTGAGTATTTGTTATAAAATATTCTCTTCCTTCAGAGTTTAAGAGGGTTTTATTTGATGTGTCATGTAACAGGACTGTGCTGGAAAGACATGTATACAGTGTGTAACATGTTTTTCTGAACCTGCAATAGAATTATCTGTTCTAATGCAATTTACACTGTTTTTAGTGAAAATATACAGCAGCTTTATACTTTGTTGCACACTGGTATTAGGCCATAGGCCAAAGTCCAAAATTTCACACATTGGTATCACCCAAGGTGGCAAAATGTAGTAAAAAGTTTTGAAAAGGTATCAAGATGATAACCTTTCCTAAGTGATGGCTTTGTCACAGTTATCCGCACATGAAAGTAATCACCCCCTACAAGAAATTGGATCCTAGGTGCTGGTGCATATTCTACTTAATGCTCATTATCCAGACCTTTACTCATCTTTTATGTGGGCATGTTTGGTAGAATTTTAAAGGCTAGTTCCATAGCTTTCATTTAAACCTAGTTTTGCATCTGTCTAATGAATACAAGGGTCACATGGACTCTTCAAACTGTCAGCAAATATTTTTCCTTAATTTTTGCCTAAACAGTAGTCTTTATTTGGGCACTGTGACAAGCAGGAACAACACTGACACAAAACCAAAATATTCACATAACTGTAACAATCCAGGAAATATAAAATCTTCCCATATCATAGCACTATTAGGGGTGATTATGAAACTTAAAGTAGAACATGGGCCCAGACAAGAATTTTTACTACTTGTATTTTACAACTATTTTTATGCCCTTGGACTGTTCATTAAAATATTTTTAAAAATACGCTTTAAGCAGTAATGCTTTATTTGACACCATTTTGAACAAACAACACTTTGTGGTATTTCCACGAGACTTTACTCTGTCCCGCGTGTTAATGCTATTAAGTTTAATACACGACAAGCAGTACCGAAACCACTTTGAGTTTTTCCTCATGGTTTTCCCACGGCAGCAATGTCCGTAAGTGTATTGTTCAGTTTCATTTTTGCTAACATACTATATGTTTGTCTTAGAAATCAACAATTGAATTAAGTTTGTTATTCATTCTTGAATGTGTGCTAACAGCTAGAGACGCTGTATGTAGCCAGGTAATCTGAGTGGCAGTAACCGGTCAGATATTAAGCTTTGTTTTTCGGTTTGCTTTTGCAGTTTTACTCGATCATTTCATTTGTCAAGACACTGAAATAAAGGAGCAAGACACTCACATTCCTGGGTTGTGAGATACGAGTTTGGCTTGCTGTTTAAACTGTCTTCATGCACTGGCTTAAACACACAAACAGAACAGTACAACTATTGTATTTTCAAACAATCTTATATTGTAAGATTACAACTTAAAATACCTTTCCAAGAGCTATCTTAGTTAAAAGTCATCTTTAACACTGATATGGTTTCAACAGACTTGGCCATAGTGTATATTATTCTCAAGTAAGAGCATAGCCCTCTGTCTCCAGAAGCAAGCAGCCAGTGATGATGCCATTCCACTACCACAAAACATCAAGCCTGGTCTGTTCACTATAATGGCATGTCACAGTATAGACAGATTAGAGAAAACAATCAGTGGTAAAGTGACATCCATCCATCTTCTGCCACATTTCCAGGGTCATGTTGCAGGGGCTGCAGCCTAAACAGGGATGCCCAGACTTCCCTCTTCCCAGCCACATTTGCAAGCTCTGTGGAGGGGATATCAAGGCGTTCCCTGGCCGGCCAAGAGATATAATCCCTCCAGCGTGTCCTCGGTCTTTTTAGGGGTCTCCTCCCGCAGGGGCGTGCCTGGAACACCTAACCAAATCTACCACTTAGGACAGGTTATCATACCAAAATATGTTCTGTGGACATGTACCTGTTCAAGATTTTTTTTCTACATTTTGTCGCCTTGAGTGGTACCAAAATCTTGTCAAGCCCATGGACTATATTCAATGCTGACCCATCATCCACATATGAGGACATAGTTTTCACATACTCCCATTCCTGCTCCCGGCGAAGGCGGATGCTTTTTCTTTGCGCTCCTGTTTCCTCCCTCTCCTCCCACTCTGCCCTGCGACTTTGTCCTGTCTGACTCTGAGCCTCTTTTTACATCTCTTTACTTCTACTCAAACTACATCATGGATTTTATCGGCTGGTCTCTCAACGCAATTGATCAAATTTTCTCAACCCGACGACCTCGCAGAGGGGAGCCCGCATGTCCTGAGGGGACGCTTCAGGACTGGATACGTTCAGGACTCATGGGCCAGATGGAGACCTATGTGTCTGTCGGTTCTGTCCTCTGAGGACGTGGAGGATGTTTACATCTTTGGATTACTGGTGATCGGGATTCTGCTGATTGGCGCTGGTGGAGTCCTGATCTATCTCAAGACCCGTGAGATTCTGGCAACAACTGGCAGGCTGCCAGAATTCTGTAAGTATGTGCCGGGCTAGCAGTGCACAGACTCTTGCGTTGACCGGACTCGACCGTAAGCAGGATGAGTCTGGTCCGCAAAATTGATAACAACATGGAGAAAATGTCTGCTAGAATCGGTGGAAATTGACCCCCCCATTCGGCTGTCTGGAGCTGCCTGTCTGAGATCAGCTATGGACCCCAAGGCCGAGGGCAAATTGTTTCCCTCGCCTGGAACCCAAACAACAATCATATCTGATTTCGGCTTCCCAGCGGCCTTGGGCCGGTGCAACCCCCCCCCTGAGAACGGAAGAAAACATGTTCACAGATGCTCTGTCCCCCCTCCTCATCCACCCCCAGCCCCCTTCCCACATGACTCACCGCCTTCCTGGACTTTGTGTGTCTTGTTTTGGTTTGTGCTTCGGTGTATGAGGTTAATTTCTCTGTATTTTCGGACCGCGTCTTCCTGGTGTGGCCTGGAGTTACATGACCTTGTTTTGCCCTCGACCCCTATGATCCTATTATATCTCCGTTCTTATCTATTGTAAGGCAGCGCTGGTATAATAGCTGCATGGCCTAAGCTTAAGCTCGGTTCTGTATTGCTCTTTTGTCGTGAATGTTACATGTCTGTATGTCTGACCTTGGACGAGCTGGCTTGAACTCTGAATTTCCCCTCAAGTATGAATAATTAAGTATCTTTGATACTTAAAAATGGTTTAAATATGTGAGTTATTATCCATGCATAATTTATTAATCATTTCAAACATAACAGAACTAAAAATAACAAAAAAATTTAAAGCTCGGGGTTTCAGGGGGTGAAAGTGTTAACAAAACATAGATGTGTTCAGGCAGAGGCTTCTTAAGGTGCACTGCAACATAGAGCTGTGCAGGTCATTCCTGCAAGCAGTTGTTACTCTTTGAAATAACAATCTGACTTAGGAGTTATTTCTCATTTTAAAAAAAAAAATCAATCAAGTCCTAAAGCAGCATAAAATTTTCCTCGTGTGGTTTTTAATAAAGTTTTTTAATTTTAGATTTTTTCTTTGACAGGTGTGTTGTACCAGTTCTACAGACACCCCACCACAAACACTTCAGATGCAGAGAAGTGTGGTTTAGAAGTCAGAGATAAGTCTGTAACACGTTATCAACCTCAGACATGATGGAAATCACTGTGTGAATGTTCAAAATGGTTGCTTCTTTTAAAAGCATCCTGCTCTGAAAACATCTGTAACCGGTACCAATATGCACCAAGTCTTGAGTTTAAACCACTTTCTCACATGAGCTTTATTTTCATTTCAGCTGTGAAACATTTTACTGAACTTAACTGTTAACAGCCGAGATTAGACTCATCTTCTGGTCTCAGAAAATATCTCTTTACTATAAAATTTATAGTTTAACATCTCTGCAGCCCTCATGTGAAAACATCAGGTAGTGAAAGTTACTTCAGAGTTAAAAATAAACATTTTTCTCAAAATTTGCCAGGCAGAGCCTTTTTTCTTGTTTTAATCGAAGGATCAAAGTTTCATTTTACTGGAAAAAAATACATGGTTCACACGCACATACACATGTCAAGCACCAGTGCAAATTTGTGCTTTTAGAATGATATCATTTTAACCATATGGGAAAAACAAGAGACTAACGTGTGCATGTATATATGGAACACCTGAGGTTTTTAGTCATGAAGGCGTTTTGTAAAAAAATATTTATTTCTGTGGAAACTCATAAAAGACTAAGTTAAAAACTTTTGTAATAAACACCTATAAGTTCAGCAGCAATTTTATCTAAGGTATATAAACGTCTGCAGTGGCTCTAAAGCAGCATCATGGAGGGAGCAGTTCTGAAATCTGATCAGAGGATGAACAATCTGATATGTTTGGTTTTTCATGTGTGTGTTGGTAGGTGTGCATGTGTGTGGAAGCCTTAGGAAGCAGTCATTTTCTGCTCCCACATTTGGTCCGAAACCAGCTGAACGTCTGACTGATTTCACCACTTGAGAGGACAAGGTGTCTTAATTGGGAGAAGTTTGGACGATGGAACGAGGAAAATAAAACCTCTGGATCAGTATTGGTTTATGCTTGTGAATAATTAACTACAACATGATGATTAGTTCATTAAAAGATGGTCTTGCCTTGTTTTTAGATTGATTAGTGTTTTACTATGCTGTTGAATCCAGTATTAAGACTCAAATCATCTTGTTGAAGCTGATTAATAACCAGTAATTAGGCTAAATAATGTTGCTGTTGGAATATATGTTCAGCTTTAGACTGACTTCCTTCCTGCTTTGGTAAATTATTTGATTTTCCTTTCTGCTTTTTTAAAAAAAATTTTTAAATATAAAACCAAAATAAACATTATGCGTGTAAATGTTTTTGGAGCTTTACATACTGTAGAAAACCCAGCAGAGATGGAGATGGACTGTACTCTACCAGTGATGGTTTGGATGGACATCTGTACCTGCTTTCCTTTGACTATAGTGGATTTCATCAGTGTGTGTTACAAGGCACATTTATATTAGCTTACATTTGTGTCCTTTTTACACCCTCAGAGCCTGAGAATCAGTGTTGGTCCAGAGATGTGATGGACTGGCAACCTGTCTAACCCATGAAAAAATATTGTAGAATAAAAAGCTTTCATCAGCGGTATTGATATTTCCTCACTGATCAGAACATCACTCATCTCACGCACATGAAATGCGGAAAACCTGCAAGACTGTGGAAATCGAGGATAATACCGCACCATGGCATAGTGGTTAGCACTGTGGCCTCACAGCAAGAAGGTCACTGGTTCAATCCTTGGCTGGGGAAGGGTTTGGTCAGTGGCCTTTCTGCGTGGAGTTTGCATGTTCTCCCCGTGCATGTGTGGGTTCTCTCCGGGTACTCGGCTTCCTCCCACCATCAAAAGACATGCATGTTAGGTTAATTGGAACTCTAAATTGCCCCTAGGAGTTGTAATGTTCAGATCAAGCCATCAGACTGAGTGAGTTATTAGTGGTGGTCGTAAGATGGCACAGAGGTTTTGCGTCGTCACGTGAGGAGGGCATGTGGTTTGGTTATAAAAAAATGTAGGGTACAAGTTTTTTGCAGAATAAAGAGAACGTACGTGAAGCTCCGTCTCTCAATTCATTTCAAGTTTAGCAGACAATCTAACAAAATGTCACATTGGCAACGAGGATCAAAGAACGAGTGAATCATCGTTATCCCAGAGAGCGGATAACCGCGAACAAAGGGAAAGTTTGAAGCAAAAAGAACTACGCTATAAAGCAAGCATGCTAGTCAGACACCAGCTAGTTAGCATGGCACTACCACCATTTGACACGGAGAGTGAACCCAGTTCCGTCGGACCGCGGTGGACAAAGTGGCTTCTGCAATTTGAGAACTACACCACAGCTGTGAACATAACCAGGGATCAGAGACTGAAAGTGCTCCTGTTGCATCTTGCCAGTGAAAAAGTGCATGACATCTACGACACAATTGCTGTGGAGACAGACAAGTATGCAGACGTGAAAACAAAACTTACGAATACTTCTCTCCCAAAAAGAACGTCCAGTACGAGGTGTATGTCTTCAGAAAAGAGGCTCAACAGCCCGGTGAGAATCTGGATGCTTACAACACCGGACTTCGCATGCTGGCAAAACACTGCGAGTTTAGTGACGTTGACAATGAAATAAAGTCACAGATAATCCAATGCTGCACGTCCTCCAAGGTGCGGAAATATGGCTTAAGAGAAGCAAATAAAACATTAAAAGAACTCCTTGAATACGGCAGAACTCTTGAACTTTCTGAACTGCAGTCAAAGGGAATCGAAGAAGGCTCCAACCTTGCTGCACCTGTCAATCAAGTCCACAGAAAACCGCAAAAGAAACTGTTCCAGAAACGTCCAGTGGGTGGCAGCAAAGTACAGTGTAGAAACTGCGGGGGTGAGCGGCCACACAAAAATGAATGCCCTGCAAAAGGTAAACAATGCAAAGCCTCTGGCAAGCAGAATCACTTTGCAAGGCAATGTAGGTCAAAGTCACAACATGTAGAGCAGCCTGGTGAGACACAGACACGCAGGAAGAGCTATGGAAAAAAAATAAACCAAGTAGACATGCAAAGTGCATCAGCTCAGTGTAATTCATCCTCAAGCAGCGATGAATCCTATGCATACACCGTCAAAAGCAATAGCAATAACAAACAGCCACTTACCCGCATCAAGCTCAATGGAGACTTAATACCAGCTCTAATTGATTCTTGTGCTGCAGTAAACATCATCAGTGAAAAAACATATAACAATCTAAGTATGCAGCCCCACCTCCTACACACAGATCTCAAAATCCTGGCCTGCAGATCCAGAGATGCGTTGCTTATCCTGGGAAAATTCACAGGCAGTGTGGAAGTGAAGAACAAAAACAGATCAGATGGAACGATCTATGTGGTCAAAGGCGATGGTTGCTCTCTCCTCAGCTACCAGACAGCTGATGAACTAGGGCTGATTAAAATTATACATTCTGTCAGCCCTCCCCCAGTGAGCCTTACAGTGGCAGATGAGCTGGTGAACAGTCATCCTGAGTTGTTTGATGGCATCAGTAAACTTAAAGACTTCCAAGTGATGCTACACATTAACACAGATATACAGCCCACATGCCAGCCACACCACAGAGTACCCTTCCATGTACGCCAAAAAGTCGAAGCTGAACTGCTAAGACTTGAAACTGAAGACATAATAGAGAAAGTGTCAGGCCCAACACCCTGGGTGTCCCCCATTATAACGCCACCAAAGCCCAAAGATCCAGACAATGTGCGCATATGTGTTGACATGCGCCAGGCAAACACAGCCATTCAAAGAGAGCGTCACCTGACTCCCACTATAGATGACATCATTCATGAACTGAACGGGGCAACAGTATTCTCAAAGCTAGATCTGACATCGGGGTACCACCAGCTCGAACTACATCCCAATAGCAGGTACATCACCACGTTCACTACACACCTGGGCCTGAGACGGTACAAGCACCTGAACTTCGGCATCTCTTCAGCCGCTGAGGTGTTTCAAAACGCCATCCGACAGACACTTCAGGGGATCAGGGAAGTAAAGAATCTCAGCGACGATATCATCGTCTATGGAGCAACGCAGGCTGATCATGACAGGAGCCTGACAGCAGTGTTCCGGCGACTCACAGAATGCGGCCTCACACTGAATCGGAAGAAGTGCGAGTTTAACAAGACACGACTGGGATTTTTTTGGTTCATATTCTCTGACGGAGGCATCTCAGCGGATCCCAAAAAGGTCGACGCCATACGCCATGCCGATAAGCCCAAGGATGTAACCAAGGTGAGAAGCCTTTTGGGCATAGCAAACTACTGCTCTCTCTTCATCCCAAACTTTGCAACAGTTACAGAGCCCGTGAGAAAGCTCACAAGGAAGGTCATGCCCTGGCAGTGGGGCCCTGAACAGGACACAGCACTGACCACTGCTTAAACAGAGCCTGACTAGCGAAACCACAATGGCATACTTCAACCCACACAGAGAAACAGAACTCATCGTTGACGCTAGCCCAGTTGGACTCGGTGCAATCCTCCTGCAAAAGCACAAAGAAAAGAAATACATTATTGCGTATGCAAGCAGAGCACTCAGCGACGTCGAGACGCGCTACTCTCAAACCGAGCGTGAAGCTCTTGCAATTGTATGGAGCTGCGAACATTTTCATCTCTACATCTACGGAAAAGAGTTCACAATGGTGACAGATCATAAACCACTCGAACTCATTTGGAACAACCCAAGGTTAAAACCGCCTGCTCGTATCGAACGATGGGGACTTCGTCTGCAACCATACAACCTCAAAGTAGCATACAGGAAAGGGACAGACAACCCGGCAGACTATATGTCTCACTATCCAATCCAATCACATGCTCCCACCAAAAGCACTCGTGCAACAAAAGTAGCCGAAGAATACGTCAGCTTCATCATGCAGAACAATACACTGAAGGCAATGACTCTGGATGAAATACTGTGTGAGACTCTCAAGGATGCAACACTGCAAAAGGTCAGTGCTCTCATACGTGACAACATGTGGCACACAGTCACAAAGGACACAGTGCTGTAACAATATGAACAAGTAAAAAGCAAGCTCACAGTATCGCATAACAATGACACTATACTTAAGGGCTCCAGGATTGTCGTTCCCTCCTCTCTCGAGCACAGAGCACTCCAGCTTGCTCACGAAGCGCACCAAGGCATCACAAAGACAAAGGCCCTCCTGAGAGAGAAGGTGTGGTTCCCAGGCATTGACCGACAGGCTGAGGCGATGGTGAGAAACTGCTTGACGTGTCAAGCCACCACATCAGAAACACACAACGAACCTCTATAGATGTCAGAACTCCCTGACGCAGCATGGCAAGACGTCAGTGTAGACTTTTATGGCCCACTGCCAACAGGGGAACACCTGTTAGTTATCATAGATGAGTACTCTCGGTACCCAGTGGTGGAGGTCACGCACTCCACTTCCACAAACTCTGTTATCCCTGTCATGGATATGATCTTTTCTATGTTTAGCATCCCCAGAACTGTCAAGACAGACAACGGACCCCCCTTCAACAGTGATCAGTTCAGCAAGTTTGCAACTTAATGGGTTTTCGACATAGAAAAATCACACCTCTATGGCCCCAGGCGAACGCCACTGCAGAGAGGTTTATGAGAACACTTGGAAAATGTCTCCGCATTGCGCACATTGAAAATATCCCCTGGAAGCAGCATCTCTTCACGTTCCTGCGTGAGTACTGTTCAACACCACACAGCACTACAACAACATCACCTGCTGTTCAAACGAAGGATACACACAAAGATGCCTTCAATTAGCACACCCACCGAGTCAGACTAAGATCTTCGTGAGAGAGACCGAAAGGCCAAAGCCAAAATTAAGCTGTACTCAGACAATCGCAGACACGCTGCACCCCACTCTCTCCGACCCGGTGATATGGTGTTATACTCTCAAAACAGGCGCAACAAACTCACAGCGACCTATGAGCCCAAGCCATACAAAGTGACCAAGGTCAAGGGCTCCATGATAACGGCAGAGCTGGATGGACATCAGATGACAAGAAACCTGCCCTGCGCGACATGTCAACAACAGGACATGAGGGTGAAGACATCGGCGTTGATGTAGTACCAATGTCTGTGAGATACCCTGCCAGACACTGACAGACGCCATCACACCTTAGAGCACAGGTGTCAAACTCCAGTCCTTGAGGGCCAGTATCCTGCAGGTTTTTGTTGTCTCCATCCTCCAACACACCTGACCAACATTCATAAATAGGTTGATGAGAAGCTGCTGGATCCATTTGATTTGAATCAGCTATGTTGGTGGAGAGAAACAACAAAAACCTGCCGGACGAGGACATATGGACTGAGACGGGAATTTTAGTTCACAAGAGTTGGTCCGTTCGGATCTGAGAATGTTCATAAAAGTGGTTGTTTTGTTTCCCCATCTAAAATATCCTCTGGATAAGCATTAAGTTGGTTTGTTACACTGAAATGTTTAAGTTCGTTTACTCTGAAGTGTTAATTGTTGCTTGCGGACCAAGTGAATGTTTAGTTGTTGGTCACTTAAAGAAACGTGTAATACAAGTAAGCGATCACGTTAGAATATGCCCTAAAAAAAAAAAAAAAAAAAAAAGTGATGTAATGTTCAGATCAAGCCACCAGACTGAGCCAGTTATTAGTGGTGGTCGTAAGATGGCGCAGAGGTTTTGCGTCATCACATTAGTGTGGTCACGTGAGGAGGGCATGTGGTTTGGTTATAAAAAAAATGTAGGGTACAAGTTTTTTGCAGAATAAAGAGAACGTACGTGAAGCTCCGTCTCTCGATTCATTTCAAGTTTAGCAGACAATCTCACAAAATGTCACAGGAGTGAGTGTGAGCATGAGTGGTTGTTCGTCTCTGTATGGCCCTGCGATGGACTGGTGAGCTGTCCAGGGTGTACCCTGCCTTTGCCCATAGACAGTTGGGATAGGCTCCAGCTTCCCCGTGACCCTGAATGGATTAAGCGGTTTAGAAAATGAATGAAAATGAAAGAGGTCAACTAAGCAAAAACCTAAATCAAAGTCCAAAAATAACTAAACTAACAGATTAGGTAACAGAATCACCATAATGAAAAACCAACTGACCTAACAAACAAGAAACAAAGGAAGCTTAAATACTGGCTGATCAGACCGGTTACAAAACATATGTGGTAACACATATTAAATGTACTAACAAACTAGACAAAGAAACAGAACCCAACAGTTAGTTTCATTATTCATAACAAAACTACTAACAAAAGAAAACCCAAACTACTCAAAAGTGGAAAAAGTGAATATAACAAACGTTTAAAAGAAATTAAATTGAACTAACTCTCTCCCTCTGAAGATAAGTTCTTCCCAAATGCCCGTGGCACTTCCTGCTCACTGTCTTCCCTCCTGTACACACTCCTGTCCCCCAGTGCCCAAGCTACTCCCTTTAGCGCCGGTAAAAATAAACAAGGTTAAACCAAACAGTTGAAAATACAGTTGCTCCTTAATCTGAGTGTTAGCAAAAATGAACTAAAGCATTTCAACTTAGTTTAATATAAAGAAAACTAAATAACTGATAATGTGGTGGTGCTTTTTGTTGTTACCGCCTTTACATGTGTGGTCATTGGTCTGGCCATCACACTGCATGTGCTTTATTTGTGGGGTGACTGTGGTGATGGCAAAACAGTACAATGTGAAGCAACTTCACTACGCGTCATGAAAGCTACCATGCTCAAGACCAACTGGGAGGTGCTGTACAGGCAGAAAAGGTCCGTGATTTGGATGAGCAGCAGTCTATTTTTTTTATGAAACGGGAAAAAATTCCAAAAAGCAAGCAAAACCTTATTTAGAGCTATACATTGTTACACATTGGTAAAGAAGAGGAAGGTCTTTTCAGACAGAGAAGCTTTCAAAGAAGCAATGATGATAGTTGCTAATGCTGTACTCAAAGATGAGAAAAATTGAACCAATCTAATCTTCACTCTCTCTGATGTCCAACTAGGCACATCTACAATGGCTAGACCACTATCAGCTATGTCTGGTAACTCGGCCGATCAGCAGGACTGGGATCTGGATAAGTGCAGAGTTTTACTTTTTTCTTATTTTTGTCATGGTTTAGGGTTTTTGTGTAGTCTTTTGTTTTGGTTTCCTGTTTTGTTAAGTTGTTTTTCTCCATTGTGTATTTGATTTAGCTTCCCCTTCCTGTTCATTATTTCACCTGCTTTCATTTTGTTCATTCATTCCACCTTTGTCTTGTTGTGTTTTCCGTTTATACACTACTGTATTTTCACGACTATAAGGCGCACTTAAAAGTCTTTTATTTTCTCCAAAATCGAGCGCCTTATAATGCGGTGTGCCTTTTGTGAGTACCAAGTTCCAAAATCTATAAATGTTGTTGTGTGACTTTGATGAGCGCTCCGCTTAACTGACTGAGAGCGTTTCCTGCCGACACACTGCTAATATAGATAAAAGGCGGACGTAACAGAAGGCAGCATGAGAACATTAAAGAGGGAAGTGTGGGCGTGAAAGAAAACGCTAAAGCATGCATGTTTTAAGCTAAAGTACCAGTATGTTTTAGCATGCCCGCACCCTAAAATCTGGTGCGCCTTATGCAGTGCTTTAAGTGGAACAAAATAGGTGATGGTACTCCCTTAATGACTTCCTGTCCGTTTGTCATGCATATATGGGACAAAAACATGGCTGATACTGACATGTGGATCTATAAATTGATCTATACATTAATAGTTTAATAGCACAAGAATGACAAAAAACAAACACAGCAAGTTCTAAATCAAATCCACATTTTCCAAATTCAAAGTGCCATGGAGACACTTTTATGAACTTCAAGCCTCATTGAATGGACATTAAAAATAACACTGAAAAGTAAATATATAAACTTAAAGTTCATTAACATTTTCATGCATGAATTAATAAAAAAAAACAAAAACATGCTATATTTTTCTAAACACAGTTCTTTTACCTCTACAAATATGCAATAACACCTTTTTGGTTAATTGGTGATATTTAGTAATTTTTATTATATATTTTAATGTGCGCTACAAAATAGTTATAGAATAACACATCATAATTACTTAAATCTTCTATAAAATATTGCTTATTATTTTCTTTTCCTATTTATTGCAAAGGCAAAGTTGCGTAATTACATTACATTCAGTTTTGTCATATATTTATTGATTCTCCAGTGAGTGGAAACGTATTAGATGAGTCACTAACATCCACTGAAGTGGTTTATTTACAAAAATACCATCCTCATTCATGAATAAAATATGCAAGAAAAGAGCTCGTAACTAGGTCTTCATCTTCTTCATCTTCATGCCACTTATCCGGGGTCGGGTCGCGGGGGCAGCAGCCTAAGCAGGGAAGCCCAGACTTCCCTCTCCCCAGCCACATTTGCCAACTCTGCGGGGGGGATCCCGAGGTGTTCCCAGGCCAGCCGAGAGATATAATCCCTCCAGCGTGTCCTGGGTCTTCCCCGGGGTCTCCTCCCAGAGGGACGTGCCTGGAACACCTCACCAGGGAGGTCCAGGAGGCATCCTGACCAGATGCCCGAGCCACCTCAACTGGGTCCTCTCGCTGCGGAGGAGCAGCGGCTCTACTCTGAGCCCCTCCCGGATGACCGAGCTCCTCACCCTATCTCTAAGGGAGAGTCCGGCCACCCTGGGAAACTCATTTCAGCCGCCTGTATACGACATCTCGTTCTTTTGGTCACAACCCACAGCTCATGACCATCGTAAATAGGTGTCCACTACAAAGCCACTGTGCATGAAAGGGTTAAAAATGTGGACATTATGTTTTTCACAGCATTAGGCCTGGTCCATGCCACTTAGCAATATTATCTTATCTTTAATCTAGAAATAATCTTCAAAAACTGAAAATACTGACCAGCCATACACTTAGTTTGCAGCATCTGACCTTCATTGTCTGGTGCAGTAAATGACTGTTAAGTATTACTACTGTCATCACTCAACTCTGCTTCAGTTTGTGTCCTCAAGCCGTTTTGGAGCCAGGCTAACATTACATCCGCGATAGTTTTTTTTTCCCTCCGCCTTTACTCTTATTCAAAGCACGTCCACTTCAATGCAAACACAGAAGCGTGTGAACAACATGAAGTGCGGCGTGACATTGTTGGCTACAGCAAGCGTTCTGTGTCTAAACCGGTCTTAACATTACATTTCTTTTGGGGCAACTTCTTTTTTTTTTTTTTTTATCAAAATCAACAAATAAATTGTAATATGTGTTGAAGTCGTAGGAGGGTATACTGATTGCTGAAGAAAGCCAGTAAAAGTCCCAGTATGCACTATACGCTCTAAAAAATAGTCCGGGTATGCATTATACGCTGTAAAAAAAGTATACAAAGGGATAGAATTTAAAAGTGTTGGTGTATACCAGCCCACTTAAAGCACCCGCCTTATGTATGTGTTAAATACAGAAATAGCACCCGTAACTGAGACTCCGGCTTTTAATACAGTGCGCCTTAGGGTCGTAAAAATACGGTACTTTGTTTCAGTTTTCATTTGCCAGTTCATTGTTTGTTGTCTCCTCTGTTGTTCCTTCAAGTTAAATTATATATAACTCAGTGACGTGTGGTGAGGTTCAAGGCTGGTGAGGCACCGACTTCTCAAAAGTCAGATTTACAATTTTAAGAACTAGAAAAAAAGGACCTTATTTCATTATTTCTCCAACAGCATACAACTACTCGTTACGCTTCATATCCCATCAGCATTTATCTTTCAACTACACTCACACACCAACACAAACGTTTACACAGAAACATGTTTTGTCCTACAAAGAACATTTCTTTTATAGCGATGAGTAGAGCCCCCAATTTTTTTTGAGCAATTCATATATACTGTAAACAAATTAAAGTACAGAGATGTGTGCAGCACCAGTTAATTCTGACCTACAGTAAAAAGTTTAATTTTTTTTTTTACTTTAAGTTCCAATGCTTTAATCAATTTTAATAAAGTTTGCCTATTAAAATTATTTTAAGGCAAAAATGTATATATCTAATACTATTATTTTATCTAGTTATTCCCATCTTATTATTTTAAAACAAACACTTAAACCATTTGTGGCCTTACCTTTACTTATTGATGAAGTCCATGTGCTGATCCTTCTCCACGAAAAGCTCTATGACTTGGCTGTAAAAGTCATCCTTATTTTCTAAGAGTCTCTCTGTCTCAATGGAGATAATGGCCAAAGAAGAAAGGCGTCCTTGATCAGTTCTGTTCCTACTGTATGTTTTCAATCTCTTTAAAGCAGAGAATGACCTCTCCACTGACGCTGTTGTAGCTGGTAGAGTGAGAGCCAGCTGGAGTAGCTTTGTTGCCTCTGGAACAGTCTGGATTAGATCCTTCTGGACCAAAAAGCTGAGAAGCTGTGCAGGTGACTGACAAGCATTCCTTACTGCTTGTGAGCTGTACAGTCTGACAAGATCAGCCTTTAGTCTCGCAAAGTCAAAGAATCTTGCATACTTAGACAGGCTCTGCAGTTTAGTGTCATCAAAATGTTGTGACATTTGTTTAAATTTGGTACAGTCGACCAAGCCAAGGAAAGCCAGCTCACCAAAGTGGTCAAATCAAGCTTTCATTTGAACACTGATATTGTCCAGGATGTTCAAATACATTCTTTTCTTCTCATCTCTGCCTGGCTGTTTGGTACCACGATCTGTCAGGCCAAGTGTGATGCATTTCTGCTCATACCTCTCATTAAAAAGGTCAAACTCCTGCCTCATGCGTTCAGTAACTGAGACTGTGTCGCGGATTCGTTCACAACAATATCCGATGTCCATGACTTTGTTTTGCAGCATTTTAAAAAGGGCATCAGTTTCCATGAAAATGCCCTCATATGCCACAAGGAAGAAGCAAGTTGATGTTTTTGTTAGCCACCGATCATATCCTGCAGCCATCGTTAGAGTTTCATTGTCCCAGCTGTCAGGATTTTCACTTATGATGTGGAATACAGCACGTAAATCTGACAGATACATGCTTATTGTCTGCAGCATCTGGGAGTTTGAGCTCCATTGTGTGGGTGCTGCTCTTGGCAAACGTCGCTTCACAACATCATCCAGCAAGTGTGTACGTTTCGTGGATTTGCTGAAAAATGTACTTAGTCCCTCAACTGTTTTGAAAAATGTTTTACTTTCAGGCATACACTTTGCTGAATGCATCAGCACTAGGTTTAGTTTGTGTGCTTCTCTTTAATTTTGGCCTGCACTCCGTTAAGCTCTGATGCCATCACGGCAGCCCCGTCATAAGTTTGAGCCACTAACTTGTCAACACAGTTGTATTTCTCCAACACTCCCAAGACATAAGCAGCAATAGCGGGAGCTCTTCTGTCACTGCTTACATCATCGAAGCCCAAAAACGCCTCCTTCACTTCACAGACATCACTTTTTTAATACCACATTGCGCAAAATGACAGAAATTTGGGCTTTGTTTGTGACAACAGTCGTCTCATGCACTTCTACTGCAACAAATGAGGCAGCATTAATCTCCTTTTGAATATTTTTTCTGATCACATCACCAACTGCTTCAATTCAATTCAATTCAATTCAATTCAATTCAATTCAATTCAATTCAATTCAGTTCAATTCAATTCAATTCAATTCAATTCAATTCAATTCAATCATTTTGTACCCTGTTTGACAAGCCAGAAAACACAGTGGATGTTTATCAATGTCTAGCTAACCTCTCATCTTTCTCGGCAAAAGCATGTAACAGTTCTACATATGTTTCCCCGATTGGAGGAGTTTGCCCTCTCGTCGTTACCATGAAATGCTAGCTCCTGTTTAGCTAGGAAACAGGTTGCATTAATAAGGTTTTTTAAAATCTCTCGGTTTTCCCTCACCTTAGCATTGTGGATGCTAACAATTAGTCTCCGTTGTTCATCCAATGCCAAATCGATCCTGGAATTCCCAAAGGTTTTTAGGGAAATCTGGCTTTGAATGTGCATGGCTGATCTTTCATGTTTGCTTAGGCTTCTTTGCAGATTTTTCAGATCGTAGTATCCCGAGTTGGTCCAGACGTTATCAAAAGATGAGAAAAAAAGGCAAGGGAAGAAGAAAAGGCGGTTTCTTGCAGGACAGCCACACAGCCAGTCTTTTCGCTTGTACCACTCAGTTTGAAAAGAACGACTTTTCTGCCCCGTAGTTTGAAGCAAACCTTTTAGCTCCGGCGTTGGTCTTCCATCGCCTTCTGTTTGGACTGGAAATCAAGTTTTGAGAAATTTTTTAGCGTTGGAATATAATCCTCCATAATGAGATGGATCAGGCAGAGTATTAAATAGCCGCTGGCTTCAGCTTGGCGCCGACTTTCAGTTGCACCTGCCAAATTGCGTACGCCCCCTTAAGGTGAGGCAGAGTACTGGGTGCCTCACCGGCTGACTTTTCTCTTATTTGTATGATTGGCCAGGATAACTCTCTCACACATACATAAAAGACATTACACAGACTGTAGAAAGTCGTGGTGTATAACTAATAATTATGTAAAGGTCATATTGGCAATAGGCCGAGGAACAGAAACGGGCACGCATCATTCTACACAGTTTGTATTGGATTGCGCTTTCAGGCGTGAGGCACCGCTCGCCACTGCCTCACCCAGGGTTTCTGCCATCGGGGATAACTCAAATTTGGCCAATTTTTTTGTAATAAAATGTCAGAAATATGTATGTAGTAATACTAAAAATGTATTTTAAATACAGATTAGCGGAAAATATTACTATTTATTTTTTGTACTTTTTTCTTTTTTTAAATTCATGACAGGTGAGGCAATGCCTCCCCTGACCACACGTCACTGATATAACTTCTCTGCTCCAAATCCTGCCTCCTGGTCTGTGTTTGGGTCCTCATGAGTGTGTGCAAGAGTGAGTCCTATTTATAGTGCAATTAAAAAAGGAAGGGCTGCCATGAGTTGATAGGTCCTGCTGCTAGCCACCACAGTGGCTTTCAAAACAGCAGCTCCACTTTTCATGTCTGGTGTTTCCCCACCAGCTCCGTGGTGTACATACCAGGTGTTGCCACTAGCTCCATGGTCTACATCTGGTGTGTTGCAACCAGTAGACTTGGACAATTACAGGGAGGTCTTTACAATCTTGCAACTGGCCATAAAAGATTATACTGATAGTATGCCATGTCCCAGCCAGTCCATGTTCAGCTGGCAGCAGCTAGGAGGTTCATGGCCATATTAATTGCCAACCCAGTCTTGTGCCTCAGCCCAGAGTGGCAGAATTGTTGGCAAATGCCAAAGAAGACGTTGATGTCCTTTCTGAGATCTACTTGTCTTCCAGCCACAAGTCCATTGTTGTTCCTCGTAGGGTTCAACCCTCCGGTTCTCCGCCTCCAGCCCTGTCTCCTGTGTCGCCACCAGCTAGACCAGCGCTTCTCAATGGGGGCAGTACCGCCCCCACAGGGGGTGTTTAGTAACCATCAGGGGGCACTGGAAGCAATATTAAAAAAGGGGGGCATTGGAAATCAATTGTTTTACTTTTAATTATTAGTCCATATAGGTCACTTTCCCATTAAATCCAATGGGAAAGTGTGCCCAAATTTTGACTGTTAGTCTATAATTAATAAATAAATGTATAATTACAATAAATAAAATAGAATGTAGTAGAAAAAAAAACTATTTTAACTGTGAAGACGTCATTTTGGCCATTCAGTTGTTCAAAGATTTTGGCCCCACATCTAGTTGCCCGCCCCGGATATGTATAAAAATTAAAGATGTTGCAATTAGCAAGTTGCAAAGAGTGGAATTAATTTACCATTTACACATTCCACTCATCAAGGGTACAAACTTGCACCATCCCCGGTTTACATTGCTTCAGACATATTTCCTGTTGTCTTTCCTGTGTAACAGTTGGGTCCTCTTGTTGAGAGTTTAAAACTGCATCTGGGCTGATCCTCCTCTATCTGATATTGAAATATGTTTACATCCGATTTGTGTTCAACCCCCACGTTATCATAGTCCTGTTCTCAGTTGCATTTCACTAGTTTTTATTTTATTTGAAGTTTATTTCAAGTCCAAAATCTGTTTGTTTCTTTAAGCTGGAAATAATCCTGATTTTGATTTTATCCATTTTTATCCAGTGTTATTTCCGTTTCCTTCCTTTCTTATTTTAATTGTAAATTATGCATATTTTCTAATGTTTCAATGTTTCTGTAAAGCACTTTGAATCACCCTGTTGTTGAATGTGCTTTACAAGCAAAGTCATGTTGCCAAGGAAGAGCGATTTCTCAGAAATCTTCTCTGCTGATTGGCTGTCAATCTCATGAAATTGATATTTTTCTTCCTGAAAACATTAGATCCAGATTATCAGAAACCATTTCCTATACATATTTGTGGAGACGTTAGATTTGAAGGACAAAACGTCCACAGTGAAAGACTTTTGTGTGTCATCCAGCATTCAAAGGTAAATATGAATTTATTTATACTCATAATTTATATAATTACCCTTGAAAGGTAAAAACGTTCTCTTCTGCTTTTTATTTTTTATGTAACAAGGCAACGGAACAGAGACCTGCAGAGAGATGGGAGCATGAATATATAAACAGAATGAAATGGCAGTTTTATTAATAATCTTAAATGTTTAGATATTTTCCCCCAAAGTTATTTTTGTATGTCAAAGCTTGCTTTTTCGTCCTCTTTTGTGACAAAAATATCTCCACTGTGCTTTTTTTTTTTTAAAAAACAGCGTGTTTGAGCCTGTCAGCTAAAGTTTTGACAATACTGCTGAGTAATGACATGATAAACTGTAGCTGTGTTTCCATTACAACCTGAAGTGCTAAAACCTAAATATCACAATAAAAACTGCTAATAGAAAAACACATTTATTTCTAAAACCTCTCAAATATAACTAAAGAGCTGTTACACTCTCATCAGGTGGTTTTTCAGATGTCTGCGTAGAAATATATTGCTAAAGTGTAGAAGCACTTTTTTTTTTATTCTTTACACATCTCCAGACATGATGTGGCCAGTTAATTTCAAGTTAAGATGTACGGATGAAGAGCAGATGTAAATCTTTTTGCGAATAATTAAGGAGACAAATATAACTTCCATCCTTCATTGCAATCAACAGTGAAATGCAGTCATACAAGGAATTATTAACCGAAATGAGAGAGAAGGTCTTCGAAAAGCTGTAGAAAATCCTCCACAGCAAGTGGAAAACCCTAAAACCTCAATACTTGGCGATCTAGCTAGCTGGTTACTTTGTTACTTGGCTACTTGGCTACAACTGGATGAGAATTGCAATTTATGGAAACATCTGAAAGTTGCATTTGTACTTTGTTAAAATGTGAAAAATTTTGCTTTAATTTTGTGAAAAGCTGTAATGAAAACGGTGCCAGTGTTTATCCTAAACATTGTCTGTCCTATGGCAGGTTTTACATGAAAAAATGGAAGAATCCTACATAAACAACATCTCAACTGATAAAAGCTACAATTACAGCAACATGAGCTTCAACCCTGGTGAAAACGTCACAGATTCCAGCTTTGATTCCATCATAAATGTAGTGGAATGGATCATCGTCTGTAGTGGACTTCCTTTGACTCTAGTGGCTATCGCTGCAGTTTATTCTCTGGTGTGTATCACTTCTTTTCTTTTCAAGTATAATACAGTGTTTCTGAGCCCTGGTCCTAAAGGATCATGCTGTGCAATAACACAGGTAAACTCTCTGGGTAAATAATATGGACGGAAGCTCACAGCTACCGGTTCGATGTCCCTTCTGCATATCCTCTCCTTGATAGTAACATGTCCAGGATGACACCAGTGCTGGTTAACCAGCACTGCAATTCCACCACCCTTTAGCTTTCCGCTTTGTTGTCTGCTGCGGTCTGCACGGACCATTTTAAAGCACGGTACAGAAACATTACAGTCAGGGTTGTGTTCATGCAGCCATGTCTCGGTGAAGCACATAATACTGCACTCTCTGTATTCTTTCTGAGACCTTGTTAGCATTTCGAGCTCTTCCGTTTTGTTAGCTAGCGGTCTCACGTTACCCATGATGACAGCTGGGAGAAATGGCTTAAATCTCGATCGCTTTCTCCTCTGCCTCGCTCTGCATTCTCTTCTCTTTTTTTTCCAACTCTATCGGGATTTGATGTGTTGTTTGGCTAATAATCCTGATTTGGGAGAGTTTAATTAGTTGATCCCAATTATAAACAAGTCTTTCGTTGCCATGGAGACTCATCATAAGTCTTGAGAGAGCCAAAAATATGCAGAAAAATCTCTCTTGCAGCACACCCTCCAAATGGGCATTAAATCTTCAGAAAAAAAGACCTAATTTAGCTAATATCTATGTGAGAAGAGTTTGTACTTTAAAAAAAAATCAAGATAGCAAGTCAGAGCAAAACCTTTTTTGAGTTAAGAGCGTGAACTTGTTCTGGTTATGTAAAGTCCCACGGCAGTCAATCCTGCTGCTGCTGAGCTCCCACTCAGCTCAGCAGCAATGTGTCATTCATAAATGAACCGGCTCTAAGAGCCAATTCTTTGCAGTGAATCAGCAGATCCAGCTCCCAGTTGTTTCCTTTTAATGCTTTGCTCCCACAGCATTTCCAGGGCTACACTGACTGCACGCTATGCTATCCTGGATGAAACGTGCACCTCAGCATAACAAACCAAATGAAGCTGCAGATGCAGTGTGAACTTTCATCTGTTATTGCTCATGGAAATTTTACATCTGATAATGATTCTGCTGTTTGACCGAATATTTAGGAAGCAACACTGGAAAGATGTTTTATCTCAGTTATAGTTTGTAGGCAGAACAAGGAAACATGTTTATTTGGGTTAAAGTTCAGAAAATGTTTCAAATTTATTTATTTACATTAATCAGTGTTTTCCTGCAGGCACGTAAAGATCGTGTTGCTCCAGTCTACATCATCAACCTGCTGGTTTCTGATCTCGTTCAGCTCTGCTGTCTGGCTACGTGGAAGGCTGGAGAATATCATGACACAATCAGTTTCATCTACTACTTTGTTCTCCTGGCCAGTGCGGGATTCATGGTGTCCATCTCCCTGGAAAGGTTGATAACTCTTCATCCATGTGCATGTTTGGTTCTTTCCATGTTCTCTGTTCAAGTTTTAAAGTGTAGTAGGTTTTTATTCCACCCTCATTATAGCAGGTTTCTGTTCCTGATTACCTCACACCCTCTCTATGTTTGGTCTTTAGCTATCAGAGCTAGCAGCTAGCAGCCTAGTCATCTGAAAAGAACAAGAGATCAGAGGCTGTGGGTTGAGGTTTTGAACCTGTAATGGGGGATCAGGCAAGTGCATTCAGCAGGAAGGTGTAGCTGCAGGAACCAGGACGGGGAGAATGGTGAAGTGTTTATATGCATCTCTTCTCCAACACATCTGAATGGGATGAATGCTTCGTTACCTGTGCAGAGGTTGATGACATGCAGATGAGAGAAATCAGACATGTGATTCAGATGTGTTGGAAAAGTGATGC
This sequence comes from Telmatherina bonti, assembly GCF_933228915.1. Lineage (NCBI taxonomy): Eukaryota > Metazoa > Chordata > Actinopteri > Atheriniformes > Telmatherinidae > Telmatherina > Telmatherina bonti. Next base: position 13,574,874 of record NC_136629.1, read on the forward strand.
ATCTGAAACCTGCAGGACAGTAGACTAAGGCCTTGTCCACACATAGCAGGGATCTTTTTTTTCTGATTTGGCCTGCATGTGGACATATATAACCAGAGTTTCAGGTTTTGAAATGTCATAGTCGGCTGCAAAAAATACCATGACATCACATGTTCAACCTTCGTTTACGACAGCATGGACGTCCTCAAAACTGGGTTGTTATTCAGGTGCTTTGTCTGTGTTTACACTGCCATCAGTACTGGTCCGCATAGACAACCAAAGACAAAGGAAGACATTAATGACAGTTATTTTCCACAACATTTGCCACAACATGCTGGCGGGGGGAAGATATTCTGTTTTGTAAAACCCGGCAATGTGTGGACATTGTCTTGAGGGACTTGGCTACCTGTGGAGATACAATCCTCCTTTGCTCTCAATTTCAGTCAGTCATCATGTTCATCCTGCTTTTCTAGTTTAACTTTAGTTCATGGATTTTCCTGCCTTTTGAGGTTTATCTCCATTGTTATCCACTCACCTGTGCGCAACCTATAGTATCCCATTTAGGTCCGTCCTAGTCTCTAGTCCACAGATGATGACAATTACTGCAATTTTTTTCGTGGAACATTACATTGATATATTTCTGATGCCATTCACAGTATTTGTATTGATGTTTCATTGCAGGTATCTGATGATCACTCAGCCGCTGTGGTTCAGATTCAGACGAAACATCAAGACCTCTGTGGTTGGTTGTGTCGTGATCTGGATGCTTCCTTTTGTTTATATCCTCCCTTTCTATTTTGATGTTGATTTTCAGCTCAGGGAAGCCATTTTTGCAATCTACTTCCTCCTCCCCTTCCCTCTGTTCATCTTCTTCCTGGTTGGGACTTGTAAAGCCCTGTCTGCAGCTCGAAGTGTCCCTGCTGATGAAAAGCAAAGAATTGTGGCCATTCTGGTTGTGGTGCTGCTGATTTACACACTGCTGTTCCTGCCCAGCATCATTTGGTCCCTGGTAGAAGAAGCTAGAAAGAACAAGATTTTCCATTTCACATCTTTTACTTTGCTTTATATCAGTCCTCTTGCAGACTTAACATTGTACATTTTTATGAGGAAAGGTGTCGTGGACAAGCTTTTTGCCTCCCTGTCTTGCTGTAAAATGTTGACCAATCAGCAGATGATCAGCATGAGTAATAACACGTCCATTACATGCAGTCAGAGTGTATAAATTTTACAACCTGTATTCTAAAAAGTTGGGATGTTTTGTAAAAGGAATTTGGACATTTCAGAGTCTCTCAGACGGAAAGATGGGCAGAGCTTTACCATTCTGAGACAAACTTGGTCTAAAAGTGTTGAAAAATGTTCCTCAGACTTTGCCACTGGTAGGACATGCTTACCAAATTGAAAGTTTCTCCATCTACAACTCTTAATATCATCTACAAATTGAGATAATCAGGAGGAATCTCTGTGTGCACTGGACAAGGCTGGATGCTGGTGATCTTCTGAAATAATAGCAGACATGATTCTCTACTTTAAATCCCTCCTCGGATTCAAGAAGACTGCCAGGAATAACTGTCTGTGAACACAGTTCACCATGAAATTTACAGATCTAAGTTAAAACTCCATCATTCAGAGAAGAACTACAAGTGAACAGGACCCAGAAACAATGCCATCAAAGCTAATTTAAAATGGTCTTCACTTACACTTTTATGGGTGCGACCTAGCAACACAGTAACCATAGAAACCACAGGTGTTATTGTCTGCAGATGCATTCTGACTTATCCTCAAAGAGTAAGAAGACACAGTTACATGTTTAGTATTTTAGGTTTTTGTCTGCTGCAGATGTGTCTCGATGTTTTGCAGTTGGGTGATAACACAGGAAATTTCTGGATGAGCTCTAGCAGCTTTTCTCTAACATGAACCCATGTAAACTTATGAGTGTCTGGATCATCATAGAAACATACGCTGTGCTGAGCATTTATGTTTAATCTGTTCTCTCATAATATCAGGTTTAGGTTTTATCATCAAAGTATCTTTACCTCAGTCTGTAATTTAAATTTAATGTGTATAATTGCTTTAAATGACTACATGGACTTTGTTATGCATAAATGAAATGCTTTATTTTCTTTTGAACCTGTCGTGTTACAGCTACACCACTAATAGGCAGCACCTACCAAAGCAAGGGAAATAAATGGAATCATTTCCTTTTAAGTATTGATGTTTTTTCCTCTGATTTCTTATTATTGTTCTTTAATATAATCTTTCATTTGCTATAACTTCCAGTACCCGTCAATATGAAAGTGATGGCATTTAGTGCTTTTTGTACCTTAATAAAATGACTGAATAGCACCTCCTGCTGGTCAGACAGAGGCTGCGCAACTCAACCTCATGCTGTATCACGGTTGAAGCTACACCTTCTACTAAAGGCACAGAGCTGCTTTGCCTTTTCCTATCATATCATCACAACGGTGTGTCTTTGACCATGTGAAGTCAGTTTCTTCATACAAAAATCATTTATGTAAAAAGGCAGGTCACCACACTGGCTTTTTATATTATTGCACTATGCCAATGGTCTACATACTTTCACAGAGAATTAGTGAATCAATGCTTCACTCTCAAGTTTGCTGATGGACTTACTGACAGGATGACCCAGCTAGAGAGGCTTAAAAAATTCTGACATATTTCTTTTGAGAAAAATCATCAAAATCAGCTCTGCTGCTTAAAGGGGTCCTATTACGGTATTTGGAGTTTTCTGAGCTTTCTACAGTGTTACAGTGTTGAATCCTCATCAGACATGTGAACGACACTGTTTTTTATCACCTAAATGCATGTTTGAGTTTGAGTTTGAATTCCAGCACTCTCTCCGTTCGGTTTCCATGGCGACAAACGCATCGTTTTAAAGAGTTTTTTCTACTTGGAAATCCTTGTGACGTCCCGGGGGGATAAGGTTCGGTGATTGGTTACCTTCTACTGGTTAACAAGGGCATGTACAAATACATCAGGCGGGTGGAAAACGTGGGATAAAGTTATTTCCAATGATGGCTGGTGAGTTTACCAAAGAGAGACATCCTGCTGCATTCGTTGCTGTGGGTTGCTGTTTTCCACTTTGTTTTCAGGGTCTGATTCAGGTTCCAACATGTAGGGCTGTATGCTATGTGTTGACATTGTATTTTATTTTTTTTTATTGAGTTCATATTAGCCTAATCCTTCTGTTTATGAGATGTTACAATGATGGTGAAAGCAGGTGCGGTGCGCGCTCCCGATGTAGTGCAGTGGCGGGAGGCGGGGCTTAATGCAGAAGAGTCTCAATCCACTCGTTTTGCCCACAGGCTGATCTGACAGCCTACGGAGAGGGTCGGTCTGAAGTAAATTAAGTGATTTGTGACAATAACTCGATCAATCCCAGCCCTTCTGGGCTCAGAAACAAAAATAAACTAGCCTGAAATGCACATAATAGTTCCACTTTAAGAAACACAATGTGGCGCAACTGGTATTACCACTCCGATTGACTCGTGTTACCACGATCAGCTGTGAAAGTGCTGACCAGCCACATTGCAATGCTTTTACATTCGGTGGAACTGCGGGGTTCGTACTCACAGCACCTGCCCACTTACAGCTTATATATACTGTATTCAGTCATTGATTCGTTATCTTAACTGCTTAGTTCGATTAAGGGTTGTGGGGAAGCTGGAGCCTATCCTATCAATTCAATTCAACTTTATTTATATAGCGTCAAATCACGGCAATGCCATCTCAAGACACTTTACAGACAGAGGGGAAAACATAATGAAGGCCAATTCATAATAGCCTATGTAAGGAAACCAACAGATTGAGTTGAGTCCAACTCAATCTCCCATCCTGAGCAAGCACACTGGCAACAGTGGGAAGGAAAAAACTCCCTTTTAACAGGAAGGAAACCTCCAGAAAGACAACAGGAACTGCTACTCCCGGCCAGGGAGACCTGCTGAGACAGGAGACATACATGTTAATGATGCAACACTGTTATTGTGGAGGTGGGGGGGGGGGGGGGGGGGGGGGGGGGGGCGAAAGGTAGAGTACACCCTTTACAGCTTGCCAGTCCATCGCAGGGATGCTGTATCCAATTTTACACAAATTGTTTATTTTTCCCCTAATAGTCAAGGAAAACAGCCTTGTTTATTCTATACCTAATCTGCTCTGACATGGGACAAATATTGGATTACTATGCTGGATTTTGTCCTCATAAATTCAGAGTTCACTAGATGAATAGGGCTCAGAGCAATCAATAGTCTGACCTGGTGCTGTGTTCTGTCTCCAGGACTGATCATGCTTTTCTGGGATTGGGGTTGATGGTTGCAGTCTTTAGACAGGCTGAACAGCTTCCTGTGAGGGCGAGAAGATTTTAAAAGTATCTGTCTGCACCTCAGAGAGCTGACAATTTTTCAGGACATGTCCAGGGATGTTACCTGGACCTGCTGCTTTCATTCATTCATTCATTATCCTCACTGCCCAGTCCAATGAAGGGTCACGGGGAAGCTGGATCCTATCCCAGCAGTCTTTGGGCAAACAGCAGGGTAGACCTTGGACAGGTTGCCAGTCCATCGCAGGGCGAACACAAAGACAAACAACAACTCACGTTCACACTCACTCCTATGGGAAATTTTAGAGTACCCAATTAACCCAACATGCATGTCTTTGGACGGTGGGAGGAAGCCAGAGTACCCGGAGAGAACCCACGCATACATGGGGAGAACATGCAAACTCCACACAGAAAGGCCACGTTTCCCAAGCTCTCCAAGCTCCCCAAGCCTCCACCCAGCTGAGGATCGAACCACCAACCTTATTGCTGTGAGGCCACAGTGAGGCCCTTCCACCGTGCAGACCTGCTGCTTTGTGAGGGTTTATCTTCTGTAATGTACTAATAAAACCTACAGGTGACAACCTACAACTGATGGCGACGTAGCCTGCAGCCCCACGATTTTCAACAAAATAGCTTAACCTTTAGTCCTCAATCAATGGATGTATATTTACCCAAGAATTCTTTGAATTCAGACGTTATTCTAGGTTAAGGTAGGGATGGCGAAAGCGAGGCGTCATGAAACATCGAGTGAAATCTGACACAACTGCCTGAAATTGATGCATTGTGTCAAAACATTAGACCTGGTCAAAGAGCTCCATCTTTTGGCTCGAGAGTGTAATTCATCAGAGGGAAAGCACTGACGCGATTCCCCACGTCTGTCATCACTGTCTCATCTGACTTAGTGTTCAAAAACGATGTGCCATCTATATTATCTCCCTGTTGTCTATCACACATCCATAGAAATGATAAAATGTGGCTGTTATGAGACATGAGTGTAGATCAGGGGTAGGCAGGTTGAGCGTCACAAGTATGTATGTGAAATAGCACTTATCCAAGTGTCCAGTATCTGCTCACATCTGTCCTGTTGCAAAGCTCTCGGCAAGACGAAGCAGAAAAGGTAAGAAGCTATCCAGCTACAGCAAAGCAGCAGCGGTGGTCCTTTGCAGTGCACTATCCAGGGTCGCACCACTGGCTCACAGCCCGATCATGTAGTCCGAAACCGTACGGCGTTGTGGACCAGCCAATCACCACCCGCCGTCTTCTGCAGCTACATAGTAGCGCTAACACGTAGCACAGCTCAGGAACTCAGAGTGGAAAGAGCAACTAACATTCACAGCCACATGTGGGATCAGCTGCTCACCGCTGTTTCCCGGGCTCGATGAGGAGCACACAGCCTGCAGCAGTGCCTGCGAGTCTCTGCCAACCTTCCGGAGAAGAAGGGATAGAACCAGGAAATGACGCAATCCCAGCTACCAGCATGCAAGACCCGGAGTGTACGCCCTGGTCACGTTTTAAGGGCTGCGCTCTCTGCCAATTGGCAAGCACACCAGGGGCAGCAGTTGAAGACAGGTGTGTCCAGCTACACTCACAAACACTCTCTATACTTATGTATGCAAGATCTTCCTCTTACTATATGCTTCCATGTAAATGTGTGTGTGTGTGTGTGTGTGTGTGTGTGTGTGTGTGTGTGTGCGCTGTGTTAATGGCTGTGAGTGTATGTATTATTCATCCTGTATGTCTGTCAGTAAATATCTGTTGACTAAATCAAATCAAATCAAATCAAAGATACTTTATTCATCCCTGAGGGAAAATTCAGAGTTCAAGCCAGCTCGCCCAAGGTCAGACATACAGACATGTAACATTCATGACAAAAGAGCAATACAGAACTGAGCTTAAGCTTAGGCCATGCAGCTATTATACCAGCGCTGCCTTACAATGGATAAGAACAGAGACACAATAGGATCATAGGGGGTCATGGGCAAAAAAAGGTTGTGTAGCTCCGGGAAGATGTGGTCCGAAAATGCAAAGTACTCAAAGCTAATACTAATGTGAGGCTTTCCCTCAATCTGTTTTGAAATTTTTATTATGCAGAACCGCTACCAGAACCTCCTCCTCCTCTCAAAAACCCACACTGTTCTGAGCGTTTCTGACTCCACAATTTTGACAAGCCCTTGAAATTCCTGTGTAACGTAATGAGGCCTCGATTGGCGTGCTTATGTGACTTTTGGCACGCTGAATCAACCTATCGGTCATTATTGTGGTCCAATGGTTGGACCACAATAATGACAGACAACAATGATTGGTTTTGCAGTAGCCACTTGTTTAAACAACAACACATAGACAATAGAACACTTGGACAATGTGAACACATGAAAAAAAAAAATAAAGCCGGCACTTGTAAAAAAAAAAAAAAAGGATCCAAAAACCAGTTCTTATTGCTCGTTGGGGCCCTTCCAGTTCAAATCAGTACCTTATCGATGCCAACACTGGTTCCAGTGTCAGTATAATTCAAGTCAGTCCTACCACACAATACGTGAGGATGGGGAAGTGAGATCGTGCATATCAGCTTGTTGTGCTCATGATTCAGTTGGCTTGCCACCCAGCTCCTGCTGGGAATCCTTCTGGGACTTAGGGTGGTGATATGTGGTGCTGATCCAGTCAGTAGCACCTCAGTTCCACGTCGAGCGTAACTCCCGATCCACAAAGTCACTGGGGGGAACAAAAAAACCTGACCTATCCTAGAATCGCTATTACAAGAAACACACAGTAAATAATCAGACATGTCAACCTTTTCACAAACAGTTTACATAAATTAGTGAAAATAATGTAAACAATTCCATTTTTGCAAGGCAAAGCTGTATATTTAGCACCAGGCACCCATATTAGGGCAGTAGCTAGGCTAGTTTTAGCAACATTAGCATCCATTGTAGAGTATCAGGCAGCTATCACAGCCATTTAGCTGCTTTTCTGAATTATGGCTTGTAGCTCATCCTATTTTCCAACATAAACAGTTGTTTCACAAGTAACCAATCAGGTTTTACAGTTTCACTCACCGTTGAGACAATGAGTGGGTCTCTCTTTGTGGACTGCGCCTGATCTGCGGCAGTCATCTGCTGCACACGCCACACTACGAGGCGTAACACAACAATATAGCCATCTTGAGATGTTTAACATACTAAATAATCAGTAAAATTCGGTTTTGGGGAGTATTTAAGTCTCTTGCCATGCAGATGGTAATTAATTTCGAATCAGGTAAGTAAGATCCAGCCATACACGTTTTCAATACCAAAAAGTAGCAAACAGGAAGTGAAGGCAGAGCTTGATCACCTGAGACCTTGGAGCTCACTAATTGGCCAGCGCCTCACAGAGGAGCATAGGAAATGTAGTGCTAATGGTTCTTCGAGGTAAAAATCATCTTATGCATTAAAATACTCTACAGCAGAAATATTTATTTAAAGGTTTCTGTTAACCTTAGTAAAGAGATGATTCTAAACCTGGTTACAGATACCTCCGCCAAGGCCTTTAAAAATGTCCTGGATCCAAACGGTGATCCGGATCACCACCAAAATTCAATTACTTTTTCCTTTTCACATTTCCAATTACTCCTGAAAATGTCATGAAAATCCATCCATACCTTTTTGAGATATCTTGAACACAAACAAACAAACACAGGTAAAAAAAACAAAACAACTTAACTGCCAGGAAACAAAGCAGTTTTATGTAAAATACCTTTAACTAGTAAAACACAAAGAGGTTATAAATACTTCAAAATTAATCATTTAAGTTGATGTTTATTCTTAGTTTTTCTAAAATTGTATTTTATTTCTAATGAGATTATAATTTTGTACACTTTTATTAAAATAAACAAAAACATACAAAAGAGAATCACTTCATGTACAATTCCTTTAGTTTGATGGTCTAAATTGTAAACATTTATTTCATACTTATTGAGACAAACAGGCTCAAGTCTGGGAAGATCCACCATGCATGTCAGTTCACTGGATACTTCCTCCATTCTGGCAACTACCTATCAGTGGTGTTTAAGTTATAATGCAGAAATGATTGAACTATAGATAATCTATAAACTGTGTACAGCGAGTATGAGTATCATTTTGTAGATGTTAGGAAGTGTATGGACACCAGTTAAAGAACGCTCCATGCTGTAGTAGTTGGTATGGATGGAGAGGATGTAAATACTGTGAACACACCACTGCGATGCATTCATTTGAAGATGAGTTTCTGCAGGTATGTTGTCTTCATTCTCCTGCTCTTTGATCAGATTCTGCTGGAGGATGGAAAGCTGGACAGACACTTTTTCCATTTTTGACGTCTGTAGTAAACTTGCCAAGAGCTTACTGGAACTTCACTGTAATAATGTCTGGGTCTATTATTTAATTCAGTCAACCACTACAATGAAAAAGAAAATTGGGGCAAATTGTCCTGGTGTGAAGTTTTATTTATTTAGTAGTTTTTCTTGTGTTTTCTGTCCTGCCTTTTTTCCCATGTTCGTTATTGTGATGTTTTCTGTGTATTTGTGCTTCTTAGTTTCAGGTCTCACTTGCTGCTTCATTGTTTGAGTTTCTTCCCCGTTGTTCCTCGGCGAGATTGAAATATAATTCTCAGCATTTTCTCTGCCTCCTGCCTCTCCATCCTGCATTTGGGTCCACATCACCACTGCTAATTGTTATGCAATTAATTAAGATTGATTAACTACAAAGCTTTAATGCTTTTATACATATATATGTGTGTGTGTGTGTATAAATCCTTTATTTCTATATATATTTTCTTGTGATTTTGCAGCTGTTACATGACATGTTCCCACATGGAGTTCTGTTGTCTTGTACAATGACAAAAAGCTTGTATTTGACAGAGGTCTGGGTCACATATAAAAATCAGGTGGTTTTGGCAGCCACACCTGTTACTGCTGTGCAAAATTCTGGGAAATGTAGTGTGAGACCCAGAATTGAATCTTTTTGAGGCTGCTGGATCAGGATGTTGCAGCATCGGGATCCCGAGGCTATGTCTGAATTCAGGATCTGCACTACGAAGTGTTCTACATTGTTTGCACACACCAAAGTGTGCTGACTTGCCAGCAGAGGTGGCAATTCTTGGTCCAGAAAGTAAAAGTCCTGTCCGGCAGCTGTTCCGACCAGTCACCAAACAAGCTGAATTTAATGAACAGAGTTTATTTGCCAGGTAAACTAGCCTGTTAGTAAAAACATCTGCTCTAAATGTAGAGGTAGAGCCATAAACATGGCATGACTCTTACTTTCTGGACAAGGAATTGCCACCTCTGCTTGCCAGTAAAATAAGACGGCCTATCTCGTGTACGAGAATTTCCCATAGTGCTCTGGTCCTCCGTTGCCTAGTAACAACATATGCAAAGTATGTCCAATTACTGATCCCATTCGTCCCGAAAAAACACGAAAATATGTTTTAAAATGACAGAAAATGGTGTCAGTAATTTAATTTTTTTTAATTTTCATTTACCTTTGTGATTAAATTACAAATGTGGAGGAGGCGGACCAGACAAGCTCACCTCTGGCCGCCAGCTCATCCTGTCAAGCTGACGTTAACTTCAGTGAAAAATAATCCTTGTTAGACACATATACAGTCGTCTTCATAGATATTCATACCCCCCCCCCCCCCCCCCCCCCCCCCCCCCCATTAAAGAAGGAGAAAAACTGCTGCCTGGGAAATAAGCTGAAATTAATAAAAGTAATAATAAATTAAGAATCATTACATTATTTTCTAATTCTGGTACAATAGAAAGATTTTTTAAAAGCAAACCTATGTTACATCAATCAAAAACTTATATTTTTTAAACAATCCTTTGATGTTTCCAGTCCAATCAGATGTTTTCTGTTCCTCCCAGTCAGCCTTCTGCACCTGTTGACCAGTATTTCGTCCCACTGCTCATCAGAAAAATGCTCTCATTGGTCCAGGACCCATTTGTTTCTTTGTTTGTTTTTTTCTTTGACTCAAGTAAATGACAGTGTCTCATATCATTGAATAGTAAATTTAGCACATTTTTAATCATTGTTGCTTTTTTCAGTATCCCGTTGTCTGAGTGACTGTAATAAATTCAGCCTTTTCTTTAAGGAAAGGGGAAGACGACATCTGAGGACGACTGGAATGAAATTTATTTGTGGTTATTGGACACAATGCCGCTGTCCTCCCAGCTTGTCTGCTGGGACAAATATGTGTGTGTATATACATAAAAATAAATAAATAAACGGTCTGGCTGGTGTAGTACCTACACCAGCGTTCTGCTGCTCATTCTTTTCGTGCAGTCACTTCTGGGATAGGAGAGGCAACATAGGATGCATCGCTTGTTGCCTTTAATTTAAGCTAATAAGGGCCAAACGAAGTGCGGACTTGAAGGGAGGATTTGAAGAAGTCTTTGAATTGGGACAGTACTTGATGTGCCACTATGACGTGTGCAGCCGACGAATCACTTGGAAGTGTGCAGGACCTGAATTGAGACACAGTCTGAGTCTGATTCTTCTCTACAGGAAGTTATCAGAGTCAGATGCAGGTGTGTTGCAGCAGGGAAACTCCAGCCTCCTCCTCTCTGCTGAGTCTTTTTGCTGCTTTAAAACTGAAAATATTTAGAACTTTTTATTCTTTTCTAGCTGGAAAACTTACTGAAATGTTATCTGCTGGTTTAATCTGCTTTGATAAACGTTTCATCATCACACGCAGGCATCTCTCATTTAACTTCCTGAGAAAATCAGATAGAAATGATCAGAAACTGTTTTCTGTCTCACAATTTTCCTGGACTTTGGATGTGAGGGACAAAACATCGACAGAGTAAAGGACTTTTCAGCTTTTGACTGTGCAGCAGAGGTAAATATAACTTTATTTATACATGTTCACATCATTGCTAGAGTAAAAACAAAGACAGACTTTCCATCATGTGGATGTGAATTAGTTTTATGTATAAAGATTAAAAAGCAGATAACAGATCTGCAGGCAGAAAACATGTTAAGTGTGACACTAAAGCTTAGTAATATTCCGTTTCAAGTCATTTTTATGACAAAGTTTGATGTTTTGAGGAACTGAAGCTACTTATTGTTGTTTAACTTGTGCTGTGGGTTTGGACGACGTGCGAGAGCCGGTGTTATGTTTGTTATGAGAGTTCTTCAGGGTTTACCTTGAAGAGACTGAGCGTTAATGTTTTGGGGACTTCCCTTCATCTGTTTACAGCTGCTATAAATCATAAATAACATGACAAATTAAACAAACATAAAGGTTTCTATCTGTTCTTGTGACATGTTCCTTTATTTTTTTCAAAATGAATTAAACTTACATACATGACTAACTGGTTGCATCAGTGCAGCATAACTGATGCAATAATAATAAACAATACAACAAATAGGATAGAACAAAATAAACATCCAGCATTTAATATTTTAAATCTGTTTAGAGAGTCTCTGGGATGCTTTCATCTGTCTTGATGTTCTCAGGATTGGTTTTTGCAGTTGTTCTGGAGATTGTGAACCATCAGTGGTTCTTCAGGTTCAGTTACTTGTCATCCAGTAGATTTTTCTATCAGAAGCCTCCTGTGTGCCATCCTCAGTCTTCATGTTGGAAGACCTGTGGTTAATCTCATAGAGAACATGTGCTCGGCGCGCTCATGTGCTGCTTTTGTCTGAATCTTACATGGTCTCCAGCATTCAGCTTGGGCAGTTTGTTTGTCAAAGTTGAACATCTGTTTTGACTTTTGTTGTTTGAACTGCTTTACACTGTCCCCTCCATCGTCTTCAGAAGGTTCTTATGAATGGGGACATTGGGCCTAAGTGCAGGGGACACGGAGGTCTCCAGTGGTGCAGAGCGGTACACCAACAGACTGGTAGAAGTGGGTTTCAGTCTCCTTCAGTCTTCTGCAACAGTCATTTCACTATCTGCACCGACTTTCCACAAACCCATCAGACTGTGGATAGTGTGGACTGGAAGTGAAAAAAGTTCCACTCTTCAGAAAGCTGTTTCAAAGCTTGTGCAGAAGAAATGTGGTCCATTATCAGAAAAGATTTTATCAGGTGGCCCATGTCTAGAGGAAGTAGCTTTCAGAGAAGTTATCACAGCATCTGCTGATGTGGTGTGCAGCCTGCAGAGTTCTATTCTATTCTACAGTCATTTAGCAGACGCTTTTATCCAGAGCAACTCATACCCTGATCGGCACATTGGGGGGCAACTTGGGGTTTAGTGTCTTGCCCAAGGACACTTCAGCATATAGTCAGGGGAATCGATCTCCCAACTTTCTAGTTGGAAGGCAACTGGTCTTTCTGCTGAGCTACAGCTGACTACAACTTCTGGGATCAACAAGTTGTAGTCAGTAACTACAAGTCTTTTCCTGCAGAACTAAAGTTCACACCAACCTTCTTAGAGGGCTTATCTGGCACCCAATAGGGTCGAAAAAGCTCAGCTGGATTTCTTCTTCGATGTGTTAAAGCGTTACGTTTGATACGTGACTGAAGTCATGAATAATTCATAGCAAATGTATGACTTAACGTGCTCTTGTCTTACACTTCTCAATTCCAACATGTCTTTTGTGTGTCTTTACAAAGGCTGATTGGGATTGATGTTTTACTTCCCTTAAAAATAATCCCACCAACCACAGACGTCTCTCTGCCGTTCCAGAGGGGAGTTCCAGAAAGCTGGATTAAGGGAAAGCCTGGCTTAACTTGATAAATTTGTCTCTTTTAAGAGAGAGTTCCATCACCGTGGCTTATCTGGATGTCCGCTGAGTAATCATGGTAGCTTATGCACCAGAACTCACCTGCCCACGGGCAGGCTAACATTAAGTTTACCTTTCTGATAACCTTATTGATGATCTTGTGGTAAAGGACAGTCAGGCCACCAGCCCCGTGGATTTTCAGGTGTAAGACGCCCAGCCCCCACCAGAAGCAGTGGCCTGTGTCTTTTTTGTTGGGTAGCTACCATAAACTGAAAAATACAAATATGGCCAAAGAAGTAGAGCTGAGAACGATTCTGTAAGCGTGGGGGGTGGGGGGTGGGGGGGATCATTGGCATCTAGCTAACTCCGACCTGCCTTTAGCTAAGAGCTACCAAGCTAAACTGGAGCTAACAGGAGCTAACCAGCTAAAAACAGGATAAAGTTAAGTCACGCTGTTAACTGACTAAGCTCTCGCCTTCCGCTTTTCTGCCAGCTCATCTTTTTGATCATCCACTCATCAGGACTTCCTACGTTTCTCGGGAAGTTACACATAACCAGGCTACGGAAGCTTTGCTTGAATCTTCCTGGAATAGATGCAGCTGAAATGTGCTTGTGGAATATGTTAGTAGACGTTGGTGGAACACCCCTCAGATGTTTTGCTGTCAACAAAATAATCTCGTTTTGAATCAAGCCAGGCTGCCAAGATGGTCTCTAAGAGTTACTTAAGTGTCTCATCCTTGATTTGATCAAATCTAACCAGCTCAGATTTTAGCATCTGCAACTGGTGGCAGAATTGTAATCATGTTTATGTACGCATCAACAACTTCCTGGTTCCTTTTGCTGGACGTCTCTCCTGCATCAGCAGCTCTGGATGACCATATCCATGCATTACACGTGACATCTGAGGTGTAACATTGTGGATGAAGTATCATCTTTTATATTCTCAGTGGACAGTCATTGATTGGCTTATTGGGCAGTGACATCATGGCTTATGGTCAGTTTTAACATGATTGCTTCCTCTGAGACAATCTGATCGAACCGTTCAAGGCATGTGTTCCTTCTTAATTTGTACTCGTCTGCATCTAACATGCAGTGAGACGCACATGCTACCAGTTTTCATTTATCAATCTTTTAAAAACAGCACATGAAAATTGTCAGTATATTATTAAAGAGTTTTAGAAATAGCAAAATAACATAAGTTTTACATGACCTCATCTGTCCAACTGTAGGTTTCACGCTGAAGAATGGAAGATTTCTCCATCAACACAACCTCAGGGGATCAAAGCTTTGATTATAGCAACATTTATATCAATGACACTGATTACAACTATGATGACAATAATGCCAGTACAGCAGAACTTACCATAAATGTGGTGCATTGGATCATCGTCTGTACTGGACTTCCTTTGACTCCGGTGGCCATCGCTGCAGTTTATTCTCTGGTGTGTATCAGATTGACCTTCTTCAGTACAATGAATGTTGTAAAAGATGGACTTCATTTTAGCTCAGCTCTGAACCCAACCATACATTAGATTATTGAATATATAAATAGATATGTTGTAAATCATGGCCACTTGAAGTTCAGAAAACATTTCATGCTTATTTAGTAACATCAATCAATATTTTTCTGCAGGTAGGAAAAGATCACATTACTCCAGTCTACATGATCAACCTGCTGGTTTCTGATCTCATTCAGCTCTGCTGTCAGGCTGCATGGATAGCAGAACACTTTAATATATTCACTTATTGCCTCCATATATTTGGTCTAATGGCCAGTGTTGGATTCATGGTGTGCATCTCCTTGGAAAGGTAAATGTATATTTAGTGTGTCAATGTACAGACGATTAACTTATTTCTGAAGCTCTTCAGCAGTATTAGCGTCTATGTTTCTTTGCAGGTATCTGATGATCACTCAGCCGCTGTGGTTTAGATTCAGAAGAAACATCAAGAACTCTGTGGTTGTTTGTGTCGTCGTCTGGATCCTTCCTCTTCTTTACATCCTCCTTCTCTACTTTAGGGTTCATCATCAGATCCTAGAAACCATATCAGCAATCTACTTCATTCTCCCCTTCCCTCTGTTCATCTTCTTCCTGGTTGGGACCAGTAAAGCCCTGTCTGCAGCTCGTAGTGTCCCTGCTGATGAAAAACGAAGAATTGTAGCCATTCTGGTTGTGGTGCTGCTGATTTACACACTGCTGTTCCTGCCCGGCATCATTTGGTTTCTGGTGAAAGATGCCCGAAATAACCTGATTTTGATCTTGACATCTCTCACATTGGTGAACATTAGTCCTCTTGCAGACTTGATGTTGTATATTTTCATCAGGAAAGGTGTCGTAGACAAGCTTTTAGCCTCCCTGTCTTGCTGTAAAATGTCGACCAACCAGCCGATGATCAGCATGAGTAATGACACGTCAGTTTCACATACTCAGAATATATAGATTTTATCAATTTTAATCAGAAATTTCCAACTGTTCCCAGCAGATTTGGCTGAAGTTTCATTGTGTTATTTTTTTTAATTCAGAATTAATCATAATTAAATAATTAAATAATTATTAAATATAGTTTTAAATCTCTGGGTTGGGAAGGTTTCTGATTGGACATGACATACTCATGTCTACTGGGAAAAACAAGCCCCACATTTCTTTTTGGCTACAACATGGAAGACCACATAATAAGAACCATTCTTGCATCTTTTATACTAGTTTCGAAGCACCAGCTGGACACCAGGATACTACTTCAGCAGGATAATAGAGTACTGGAGAGGGGAGGCAGACGAACAACAGGACAAAAGAACGAGCATGTGCAAAACAAACAGAATTAACCTAAAGCAAAATAAACATGAATTAATTCAAATTTAAACCAGGCACATACTTAAGAAATGAAGGGGGAATTAAAACTCTTATGTAAGCATGACCATTATGACACAGCCGTAGTAGAGATAAGTCTTAAGGTCCATGTTAGTGGGCAGTGCTGAGCTCAGAGTCTACAACCTCCAAAAAATAACAGAAGAAGAAAACCTCAAGGTGTTTTTATGTTTTCCGCAACTTTTGCTAGGTGCTTCTTTTTTGGCTGTTATTGCGTCGTCCTCTCGCTGGTTACATGTCAGCAAAACAACTCAACACTGCCCCCTGTGCTTTTCGGTGGTATTGCTTCGTCTTTTGCATCATGACGAAAAGCTAAACTGACCAAATTACTTACATATCCATTAAAATGTTCCTCTGTGCATCTGTCCTCCACGTCCAGCATAAATGGAATTTTTGAGAACAAACAAATGATCATTTCAGAGGCGAGATGTTTATTATATAATATATATATATATATATATATATATATATATATATATATATATATATATATATATATATATATTGTTGTACATTGCAGATGTTTTCACAACGAAAGGAGGTTTGTATAGGCTTTAATTTACATTTCACTGCATTAAAATGCAGGTAATGATGAGGTGCAAAGATTTAAATTTTTCTTTGTTCATGCTGGTCCAGTATCTTCTGAGCTCATTTAAATACTTTTTATGTGTATTTTTGCAGTACCATAGTTATCATTGGTTGTTATACCATTACACTGGGTAAACAATTCATTCTTTAACATTTTAAGACTTATTTAGTAATATAGCCTGACATGGATTTTAAGTAAAGTCTTCCATTGATCTGGAAGAAATCGACTTTCTTAAATGATTTGTAAATACCTTTGAGAAGAGTTTGAAGTCACTGGGTATTCTTTTCTTTTCTTTCACAATGTCAAAGTAAAGAAAATTAATTCTCTGTCAGAATGTTTAACTTTAGATTTAAGTGTATTTTCTTGTTTTTAGCAAAACTGTTTGTCTCTGCTGGAAGTGGAAACCATGTTGTGAGAGCTGCCATCCCAGCATGTGTTTTAACAGTGTTTTCTAATGACATTGATGATCTGCCTTGTTATCTTGGAGTAAGGACATGATTAACTGGTTATCTCAAGATAATGATTAAAAAAAGATTATTATTTAAATGCGGTTGCGCTCAGCTTCTGTATTAAGTTGTGAACACTGGTCTACAACTATGTAGTCCAATATTTTTGTTGTAAATCAGCCTTATGTTTTCGTTTTTGACTTTTCTATTGCTTATTTTATTCTGAAGTTTGTTTTTTTTTTGTTGTTGTTGTTTTTTTTTACTATTAATTCTACTACATGTTTTGGTTGTTACCTCAGCCGAAACACAAAATATGACCAATTTTACATGTTTTCCTTTTTAATTATAGCAGACAGATCTACAAGCAGATTTTACTTTTGTATTCATGATTGTTTCATTGATGAGCTTTTCAGTAGCTTGTTGGTTTTATTCTGAGTAAAACTTTAAAAAATAATCAACATTGAACAATGTGCTATCAGTGTATAAATAAAGGTAACTTGTCTATTTTAATGCATTTTCTGTAGCTTATTTGTGGCTCTGTATGCATCAGTGTATTTGTAGATATGTAGATTTAGTAAATTCTGTTAATATCTTAGGGTAGATTCACACCAGGATAGTCAGTCAGATTTCCCACCTTCCTTTAGTTTATTTTCAAACAAAACTGAAGTCGGTGCCAAACATCCTGGACAGCATGACGTAGTTAAACTAGCTGTTCTCCATGGGGTGAAACATCCACAGAAGCAGTTTGTCAGGTGAAAATGACAAATTAAACATCATGCAGGTTGATTTTTCTCTCTTCTCCTTCTTATGGTGGACATGACGAGTGTTTTACTGATCAGGCGTCTTTACCTTGAAGCCCTGCAGGAGGATTTCCAAAGCTTCAGTCATTGAGAGGAAAGTTGTCTCCATCACACCGTCCAGCAGCCAGAGAGATGTTTCTGATGCTGGTTCTGGGATTCAGGATGGAGAACACAGCTGGAACCAGGATGCTGGATGAATGAATAAACCAGCAGACTACAGGGAGGTGGTCTGCTGCTTCAATCTCTTATTATACACTGAATGAATGAATGATTGGTTTTATTAAAATGTCATGGATACAAGTAACCACCTCAAATGGGCTCACATGACACTATAAACATTTGGAATATGACTATTACATCAAACATCTTTAACACAAAATGACCACTTCATCAAGATAAAAAATTCAAATACAGAGTTTTCAGTCCCATTGTCCATGCCTTCTGTACATATTTTGCATTGCTTAAAAAATCTTTTTCAAATAGCCAACTCCACATATCACCTTTTATTAACCAAAACAAATCCGGATAAATACACATATTTTTTTTCAAACACAACATTATACAATTATTATACAATGAATAATAAAGGAGAAAGTGAAATTCATCTTCTACTAAACATAAGTCACACACTGGACATGTCTGTTCTCTTCAGAGATCCCTTTGTAACGGCCAGCCTTCCCCTGTAGAGGCAGCACTCTTTTCCTAAGCTAAGCACGCAGTGATCTCTGACCTCTTTTTAGGTTTTTATACAAGTTAAATAAAGCTTCAGATATATTTACAGTCTGTTTCCTTTTATTGGAAATAAAAACAACCTGAATTACATTAAATATAGAAAGGGATAAAGAGTCTATGTGTTTCTACACATAGACCGTATATAAAAGATGGACGGAGCCTCCAGCGGTAAAAAGTGAAGCCTATGCGGAGGTGCATAAAACTGCAGTCCCCCCTTCGTCCACTAGGGGCTCCAACACAGACCAAACCCCTATAGTCTCCGATGTTAAAAAGACCAACTTTGCAGCAGAAATAAACATGTTTACAGCCTGGTTCAATAATCCATTTTCGGTTTAATAGGTCAGTTTTACCTTCATGACAACTGTGGGGGGAGTGAATTTTTTCTAACTCTCCCGTTTAAAAGTAATTTAATTTGGAAATTCAGCATATTTAGGGGTGTGTCCTTTTGATTGACAGGTACCCGATCTCCCGCTAAAAGTCAGAAGAACGTAGAACAACCGTGTTTTTTAGCCGGTTAACAACGTGACTTGGCTTTAGCCCGCTTACCTCCGTTAGGTGGTTAGCTCCTGTTGGCTCCGGGTTAGCTTGGTTAGCTCTTAGCTACAGAAAGCCCAAAGTTCGCTTGATATCAGTCATCACAGTCCCTGTCTCAGCTCCACCTCTTTGCCCATATACGTATTTTCCGAGCGAGCCGACAGACATGCATCTGCAAAGATGGTGATGGTAGGAACTGCCCACCAAGCTTCATTTCAGTTCTTCAGAAAAACTATGGGTTTTTAGTCTTAATTAGTTATCAAAATTTCTTTTCAAGTCTTGTTTGGGCATTTCCTCTGTTCTTCACAGCAGTCATGTGCATCTCTTTAACTTCCTCAGATAATCAGATATAAATAATCAGAAACCATTTCCTATCTCACATCTTTAAAGTACACTCAATAATAAAAACAAAATATTAACAGAGAAGAACTTTGTCATGCTTAAATGTGTAGGACTCCCAGGTAATTTCACTATTTATACACATGAAGATGAATTTGACAACTGAGATGTTTAATTGTATTTATTTAACAGCTAAAATATTCTGTTCTTTGATATTTACTTTTATATAAAAAGATTGCAAAGCAGAGAAAAAAACAGCAGAATCATAAACTAAAGATTAAACATGAAACAAAACATTTTATTTAATTTTTTTAAATAATTAGTTTTTTTTATTACCTATTTATTGTGATTGTTTTTAAGCTTATTGCTATGTATTTATTATAATTTTAGTATAGTTCATATTTTAGTGTTGTTATATTGTTTTTCTTTTTCACAGTTTTATTCTATTTAAGCAGCACTTTGGAAACTGTTTATGTTTATAAAATGTGCTATGGAAATAACGTGGATTGGTTTGGATAGGGGATTTACTTTAAACATTGATATCACATTTATTTTTACTTGTTTCTCAAAACAGTAATTTTTATGACAAATTTTACTGCGCTAAGGAACCCCATCTTTTATATTTATTTCCTGATTTAAGCCAAATACTTTTACAGTTCTGAAGATGTTTTTGCAGATGGGCTTTTGATACTGCAAGATCTAATATCAATTTGATACAGAATAATTAAAAAGCAGAGTGTTATTTTTACCGACTGTATTCGACTGTCAAACTAAACTTGCTAATTTTAAGAGATTAATCTCTGGAAAACTTAAAAAAAAATGTATGCTTACATAACTAACTCGAGTAAGGTTGATTTACTTGGGTAAAACTTCAAAGGGGTCGTTGTCACACACACGTAGTCCCCCTCTTGCCACAAGTGGACTAATTAATGTTGCAGTTGTCTTAAAAGACTTAGTAAGTTAACATAACAGATGTTGGTGTTTGGTATGACGGTTTTACTTTATTCTTAATTTTGATTAAGAGTAACATTATTCTTTACACTTGTTGACAGGTTCATTAACAAGGACAGAGACAGGTGCAAGGACAGGTTCATCCCATTCTTACAGATTTGGCCATGAAACTCAAGAGATTGAGATTGACTGATAATTCAGAAGAACCAACGACCGGGAGCAGCAAAACCAAGGAAAAGGAAGAATTCAAACAAGGTAGGTCTAATTGCTAGTTCTGAGGGTAAAGATCAAAATTTCAAATTAACATCCATACATATTCAAATATTTTCTCCCCTAACACACCTTGTTTGTCTACGTAGGCAAATTGTATTTACTGCAATGAATAATATTTTCATCAGTGTGACTGTGCAATTCATCGCATTCACACTATTGTTTTCCTGTTTTACTCTTTCAGCACTTAACTCCTCTCTAACCGTTCAGCCATTTAAATGGTAATCTCTTTGGTGCATTCAGGAGAATTATTATATGACTTTTGTCATGCCAAACTTTTGTAGTTTTTGAGATATTTAGCATTTTGTGAAAATAACTTGTGATTGGATGACAAACCAAATGCCGATTGAACACTGAAAATATTCAGCTCAGCCATTGGTCAGTTTTTGCATAATGAGCTGCAAATTGCTTCAACAAGGTTTAGAGGTCTGCACCAGTTTCCACTGTCTAGTACATGGCAGCCCTATTAAAACTGACAACCTACTGTCTGTATATGTGTCTCATAGAAACAGCCATGCACATGTGGAGAAGTTATCTTTGTCTGTACTGGTTTGAAACCAGCAAGTTTCACATAAATTCATAGTGATATTACATGTTTTATTGAAGCTGCTTCTATTCACACTATGTCAAGTTGCATGACTGCTCTAAATACTCCCAGCAGGGAGCTGCAGCGGAGTCTGTTTTTTACTGTTCTGCATAGTTAGTATCGGCAAAGACTTAAGAAATTAAAAGAAATTGCACGCTTCATTCTGTGGTGATTTTCAGCTGATCAACAGATCTGTCTCAGTAGTAGCTAAAGTTAAATAGTATCAAATGGTTGATGCAACATTCAAACATAATAATTAAATGATTAGATGACATTTAATAATTATTTCTGAATTTTTAACCGTATTTAGTTCTTCATAGCATTATAGTCAAATATTTAATATTTTAAGAAATATCCACGTACACTAATGTAGAATAAATCCTCTTGTCAATAGAAGAGTTTTATCTTATTTCATGCATGCATGCATGTTATAGGAGGTGGCCTGGTGGCAATGGGACTATAGCTTTGGAAGTTGTGGGTTCAAATTCCACAAGTGACATTTACCTAATATGTCTGTTTAATCCAACTTCCCACCTCCTTCCTCTTTTTAATCTTTAAGAAAGCATAACTCCATAACTTTATTACGCTGCAACAATGCTCTATGAGCAGTTAAAGTACTCCCTTAAATTGATATTAAAGAACTGTTTTGGCTTGTCCCTGTCTGCTTTAGAGCGGCGGGTTGGGAAGGGTTCTTATTGGACAAGGGGCCAACATGACAAAGTTCAGTTTGTTCTTCTTGTCTTTTCTGTTGCAACATGGAAAGCTAATAAATAAGTACTAAGTACTAAATAAATACACTGTACTAAATAAGTACACTGTACTAAATAAGTACACTATTTTGATTATAATTTTGAAGTACTAGCACGGCACGAGCCTAGTACTTCACTCTATTCAGCAACCAAGAAGGAGAAAGGACATAAAGTACCAAACATGGGAGGCAAAAAAAGCGGGTGGAGTGTGTGTGTAATCTGGACAGGATGAGGTAAGAAGCATGTGCAGAATGACCGGAATTATTTTAGAGCAAGGCCGGATAATCCAATGGGCAGTATGGGGCCCACGCAGGGCGTACACCAGCAGTTTAAGAAAACAAATGTATACTTTTTTTTTTTTTTTTTTTTAAGTTTTAGATATGGGAACTGATCACCAAAAAAAAAAAGCACACTGATACAAGTTCAACCTTAACGGAGTTATTGGATTGGTCAGGTGCGATTGTGGAAACCATGGTAACTTGCCCCTCGGCCTGCCCGCTACCCGCCATCTTTAAATGAATCAACGTTGTAACAAAGAGTGCGGTTATTGACGGGTTAATTGACGCTCGTTAACAAGCAGGTGCAACTATAGCATGGTGGCAGAAGAACGCAGCTTCTTCACGAGTGCAGCAGTTGAAGGACTGTATTAGTAAAAGATAGCGTATGACTGTTCCTGTTTTTGGTTTATTCTTCTTCTTTATCAAGTCTGTGTGCGTTCATAAAACAACTGAGTATTTAAGTTTGTTAGCTGACCTATTTTAATGTTGTAATTATTAAGCCTGATATTGCAATTCCTGGTCCAGGATGTAGTTATTTACTTATCTTATCTCTTTGTTTGCTACTGTATGATGTAGAAGTATTTACCTGGATATGTTTATTTCTGTTCTTAGAGTGGTTGTAAAGTGCTCTAACAGCTAAATATGTATAGATAACATTTTATTGTGTATTATATGTCTATTGCAGAAAACCACACACACACACACCTACAAGTCAACCAAAACAGTTATTTCTATGTTTAAAGTAATAAACATCTGACAGATGCACCCTGGTGGCCACAATTAAATTAGTAAAGTGCAACATCCTAACCAGCCAACAAAACAAGCGTTGAACTGAGCGAACTGTGGGTGCAGTCGTCGGCTGTGAGAATGAGTGAGAGAAAGATTAGTGGTTTTTCGAAAGGGAAGCGAAAGAGATCAATTCTAGACCAATTTGACCATTTTGAAAAATCTGCAAAGAATGTTTCTGGTGTGTGCCAGTCATACAGAGATGAACTGCAGCAGATCAAGAAATGCAAAGTGTATCCTGATGAATCTACAGAGCATGATGTAACACTGAAAGGTCAGGAATGATACCGGGTAGAAACACATAATATTATTGAAAGCCTGTTTAACAGCTTGGAGCACAGAATGAACGCGTACAACAGCATTAATGCAATGTTTGGAGTTCTCCTTAAATGAGTCAATTTCACCGGAAATTGTATTTTTTTTTTTAGTTAAAACGTGTGTTTTAGTGTTGGGCGGAAGTGGTAACATCCCCGGAAGCCTTTCTTTTAAAGACAGCCGGGTTTTTACGTCTGGGCGCTTTGTTCGCAGCAAAACTGTCCGCAACACTGAACTCTCGCAAACGCATTTTTTTTTTATTTTCTCCCCGGGATGTTGACATCATGTTGCTATTAGCAACAAGCTGTGTGAAGATGTGTGAGCAGCGGTCCCATGTCCACTGCTCGGTTGACCGTTACCAAAGTCAACATCGGAAGGTTTTTTTCACTTCCTTCATCAGCGGACCACACTACCAGGGACAGATGGATTACATTATCTTTTGCTGATAATGCACCTGCATCTCTGCCGGCTGTGACCTCTGTTTGTGCCAAACATTTTGTTGACATTTGGGAAATTACCAGGGAAAGACGTCATCAACCTGGTTGGAAAGAGGGGGAATTGCAACTTTAAGCGGCTCACCATCAATGCAGCCGGTAAGTGTCACTACTGCTGTAAAGTTCTGCTTTGTTGTGACTGACGTGATTAAACTGACGCAGATAATGCTAACAGCTATGCTAACGGGACGAGCAGGAAGGTTTAACGTCCTACGGCGTACAAATGAGACCCAGGTTTTATTTTCTTATATCTATCCTATGTTCTGCCACGTAGATGTTTGTAAATGACTTCCCTATTTATTGTTTTTCACACCTGCTACCACACAGTAAGTACAGTATTCATGATGGATGTAGCTTTGCTGTCCCCACCATGACATGGCAGCTGTAATAATGATTATTTAACTAGGTGACCGTCTGATGTTGGCACCTATAGGATATCAGCAGGGAGGATATTGTTAGCTTGGCTAACAGGAGATGTCCAGATGGGGTGCAGCTCGAAAGACTACTCCAAGCAAGGGGTGCAACGCCAACTTCGTTTATTGAGGATTACAGTCTGCAGAACAATCGTGGACTGCTAAACGCTCTAGCGCCAGCGCAGACAGACGTTATGTCCACACCAGAGCCTGCGAGCGATCACACCAACAAAAAAATCCCTCTCCCTGGAACACACCACCCGCTACAACGTTCCGCTTACCAGAAAAAGGTGTATTAAGTCGGTGTTGGAGCAGACTGACCCTACAATGCAGGCAACAACTGGAACACAGCAGTCATCAAGGACTTTCCACCCTCTCTTGTTTAATTTTTCATACAGAAAATGATAATAAATCAAACACATATACATTCTTAATGGAAGCTAAGAGGCACTTTTATTGCTTGTTCTGATGTCAGTATCTGGTTCTGTGGAGAAAAGGAACCCAGACGACAGCAGTGAAGTTGAGATCCCAGCCAGTCTGGAGGAAGATGATGATGATGATGATGAAGAGTGCTGTGGAGGCTTACTCATCCGGCTCCAGAACCACGAGTGTCCACATAAAACCCAGAAAACTCAGTTACTGTGTTAACAAAATCAATAACTAAGAGTGAAAATGATCATTTTTATTTTATTACATTGAAAATGAGCATTGATTTTATTTCTGTACACTAATAAAGATATTGAGTTTTAAAGAGCTGTATTTTTTTTACTTCTGCTTTACATTTTACATTCAGAAGTCAGATGCATAAATGTGTATATGTTAAAGTTCTGTATTTACTTTAATTCAATTGCTATTGTCCTAAGTGACTGCAGCAAAGTTACTATTTGTTATATGTAATATGAAATGGAAAGAACAAAAATAATCACCTTTTACAGTTATTCGACATTTGATTAGCTTTATTTCTGCCCACATCAGTGGCTGCATCAACCAGAGATCTGTCATGTTGACATAACATTTTTCACATTCCTGACTAAAACGGGAAATATAAATAAGCTAATTAATTTAGAAAAACACGTGACGGTAATTAAAACCTCAATAAAAAGCGCTGTTCCGTGAAACTCCATGTGGTTAAAATGTGTGTGTGCTTATCTGGGTGCAGACCGGCTGTAACACCGGCAGCTGAACACTGAACGTACCGACCGGTTCAGTCAACATCCGTTTCATTTTTTACGTCTGTAACCTCGGATTGTGTTAAAAAGTACATTTATTGTTTAAAAAACGGTCCAACACGGAATAAAACAGACGTATTAACATGAACGACATGCCTCGTTGTCAACATGCTATCTGAACAGGCACGGCGAGCAGACATTAAAAGTGACGACTTTACCATTCAGAGACAGTTTGTTGTAAACGTGCTCCTTCCACCATCTTGGTATCTTCTCTCTCAGGCTCAGAGTCTGGTTCAGACATCAATGCTGAATTCAGAAAGCAGCTGCTGTCGGGTTAGCTGCTATCACTAGCCGCTAATGTTTTTAGCATCGAGGCTACTGGCATCGCCCCCCTTCCGACTCCGGACTTCCAGCGATCAATCAGCGAGCAGCTCATTAACATTATTTTAATCGATATCTAGGTTGGTGAAAATCTCGCGTGAATTCTTGCGAGAAAAAGTTTATTATGAATAAAGTGTCAGAAAAAGCACTTATAATTTATTTTTTTGGTTTAATAAGTTTTTAAACAGTTATTTAAACACCATTAGAGGACAGTGGGCACACGAAAAGACCAGGTTATGACTCCTTTAACAAAGAGTCTAATGATTTGCAGTCTGTTACTGTTCATGAACACACTGAAGCCCTCTGTGCTTTGTACCCTTCTGACTTGGATCAGAACCTGGCAGATGAAATTCTCTAGTTTAGGTGTTTCATACAGAGTCAGACAGATAAGTCTCCACAAAAACTGCTGGATGCCCTCTTAAAGCATAGTTTGCAGTCCACTTTACCTAACGTGTTTGTGGCCGTACGCATTTTTCTGATTGCCAGTTACAAACTGTTAAGGAGAACGGTCATTTTCACAGATGACAATAATTAAAAATGAACTCAGAACAAACTCAACAACACCTCAGTGCTCTGTCACTGATGGCCATTGAATCTCAGCTTGTCAACTTGAACTTTAATAACATTGTGAATAACTTTGTTAATAAGAAAGCCAGGAAAAAGTCTTTCTGAAAGGAAAGACAGGCAAAAGAAGACATGTGTAAAAGAGATGTGTAAAAGATGGGACACAAGAAAACAAAAATTGTGAAGACATCTTTGGGAAGACAGACACAGATGCAACCATTGAAGAGTGTAGAAAAAAGTCATTAGAATAGAGCAAAAAATGGATACAGATACAATCACTGAGAGACAGATGGAGAAAGGAGGAGAGAGACAAGCAGAGACATAGAAAAGTGAGGAGGACAGACACAGGAATGAAACATTAATAGGTGTAAGAGTGTGTAGTGTATTTATGATTGAGTAATAGAAAATCTGAAACTTATGCTGCGTTGATGGACATGAAACAAAATGCACATAAAAGCCAGATACACCACAGTGCCTACTGTATTGCTTTTGGTACCACTGGCTGAGATGTTAGAAATGTCGTTTATAAGGTTATCATTTACAATATTCACAATGTTGCATTGGGGAAGGGGGCCCCTGGGATACTCTGGACCCAGGGGCCTCTACAATTTTAATCCAGTCAGATTTAAAATGCAAATAAACCAGCCTCTTGCTTCGGAATTAAGTTTAATTCCAAATTGACTTTTGCATTAGGGGTTTACATGGTCATTATTCGTCAGTTCAAAGCCGAATTGACTTTTGTTCAGAATTAAAGAGGAATTAAAATTCCCATGTAAACGCAGCGAGATTTTTTGTTTTTTTATTTTGTTTACTCATTTTTATTTTGATCTTTACAGTTGTAGGCTGTTGTGAGAGTTGAAAATAATTTGAATTTACGGTTTATATTGTGTTTCAGGCATACAGTGTCATTATGCAACTTATCCGATAGTATTCACTGTTGAAAATGTTCTTTATTCTTTGATCATTCAAAAATGTTTAAACATGTGCATCTGTGCTATCAATACATGCAAAAGCAGAAAAAACGGCTGTGTTTAAGGTGCGGAGGTGCAGATAAACAATTTTTCTGTTTTATCCAAAGTTGAGTTGATTATGTTTGTGATGGGCCGAGCACAGGTTTAAAGTAAAAAAAATAGGGGTTTTTATTTTGACCCAAAAAACAGAAAAAGTTGTTTTAACATAAATGAATAAATCAGGCCTATAAAAGAGGTCAACTTAACAAAACTATAATCAAAGAATTTGTACCAGAAGTAACTCAAACAAAATGAAACAAACTGACCTAACAAATGACACACAAGGGTAAACTTAAATAGTGGCTGATCAGCCCAAACAAAACAGACAAAGGGGATGACACGCAAAAACCTAACTAAATGAACAGAAGAAAACCCTAAATTCCCCCTCCCATTTCTGCCACTGGTTCAGTCCAATTAGCTGGCTCCACCCCGTGGCCACCTGCTGGTTCACAACCAAGGGACTGGAGCCACTGAAACTCAAGGAAAAAACAAATGAAAACCATACCATCACAACAAACTAAAATGGCGCTTTTTCAGAATAGCTGTGATGCTACATGAAATGGATGTTTAATATTGGTCTGCAAATTAAATCCTGGTTGAATAAATAAATAAATATGTATGTGATGCATTTTGATAATACCCCTGTGTGTCTTGTTGATATTTGTATTAGCACCAAGCGGCATCCTCCGGCGGTTAAAAGTGAAGCCTGTGTAGAAGTGCATAAAACTGTAGTTTCCCCTTCATCCACTAGCGGCTGCGAAACAGAGCAAATCTACACCGACTCCCATGTTAAAAAGACCTACTTTGAAGCATAAATAAACATGTTTACTGCCTGGTACAAATAACCATTTTCGGATTAATAGGTCAGGTTTACCTTCATGACAACTGTGGGGGGAGTGAATTTTGCCTGTTTAAAAGTAATTTAATCTGGAAATTCTGCATATTTAGGGGTGCGTCCTTTTGATTGACAGGTACCAGATCTCCCGCTTCAATTCAGAAGAACGTAGAACAACCGTGGTTTTTAGCTGGTTAACAACGTGACTTAGCTTTAGCCAGCTTACCTTCGTTAGCGCATGTTGGCTCCGGGTTAGCTTGGTTAGCTCTTAGCTACAGAAAGCCCGAAGTTCGCTTGATGCCTGTCATCACAGACTGAAAGGTTGTGTGTCTGAGATGGAGGTCAGCAGCACTGGTGCACCACAAGGAACTGTACTCTCACCATTCCTCTTCACTCTGTACACCTCAGACTTCCAGTACAACTCTGAGTCCTGTCATCTGCAGAAATACTCTGATGACTCTGCAGTTGTGGGGTGTATCAAGGATGGACAAGAAGCAGAGTACAGAGAACTGGTCAGTCAGTTTGTTAAATGGTGTGGTGACAATCATCTCATATTAAATAGAAGCAAAACAAAAGAGATGATTGTTGACTTCAGGAGGAACAAGAATAAACAAAGCACTGTTTCCATCCTGGGAGATGAGGTGGAGGAATAGAAGTATCTTGGAGTTCAGCTGGACAACAAACTGGACTGGAAACGCAACACTGAATACATCTACAAGAAAGGTCAGAGCAGACTGTACTTCTTAAGGAAGCTGAGATGGTTTAACGTCTGCACCAAGATGTTGCATATCTTCTATAACTCTGTTGTAGAGAGTGCAGTCAGCCTTGCAGCTGGGGTAGTAGCATCAGAACCAGAGACTTGAAGAGAATCAACAAACTGATCAAGAAAGCTGGTTCTGTGCTTGGAGTAACTCTGGAGCCGCTGGAGCTGATTGTCCAAAGAAGAATGCTGCACAAGCTGATGAAGATGATGGAGGATTCTTCACACCCTCTCCACAGCACAGTGATGAAACAACAAAGTGTGTTCAGTGAGAGGCTTCTTCAGGTCCGATGCAAGACTGAAAGATACAGAAGATCATTCCTGCCAGCAGCCATCAGCCATCAGCCTCCGGAACAAGACCTCCTCAAATTAATTATTATTATATACTACAATATTGAATTTCCCTTTGAGGATTAATAAAGTATTTTTCATTTTCATTTCATTTTCATAAATACAGACATGTAAATATAGTTGTTCATAGGTTGCTGTAAATAATCTTTAAAATAATATTCAACTTCTGTAACATCTATAATCACACCTTTACTGTGTACATGGACTATGGATGTTCTAAGAGATAACTGTGTTGCTACAGATGTTAATAACCTCACGTTTGAACTCTGGCTGCCGACAGACTTCTTTGCCACAGAAAGCTGTGTTGCAACACACGCAGTGTTTGGAAGTTCAGTGTGTCATGCCATGTTTGGGAAGGTTTCGTGTCCTGGCCGTGTGTCCCAGAAATACTCTGAAAATAATAACAATTTAAATTTATGTAAAATTGAGCATTTACACAGTTTGGACAACAAATTCCTGGTTTAGAAGTGATAAATTTGAACGAAATAAGTGATGAATCATTCTGAAGACTACGTCTGTTTGAAAGAAGACCTAGCTTTGCGCTGTCCTATTAAATGGGACAGGGCAGCCATTAGAACAACAGTGATGATCACTTCTTTTTATCCCATTTACATCTTGGTTTCAAGTGGCTAATCACCTGGATGTTTTAGCATGGTCATCAGTGATGACTCGTCACATTTATAGCATCCCTCCTTACACATCTATTGTTTTACATAGCTTATCACCAGGATATTTTTAGCATAGTTATGTTACTAACAGCTCCAGTTTGATACAGTAGTTGCTCATGCACTATCAAAACAACACAAGGTTGTCTTTTGTAATTCAGTTTTACTTACAGCTTGTGTCTCAGGATGAGAAATGCGGTCCTTGATTGTAGGAGCAAACCCTCCCAGTAGCAAATCTGCTGGGCCTTGTTTATCCAGCAGTCTGCAGTGAAGTGCCAGTCACAAATATTCCAAAGCTGTGGCTGCTTTTGTACTGCTGGACTGAACCGGAGAGGATAGAGGAGGGACAAAAAAAGAATTGAAAAGAAGACAAAACAGCAAAACACCTTGTAGGAAGAGAAAGAGAGGGACAGAATGAGAGAAAAACCTATATACATATTCATATACATACACACTAATACACACTCACCTATATATACATATATATACATGTGGTAGAGGGTGAGCCTCGAAATAACAGGATTGCTGGTTGAAGCGGCAGATTATGGACTATTATCCCGGTTAGAGAATCAAGGCACTTGAAAGGAGAGATCAGGTTATCTTCTTTATTGAAGATTGGCATTGGCCTTTCCGGCGTTGAACATCTTTACATAAGTGTGTCTGTGTGTGTGTGGTCTGAAAATAGGATAATAAAGACATATCACAACATACTCAAGATTACTCAGTTAAATATGTACAAATGAACAACTGAATTAGCATAGGATTATAAAGATCTTCAAATGTCACAGTTTATATAAAAACTGCTTCTAAAACAGAATATGAGAGCACCAGTGTAATATTAGCAGAGAAACAATACAAGCCTAACAGAAATATGACCAGAAACAAGCATAACTAACAGCAAAACCACATTACTTGAATTAAATATAGCATGGGGGCTGCACGGTGGCGCAGTGGTTAGCACTGTGGCCTCACAGCAAGAAGGTCGCTGGTTTGATCCTTGGCTGGTTTGGTCAGTGGCCTTTCTGTGTGGAGTCTGCATGTTCTCCCCATGTATGCGTGGGTTCCCTCCGGGTACTCCGGCTTCCTCCCACCATCCAAAGACATGCATGATAGGAGTGAGTGTGAGCGTGAGTGGTTGTTCGTCTCTCTGTGTGGCCCTGCGATGGACTGGCGAGCTGTCCAGGGTGTACCCTGCCTGTCGCCCAAAGCCAGCTGGGATAGGCTCCAGCTTCCCCGCGACCCTGAATTGGAATAAGCGGTTCGGAAAATGAATGAATCATTAATCAAGCATGGTCACAATTACAACAAACTGAGTTGCAATATTGGCATTTCAAGCTTAATTTGCATAATTAAACAATCTCTACGAGCATCCAAATTGGCTGCATTAGTAGCAAATAAAGGCAAAGCTAACTACTACTGTCACAGGATATTTAGTTAACTCAAACTCACATAAATCTTTCCATAAAACATCACAAACTCAGGTAGCGATAAGATTATCAAGAACTAAGAACTGGAATGCACTTACGTTTCCTCAAGAACGCACACAAAACCACAAAAGCACACAGAAAGTCCTCGTAGCGTCACAGAGTCTGCTTGTGAGCTGGCCTGCTGCTTGTCAGTGTGGCTGGACATGCCCCAACAAGTTGCAACAACATTAATTCTCCACCAGCAGAGGGTGCTGTTGGACTTTGATCTGTAGGGCTTCCTTACAACATGCATACACATTAGATTCATGTTCACCCTGCGGGAGGATGAGGCCATCAACTGTCAGGAGAACCAGAAATAAACAAGCTAAATCAGAAACAGAAAGAAAACTACCAGCTGTTTGTGACTAAACCTGCAGGATGATGGAGAGTATTTCAAGAAGAGTGATCATGTCAATGTGACCCCACCCACACAAAGGCTAGAGGCAGCCCAGGAGAACCCCGAGAGCCGGGGAACTGGGAGCCACTCCCAAGCACAGACCCCAACTGCCGCAACAGCCATGCTCCCACCCAGGAGATGGCAGAGGAGGACCCCAGCCAGAGTCCTCTGCAGCCAGGGGGAACAGGCCTCAGTGGGCCCAAATCGGTAGAGGCCGGCCCCACAAGGTACTGGCTGCCCAGGTCAGTCAGAGCACGGGCTCCACAAGGAGAGGGCCCATCCCACACCAACAGAGAGCCAGGACCCACAGACCACCACCGAGCGGCAGCCAGGCCGCACCCCCGCGCAATACAGCACTATCACCACCTTTATTCACACACATGCCCCTTCACACACTCCACTCTACACACACACAATCCAACCAGCCACCCAAAACACTTACCACTACACCCTTCAACCCACACAAATACTCCCTCATACACACACCCCTTTCTCCCATACACATGCATCCCTACACTCCCCCATACACACACCTCTATCCCCCCACACATATATGCCACCCTCCCCTATATACCCACCCCCAACCCCCACTCTTATCCACCCCCACACATCCATGACATACCCCCCAGACACGCATCCCCACCTCAACCCATGCACAACCAAATACCCACCCACAGACCCCCACATTCACACGCATGCAAACACACGCAAACACAGACGGGGGACAGCCTCTGGCCCCGGGCCCGGGACCCCCTACCCCAGCTAAGAAAACAGAATATTTTATAAACTATCATTTTTATAAACTTTTTTTGAGAAATGTAAAAAAGCCCTATGTTCTTTTTTAAATCATTAGTTATGTTTTTAATCAGCTTCCTTCCTCTTTATTGAGTATGATAAATGAAGTTGCAAAAAAAAATCTCTTGTTTTAATGACAAGTTTTGTGTTATCAGGGCCAAAATATCTCCATCTTGATTGTGTATTTGAGAGGTCACTCAGTGCTGTTACTTTGAGCCTGTGTCACCATCTGTTCTTATGGGGAGAGTCAACAAACTTAAACCCTCTTCCTGTCCCACAGACCAGGTCCCTCCTCAATTTTTAAAAGAGGTTTTGGGCACAATCGGCTCTTTTGTAAGGGAGATAATTAATAAGAGCTTAGTCTCTGGCACTGTTCCCACATTTTGTAAAAACACTGTTGAACTTCTAATAAAAACAAATCTGGCCTTGTCCCAATGTTTTTAGCAAATTATTGCCCCATTTCTGAACTATCACTCATCCCTAAGATTTAGAAGAAATGTGTCCTGCTCAACTGCAACCGTTTTTAGACACAACTGGTGTTTTAGACCCATTTCAGTTGGGATACAAGGCGTTTCATAGCACTGAGTCTGCACTTCCTAAGGTTTTTTCATGCATATAATCATTGATTCTGGTAGCTGTGCCATTTTATTGCTTTTAGACTTGATGGCTTTTTTTGATGCAGTAGACCATGCAACTCTTTTTTCTTGTTTGGAGAACTGTGTGGGTGTCAGGGGGACTGCTCTTCAGTGGTTTCAGTCTTATCTGAGTGGGAGGTCCTTCTGCTTCTTCTGCACCTTTGCACTGTGGAGTAGGGCTGAACGATTTATCGTGTTCAGATCGAAATTGCGATTTCAGACAACGTGATCCCGTGATCGCCAAAGCTACGGTTTTTTTCCTCTGACCCAGGATCTGTTCTTTTGACTGTCACACACTTATATGCCCCCTCCCTACCGTGCTTCCAATCGCACCAATTAGAAGCAGCATGCTGCTCATGGCTTGGTCATTCCAACCAATCAGTATTAACCTGTTCCTCGTGTTTTGGGAATTTTACATGTTTTGAGATGGCTTCAGCGGACCGAGAAGTTGATTCTCCTAAGGGAGTTGATTCCCAAGAAAAACAGTACGTCTGTCATTTGGGAATATTTTGGGTTTGAGGCTGCAGACGTGCACCAGAAGCAGGTACTGTGCAAAACCTGTCGCGGTAAAATTGCAACGTCTAGCGGAAATACAACCATTTTATTTCGGCACTTAAAAAATCACCACAGACATTTGCATGCGGAGTGCATGACAAAAAAGTCCGGTGAGAAGTCTGGAGAAAAGGATGCACAAGCCCACTGCAGCAAACAGTCAACAATTACAGCATCTTTTGTCAGCATAACTCCATATGACAAGAGCAGCAAAAGACGCCGGGAGATAACAAGTGCCATAACACAATACATTGCCACCGTCACCAAATACAGATTTAAAAACCTTGTCTGCACGCTGGACAGAAGATATGCGATTCCCTCATGCACCTACTTCAGCCAAGTTGCTATCCCACAGCTGTACACGGAGAGTAAAGAAAAAGTGGTTCGTGAGTTGAAAAATGTGGAGTATTATGCAACAACTACGGATATGTGGTCAAGCAGAACGGCGGAACCGTATCTTAGTTTGACCGTGCATTTTATAAATGACAACTTTGAACTGAAAAGTCGCTGTCTGCAGACAGCGTACTTTCCCACTGACCACACTGGAGAAAATATTGCGATGGGATTGAGAGAGTGCCTGTCAGGTTGGGGTCTGAAAGAAGAGGACCAGACGTGCATCACAACCGACAACGCCGCAAACGTCATCAAAGCCGCAGAACTGAATGAATGGACCAGACTTGAGTGTTTTGGACACAGGCTGCATCTTGCCATTGGTAAGTTGAAGTGAGTGGATGTTAGGCTGTTTATTTATATGGATTTAACTTTATGATGTGTGCAAATTGTGGTCAGTAGCGTCAGTTTTTTTCAGTGTTGTGTTTCCATGAACAATAAATGAGCTATAACATCTATAAGATATAATGAACAATGTATTCTGTGCTTTTGGTAAATTATTTTCTGCTTTCTGAAATATGGTTTTCTTTAATTTCCTTTGTTGCCTTGCTTAAAAATATTCTTGGCAAAGTTAATATTAATGCTGTTAAAGATTATACAAGAGTCAAACGGGCAACAGGACTTTGCAAACAGATAGTTGGTGTCTTTTCTCATAGCCGGAAAAAGAAGACAGCACTGCATAAGGCCCAGCAAGAATTACATTTACCTGAGCACTCGCTAATTACAGAGTGTCCAACGAGATGGGGCTCAAGGCAAAAAATGATTGAGAGGGTGTTGGAACAGAGCAAAGCATTGTCTCAAGTTCTGTCTGAAGACAAGAAGACACGTCACCTGGTCCCCACATGGCAGGACACAGATGTCCTTGAATCAATAAATGAATCCATTGGTCATCTTCAGGAATTCACAGACGCCCTGTCCGGTGAAGCCTATGTTGAGTGTGTCGTATCTGAAACCAGTTCTCCATCTCCTGAAAACATCCACCCTGACTGAAAGCGATGAGGACATAGATCTTACCAAGGAAATAAAGTCAAAAGCTCTCAGCTACATTGAAGATAAATACAGTGACCCAGCCACCCAGGAGCTACTGGACATTACTTCCTTCCTTGATCCAAGATTCAAGACTGTCTACATAAGGGCAGAGAATGTGCCAGAAATCAAAGGAAGAGTGAAACTTGAACTGGAGCAGATGGCACGAAAGGTAACTTGTCTTGTTTCTTTGTGTAATTTTAAGTAATACAAAATGCAGTACAGCGATATTATTCCACTGATCTGTATTTTTGTTTACATAAAATGCAAATATCTCAAAATCAAATCAGACAACAGAGCTTTGACAGGTCGTATTGCTATGTTTTGCAGGAAAAGAGGGCCCGTCTCAGCACCACAGATCCCACGCCTCAGGATGCAGCAGACGCAGAAGCATCTACCTCTGGGAAGGGAAAGAAGTCATTGGCCAGCTTCTTCAAAAGCAAGGCTGTTCCTCCTCCTTTCACGATGCAGTTAGAAGATGCCATAAAAGCTGAACTTGAAAATTATCTAATGACTCCTACAATCGATGGAGAGGAGGATCCACTGGCCTGGTGGAAAATGCACAAAGTTAACTTTCCATGGCTGAGCAAACTGGCTTGTAAATTCCTGTGCATACCAGCCACCATCTCGCCACCCGAGAGGCTTTTTAGCGCTAGTGGCAACGTTGTTACATGTCAGCGCTCATGTCTGAAGCCTTCAAAAGTTGACATGCTGATTTTCTTGTCAAAAAATCTGTGAAAAGTTATGTAGAGATATCTAGGAAGTAGGTACTAGTTGAATAAGTACTTTTGAACTTTTATTCTTTCTGTTTCAGCTGAACTTGTCAGCTTTTGTTAAAAAATACTTTTGCAATAATTTCAAATTGGAACTTCTGCATATTTTGCATACTGGAACTTTGTGTTGGGTGCTTGATAATTTTATAGTATTAAGAGTTTCATTTTATTACCATTGCTTTTGAATTTTACTTTAAAGATATTTCAGATTTATCTGTGGTTGTCATAAGATGTTGGTAAAGATGTTGATAGCTAAATCTCTTGAGCAAATAAAGCTTGACCATGTCATACTTCATTGAATTCAATTCAATTCAATTCAACTTTATTTATATAGCGTCAAATCACGGCAATGCCATCTCAAGACGCTTTACAGACAGAGGGGAAAACATAATGAAGGCCAATTCATAATAGCCTATATAAGGAAACCAACAGATTGAGTTGAGTCCAACTCAATCTCCCATCCTGAGCAAGCACACTGGCAACAGTGGGAAGGAAAAAACTCCCTTTTAACAGGAAGGAAACCTCCGGCAGAACCCGGCTCAGGACAGGCAGCCATCTGCCTCTGCTGTGTGGGGGGAAGAGGACAGAAAGACAACAGACAACAGGAACTGCTACTCCCGGCCAGGGAGACCTGCTGAGACAGGAGACATACATGTTAATGATGCAACACTGTTATGGGGGGGGGGGGGGGGGGGGTAAAAGAAAGAGATAAAGAGAAAAAGAAAGAAGCTCAGTGTATCAGGAAATGTCCCTCAGCAGTCTAAACCTATAGCAGCATAACTAAGGGATGCTAACCATCCCTAGCTATAGGACTTATCAAAAAGATAAGTCTTCAGCCTAGTCTTAAAGGTGGGGAGGGTGTCTGCTTCCCTAACACTAACTGGGAGCTTATTCCATAAGAGAGGGGCCTGATAACCAAAGGCTCTGCCTCCTGCTCGGCTCTTTGAGACTCTAGGAACCACAAGTAAGCCTGCAGTCTGCGAACGAAGTACTCTGCTTGGTATATAAGGAACAATGAGGTCTTTGATATATAGTGGTGCCTGGTTGTGGAGGGCTTTATATGTAAGGAGAAGGATTTTAAATTCTATTCTAGATTCAACAGGCAGCCAATGAAGAGAGGCTAAAACTGGAGAAATATGATCTCTCATGCTGGTTCTGGTCAGGACTCTGGTTGCAGAATTCATGATCAGCTGAAGGGTTTTCAGGGCATATTTAGGACAGCCCAGTAATAGAGAGTTACAGTAATCTAGTCTCGAAGTAACAAAAGCGTGAACCAGTTTTTCTGCATCACTCTGAGACAGAATGTCCCTAATTTTGGCTATATTACGTAAATGAAAGAAGGCTGTTTTAGTAACCTGCTTAATATGTGGACCAAAGGACAGGTCAGTGTCAAATATTACTCCAAGGTTTCTCACTGTAGCACTGGAAGCTAAAGTAATGCCATCCAGGTTCATTACAAAACTGGAAAATTTAGCTCTGAGTTTTTCAGATCCAACGAGAATTACTTCAGTCTTATCTGAGTTTAAGAGGAGAAAATTTCTAGACATCCAAGTCTTTATGTCTATGAGACAATTTTGTAGCCTATTGGGCTGATTTGTTTCATCCGGTTTAAAGGATAAGTATATCTGAGTATCATCTGCATAACAATGAAAGTTTATTCCATGCTGTCTAATAATTTTGCCTAAAGGGAGCATATATAGCGTGAAGAGTATTGGTCCAAGTACAGAACCTTGAGGAACTCCATGACTTACTGTAGTTTGTGAGGAGGACTTGTCATTTACATGAACGAACTGAAGTCTATCAGATAAATATGATTTAAACCAGCTTAACGCTGTACCTGTAATTCCAATCACCTGTTCTAGTCTTTGTAACAGAATGTTATGATCGACTGTATCAAATGCAGCACTAAGATCAAGCAAGATAAGTACGGACACAAGTCCTTTGTCTGAGGCCATAAGAAGGTCATTAGTAACTTTCACCAATGCTGTCTCAGTGCTATGATGAGCTCTAAATCCTGACTGAAACTCCTTGCATAAATTATTTCTGCTCAGGTGGGCATGTAGCTGAGCGGAAACTATTTTCTCCAGAATTTTGGACATAAACGGGAGGTTAGATATAGGTCTATAATTTGCTATCACCTCTGGATCCAGAGATTGCTTTTTAAGTAAAGGCTTGATTACAGCAGTTTTAAATGATTGTGGTACATATCCTGTCACTAAAGACATATTGATAAGACATAGTAGTGATGTATTAATTAAAGGGAAAATGTCCTTAAAGAGGCTCGTTGGGAGAGAGTCTAAGATACAGGTGGATGGTTTAGATGAAGCTATTATTTTAGTTAATTCAGAGGGTTGGACAGGACAAACTATTTAGACACAAGTCAGATCCTGGTTCTAAGGATGCTTCGGAGACCACAACAGGCTCAACATTATAAGTAGAAGGAAGAATATTGTGGATTTGATCTCTAATAGTATCATTTTTATTCCTGAAAAAATACATGAAATCATCACAGCTAAGTGAGAAAGGAATACATGGCTCCACAGCGCTCCGGCTCCTAGTAAGCCTAGCTACAGTGCTGAAAAGAAACCGAGGGTTGTTTTTGTTTTCCTCTATCAATGATGAATAATAAGCTGTTCTTGCCGTACGTAAGGCTTTTTTGTATACGATTAAACTTTCTTTCCAGGTTAAGTGAGACTCCTCTAGTCCTGATGAACGCCATTTGTTTTCCAAACGCCTTGATGCCTGTTTTAGAGCTCGAAGCTGGGAATTAAACCAGGGAGCCTTCATAATCTTACCTAATTTCTTCTTCTTTAGGGGAGCAACATTATCCAAGGTTGTACGCATTGAAGCTGTTATAGTATCAGCATGTTGATCAATCTGAGCAGGAGTAAGGCTTAAAGGGGGACTCTCAGTCATGCTAACACATGGTAGATGTGAAAAAATTGATTCAATTGATTGTTTAAATTTTGTAATATTATTGTCTGATAAACATCTACTATAGTAGAATTTATTTTTGGTCAGTGAGTAATCAAATAAAGTGAATTCAAAGGTTAATAAGAAGTGATCGGACAAGACAGGGTTTTGAGGAAATACTTTGAGCTCATCAGTCTCAATACCATATGTTAGAACAAGATCAAGAGTATGGCCATGAGAGTGAGTGGCTCCATTGACATTTTGTGAAAACCCAATTGTGTTTAGAATAGAGCTAAAGGAAATGTTTAAACTATCATTTTCATCGTCAACATGAATATTAAAATCACCTAGTACAATGACCTTATCAGTAGTCAGCACTAACTCAGACAAGAGATCAGAGAATTCGGTCAGAAACTCGGAGTAAGGTCCAGGTGGGCGATACACTAATGCTAAAAGGAGCGGTTTCTCTGAATTCCATTTTGGATGAGATAAATTTAATGTCAGGAATTCAAAGGATTTATAGTTAGTTTTGTGCTTAGGATTAATTAAAAATTCTGACTTAAAGATAGCTGCAACACCTCCTCCTCTGCCTGTAGTTCTAGGAATGTGAAAGTTTAAATAGTTAGCTGGCGTAGCTTCATTAATACTAACATAATCCTCTTGCTGTAACCAGGTTTCCATAAGACAGAATAAATCAATGTGGTGATCACCTATCAAGTCATTGACTAATAAAGACTTATTTGGGAGGGATCTAATATTCAGTAGGCCACACTTTATTGTCTTATTTTCAGATTTTATTAGATCCATTGTTTTTATTTTTTATGAGGTTTTCACGATTAACCCCAGAAGTGTTTTTGTGTTGTTTAATTCTTGCTGCTGGGAAGTTGTATAAGGTCGGAATGGGGTTTTGGGTGGGCGGCGGCAGGTGGGAAGCTGCAGAAAAGTGTGTAGGACTACAATTCTGCCTCCTGGTCCCAACCCTGAGTTGTCAATTTAGCTGACTAATAAAAGAGTCCATATTGCTAGATAAGAGAGCGGCTCCATCCAACGTGGGATGGATGCCATCTCTCCTAATAAGACCAGGCTTTCCCCAAAAAGCGCTCCAATTATCTATAAAACCCACGTTGTTATCGGGACACCACCTAGACAACCAGCGGTTGAAGGATGACATGCGGCTAAACATGTCATCGCTGATTAAATTTGGCAAGGGACCTGACAAAACTACGGAGTCCAACATGCTCTTGGCAAAGTTACACACCGAAGCAACATTAATTTTAGTGACCTCCGATTGGCGTAACCGGGTGTCGTTACCGCCGACGTGAATTACAATCTTACGGTATTTACGTTTAGCCTTAGCCAGCAGTTTCAAATACGATTCGACGTCGCCCGCTCTGGCCCCAGGAATGCATTTGACTATGGTCCCCGGTGTCTCTAGAGCCACGTTTCTGACTATGGAACTACCTATAATCAGGGTTTCTGCCTCAGCGGGAGTGTCGCCGAGCGGGGAAAATCTGTTAGAAACGTGAACAGGTCGGTGGTGGCCAGTGGGTTTTGGTTTGGGGCTACGCTTCCGCCTGACCGTCGTCCAGCCCGCCTCGGCTCCCGGCTGCGCGGGAACTGCTGAGGGACCGCTAGGTGGGCTAGCTGCCCTGGCTGGTAGCTCCGCACTGGCTAATGGGGGCTTGCTGACTAACTGCTTCCCTAACTGAGTGCGGAGCTGGGCTTCTAACTCACAGAGCCTCGCCTCCAAAGCTGCCAAGCTGCTACACTTAATACACCTACCGTTATCACTAAAGGAGGCGGAGGAGTAGCTCAACATCAGACACACCGAGCAAGAAAAGGCAGGGGACCGGGGTGTGGGAAGAGAGCTAGCAGCCATGCTAAAACCGAGTGCTTGAGCTGTTTAAGTCAGTAAACAGAAAGCCAAAGATCCCAAAAATAAATGCAATATATAGAACAGTGGTTTGGGAAGATATTGTGCGCTTTTTTTTTATTTTTTAACTTTATTTACATTATTGAATTTTGTTATTCTAAATATTACTTATTTGACATTTTATTTTTGTATTTATTTTTAACTTAACATAATTTAGGATTTTTACACTACCTTTTTCTTCAAGGTAAGATGGTCAAAGGTGACTCTCTTCGGTCTTTAATTGCCGTTATTGGTCAAGGAATTTAAATAATGTACATAATATTTTTTGTTAATAAATATATTCAAAAGCAGTTCTGACCTTTAGTTGTAAGTTTGCATAAGAGCAATGGCTTTAAATGTTTTGATGGTATGATGCCATTTAATGTCAGGTTTGTATATGTTACTGTACATTGTAAATATTACACTAAAGCTGAAATTTGAAGATCGTGAACAGAATCGAAAATGCAATATCTGCTTGAAAAATCGCAATTAGATCATTTTCTAAAATCATTCAGCCTTACTGTGGAGTCCCCCTAGGCTCTATCCTTGGACCAGTTCTTTTCACCTTGTATCTCCTCCCACTCAGGAAAGTTACGGTATGTCATATCCCTTCTATGCTGATGACAAATTTACATCTCGAAAAGTAATCATTGCGCCTGACACCCTTACTCAGTTGTCTTGGAGACGTCAAGGCTTTGCTTGCTCATAACTTTTTAAAATTGAATAAGGAAAAGACTGAGATCTTGCTGATGCGAAACTCCCACTTTGACTTGGGACTTCTTCAAAATTTTGTATGACATGTGTAACATGTCACACAAGAAGAGCTTCTTTGGCTGTGAGGGAAAACTACATTTTTTCACATCTTCTGAATAAAACAACAGCTAAACAGCAATGGATGGAGTTTGTATTAGTGTGTATATATATGAATATGTATGCTTTTCTCTCTCATTCTGTCCCTCTCTTTCTCTCTCTACAAGGTTTTTTGCTGTTTTGTCTTCTTTTCAATTCTCTTTCTGTCCCTCTTCTGTCCTCTCCGATTCGGTCCAGCAGTTCAAAAGCAGCCACAGCTTTGGAATATTTGTGACCGGCACTTCACTGCAGACTGCTGGATAAACAAGGCCCAGCAGATTTGCTACTGGGAGGGTAGCAGTACAAACTCTGTACATATGTTGCAAACAATAATGCAAAATAAATAAAAAGATTAAATAAAAATCCAGAATATCAAGGGGATCACTGTATCTATAAAGCTCCCCTTGGCAAAGTAAATTTGCTCAGGAGAATACAGCATCCAGATATTCATTCTCCTTGCTTAAAGGCTGGACAAGATTTTTAAAAAAAAAAGGTTGTGTGTCTAAAATATATGTGTTGTATCACACAGATAATAACCAGGCTTTACAAACTTTCCTCCATTCAGCCAATAACACTGATGTACTGTAGTTTGATGGTAGTTAAAGTTTCTCGGCTGAACTGAATCAATCTGTGGTCCACAGTTAAACTGGATCTCTTCACACATTTTCCAAGGTCCAGCTCAACTTTTGATTGGCTATTAATGTATGTGATTGAGAGAAAGCTGCATTTCTCTCACACCATTGGTGGAAGATCTTAACGTGTTGGTAGTTCATGTATTGAATAAATAAATTTATAAAAAGGCATTCTGATATTTTCTTTTTCGGTGCAAAAACTCATGGAAATCCGGCATGGTGTCAAAATGTTTTAAGGACAAAAATTGAAAGATAGGTCCACACACTAGAGGTAGCTCCCGATGTGTGACGTTTCAGGCCACAGCCGTATCTCAGACTGAGAACACCAAGTGATTCACCTGCTCAAGTAAT
The DNA here is from genome assembly GCF_933228915.1 of Telmatherina bonti. Lineage (NCBI taxonomy): Eukaryota > Metazoa > Chordata > Actinopteri > Atheriniformes > Telmatherinidae > Telmatherina > Telmatherina bonti. Next base: position 13,617,438 of record NC_136629.1, read on the forward strand.
CTCTGTCTGATTGCCCAACCAATCAGAAAAAGGCGATCACCAACATGTGTATGTGCATATATATAAAATATGTAAAACAATGACACAATATATGCAAATAGAAGTGCACAAAGAAAAATACTCTCCAAGTACAATATTACACATATGTACCCTATAAATCTATATTGGATGACAAAAAACATCAGACTAGAATCATCATGAGGATATACAATTCTGAAAATATAAATGGAATGACAATGCACCATAGTATACAAAATATGGTGTTATAAATAAGAAAAGACGGAAAAGGAAAACATTTACAGCACATAAGTAAGAAATATTTGCAAGAAAAAATATATAGCTGCACAACAGAACTAACACAAAAGAACCACAAAAACAGACTGAAATTACACAAATCTCACAAGAATGGTCTAAGGTCAGAATACGTTAAGCCCTGAGAGCAGTTGTAAACTTGTGGACAATGGCTGCAACCCACTTTTGGACTCTGATCTAAAGTCAATTTTTTGTATCTTTAGAAAAGAAGGGGACCTTTTTAGACCTAAGTAAGGCATTCTATACTGTTGATGACAGTATTTTGATCACCAAATTAAGTAGATATGAGTTGGGGGATAATGCCTTGAATTGGTTAAAAAAACTGTTCACTTGAAAGAGAGCAATATGTGTCCTTTTGTGGGTCTTCTTCCACCAAGTCCAAGATTCCATGATGAATGCGACTACATCTTAACCAACACGGCCAGCAAAATTATTTTTGAATGGAACAGAAATCATTCAAGTAAAAACAGTGAAATTCTTAGGTGTATTAGTCAATGTAAGAATTGACTGGACATATTACATAGACCTTGTTAGCAAAATAATAACAAAGATGTTTGGTATATTCAGAATAGTCTGCCCATTAAGCCATCCATCTGCTCCTTTAACATTATATTACCGTTTTCTATTTCTTTATCTAAACTATTGTAACATGGTCTGGGCAGTTACATATCTTCACCTGAAGAAATTATTTATTATTCACAAGTGCTTCCCAAGATTCATTTCACAATCATATAAATATGCTCCATTTTTACCATCATTTATCAAGCATTCTCTTTTACCAATCTATAAACTTAATGTCTATCGGACATGTCTATTTATTCACGCTTTTATTTACAAAAATTCAGATCTGCCCACGACTTTTCAAAACCTTTTGAACTTTATCCATAATGTCAATACTTACCATACTAGACACAAGAATGTAGCTTTGTATTTACCGTTTACCCGAATAATTCACCATCAGCTTGATTTGTCTTCTAGAGGTCCTACAATGTGAAATGAACCACCTCCTTCACTGAGATTCATATCCCCAAGCACTTTTTAAAAAACGGCTAAAATTATGGCTTACCTTTTCTTGAATTTCCCATCCTTCACATGCTTTGACAAACTTTTTCCCAGTATCTTATTTTCTTTTGTAATTTGATTTTCTGTCCTTTTTTGTTTATAAAAATATTATTTAGGCATATACATTTCCTTGTTTCTATTAGTAATAGGTGTGGAGGTCTGTACAAGCCTTTTGGACTTCTCTCCCTCCTTGCACCATTGTACGTTGTACATCTAAAATGTGCTAAATTAATTTAAAAAATGCTTCTGGTGGATCAGGGTGGAAAGATGGATTCTTTCAGCAGAAACGCTACGCTGCATTTCCACAATACTAAGTGGAACTCCGTACGAGCAGTGTCATGTAACGTGATGTCACGTGACATGTCACATCACGTATTTATAAAACCCCTCATTACATCATGTGACTTAGCAAAATAAAGTGGGTCAAAAGTTCACTTGAGGCTAAAGTTTGAGTGACACATGTCAAAAGGATTAATGGAAAGTCTCTTTTACCACTCTCTCTCTGTGAATATATTAGGATCCTGTCGTGAGTTAAATATGTCCTGCAAGTCTTCTAAGTCCATCTGTAAGCAGATCAGCAGTCTTTGCAAATATTTAGCACAATCAAAATATTTTGTTTACAAGTACAAAAATAGTGAAATGTAAAAAATGTATGTATATTGCGTTCATAAAAAAAACAAACAAAAAAAAAAAAAACAGAATTTCCATTTAGGACTATAAAACATGGTGTCAGTGTGCAAAACTGTTTTTATTGAAAAGTCAACTTGTACACCAGCTGGTTTGAGTATAACAAAATGTTATTTGCCTTTATTCAGTCAAGAACCCTCAAACTCTAACAAAGGTAAAAAAAAAATATATAAAAAGCTAAATATTGCATAATATTCAAGACAGCAGGGTTATGCTGATAGATGTAATTTTTATAAAAATATTCAGTACCTAAGAGTAATGAAGTTTGTCAATTTTTTTTTTAAATTCTTTACATAAAAGTGACAGTACATATCAACATCAGAAGCAAACATGTTAAAAAAAACATGCCAAAATAATGTAACTGTATAAAGAACATAAAATAGAGAAAAAGAGTGAAAGACTCTTTAAGCCAGGAAACAAGAAACATAATGGTACAAAGCCTAAAACTGTTAGTCAGATAAGAGCTGGGTCTACAGTTGTGACTTAAATTACCAGAAGGCTTCAAGATGCACCCCCAGAGGAATACTGGTGCACAATCTGGTACCCAGGACTACAAACAGTTCTCTCTAGTTTGTGGTCAGCTGTGAGAATAAATAGATTATGATCAAGGGTCTTGCAGGAGTTTTAGATCAAAGTTTACATGTGAGTTTTGGTGCCAACGTGTTTTACTCTTTTTTTTTTTTTTTTTTTTTTTAAACAAGAAGGAGGAATTTAAACGGGATTGTCAGTTTGACTGAAACCCACGCAGAACTGAAGATTGCACAATATTCTCTGCAAATTACCTGGTATTATCAGCTATATGGTTAATGGAGTTGGTTATTTAGAACCTGATTTGGGGTAAAAACCAGCTCTTCTTTTTTACTGTGATGCAGCTGAAGGAGATTTAGAGACACGAGATACGAGATGCTGATTGATACGGAAGTGTTGAGTAGAAACATCTGAGTAAATCTAAGTGTCATCTGCATAGCAATCTGACACACAGCTGAACTTTTTGGTTCACAGTTTCTAAACATTTGCACACTTTTTACTTAATTTCTTCCCATTGATCAAATCAGGGGATTGAAGTTTTCTTATCAGTTACTCTCATCAGATTGTATTACAGTTATCTCCCTTGATGATTTAATGAACTTACCGCTGTACAAACTTTCGAATACTTTGAATATAAAATTTGCAGGGTGTCATAGGTGTAAGAAAAATTGGTGGACTTGTTGGAGAATTATTTTGGTTCCCTTGAGCCACATCTGGATAAGATTGCTGCAAAAACTCTTCAACATAATGGGCAACAAACTGACTCCAACCTGGTAGCATGTTGCAAAATCAAAAACAACTATGAGACTCATTTCAAATGAATGAAATAGATGCGATGGGTGAATGTAAAACCATTAATTATCATTTTAGATAAAGAGAACAAATACCTTGATTGTGTCAGAGGAAACAAGGGTAGTAAATTTCCCCAGCTACACAACGCACATCGCTCTACACCGAGGAGACGCCCTCTCTGGTTCTTATCACGTCACTGCTTCAGCCCTCGTCTTCCTCTTTCACTGCATTGCAACGACAAAGGCAGGCTAGCAGCTTGTCTGTAGCTTCTTTTCTCATGAAAACATACACAAGTGAATCTGCAAGAGGAGAGAACTGAAGGAATGGTAAGGGTAAGCCATCGTAAGAATCTTTAGGTTTTTCGTAGGGACATCTGTATATGATCTTCATGACCTGGATGACTAAGGGCATGAACATACAGAGATCATACAGAGATCACTTCGGACTGTTTTAAACCAGCCAATGTGCATATGCAACTTGCCGTTTCTACTTTTAGCTGATGTTATCAGCAATTCTGAAAGTTTTTATGATGCATGGAAACATAAATAAGCAGCACCAGAACTAAAATTCTAACAATTCTGTGTTTTTCCTCAGAAGGGACTGATTTGACAGAAGATAAGGCTTTAAGGGTCCCAGCAAGGAAGAAGACAAGGAGAGGAAACGGGAGGAGGAAGAAGATAAATCGGAAAATGATCTGGTACAAAGCAGACATCAGCCAAGCAAGAAGAAACTCAATGAAACCGATAACCCAGACCACAGCAGAGAGTCTAACAGAGAACTTGACACTTCGTCTGAAGCCATACCACAGCGGGCAGGCTGAATATGTATCTTGATGCCCAGATTCCCAAGCAACAAATCTGGATGAGGTCAGAGATAAGGAGATTGATGACAGACTGGTGCAACATTGTCATCACGGATCTGCAGCAAATTGACAAACAGCAGAGACGACGTCAGCAGGAGGTGAAGCACTTACACAGAATTGTCTACGAGCTGAAAACTTTCTGATAAAAAGTAACTGAGAAAGGCTCATCTTTCTTTATATACCAGATGATGAAGAGCGTAAATCGCTAGTAAGATCAAAGGGAAACCTATCTATAGTACAATCCATGCAATCACGTAAGAGACTGTTGGCAGACCAAATTTAATTATGTCAATATCAAACATGGAGCAGTTTTCCACAAGGCTTGTGCCATTTAAACCAGAATCACCATTGGGAGCCATTTACCCCAGTACAACCTGAAGAAGACAAAAGAGTGTATTTGCTTTGTTTACTCCGTAAACTACTCTAGACATTTAAAATAGTTGAACTATTGAAGAACAAGTCTGATAACTGTTTATAACAACATTCCTGAGAAAAATGTAAACTTACCGTTGATGGTCTGTCAGTAGCTGTTGTTTCATACAGAGATCACTTCGGACTGTTTTAAACCAGCCAATGTGCATATGCAACTTGCCGTTTCTACTTTTAGCTGATGTTATCAGCAATTCTGAAAGTTTTTATGATGCATGGAAACTGCATGACGTGTTATGCACCGTTTAGTGGTGGACACAACATAATATTCAGATTTCTCATCTTTCTCTAGAGTGAAACAACCACAAAGACATCATGGAAATAATTAAAAGGTGTCATTGACACAACTTCAATAAACCACAGGGAGATGGAAGGAGCTAGCTACATCAGTGTTGGCTGTGGCCAAAATAGCAAAACAAACAATAAAAAAAAAACTGCCCTAACACAAAGCAAACCAGCAAGGCAAGTATATATTTAATATATATAATAATTCAAAGAGCTTTAGACATTAAAAGCAATCCACATGGTGCAAAAAAGCATTAAAAAGTAGTGAAAGGCAGCAAAAATCACAACAAAATCATAATTTAAATTAAAATAATTAAATACAAAAAAGTTTTACTTGGAGTGCAGATTTCATGCAAGTATGTTAGAAAAGAAAATTTTTAGACCTGAATTTAAAAATGGGAGCTCATTCTCCACCGCTAGTTCCACTTGTTTGCAGCATAACATAACTTCTCCAAGTTCTAGACTCTGGTCTGGTGTCTGGATAGGACTAGTCCAGTCTGTGGTCTGGAATTTAATTCAATTCAATTCAATTTTATTTATATAGCGTCGAATCACGGCAATGCCACCTCATTGGCCATCTCTCATTCCTTCCCACTGTTGCCAGTGTGCTTGCTCAGGATGGGAGATTGAGTTGGAACTCCATCTCAATCTGTTGTTTTCCTTATATAGGCTGTTATGAATTGGCTTTCATTATGTTTTCTTCTCTGTCTGTAAAGCATCTTGAGATGGCATTGCCGTGATTTGACGAAAGAAATGTAAGGAATGTTGGTATGTAAGGAACTATGAGGTCTTTGATATATAGTGGTGCTTGGTTGGGGAGAGCTTTATATGTAAGGAGAAGGATTTTAAATTCTATTCTAGATTCAACAGGCAGCCAATGAGAGAGGCTAAAACTGGAGAAATATGATCTCTCCTGCTGGTTCTGGTCAGGACTCTGGTTGCAGAATTCATGATCAGCTGAAGGGTTTTCAGGGCATATTTAGGACAGCCCAGTAATAGAGAGTTACAGTAATCTAGTCTTGAAGTAACATGAACCAGTTTTTCTGCATCACTCAGACAGAATGTCCCTAATTTTGGCTATATTATGAAAATGAAAGAAGGTTGTTTTAGTAACCTGCTTAATATGTGGGCCAAAGGACAGGTCAGAGTCAAATATAACTCCAAGGTTTCTCACTGTAGCACTGGAAACTAAACTAATGCTATCCAGGTTCATTACAAAATTGGAAAATTTAGCTCTAAGTTTTTCAGATCCAAAGAGAATTACTTCAGTCTTATCTGAGTTTAAAAGGAGAAAGATTTTAGACATCCAAGTCTTTATGTCTATGAGACAATTTTGTAGCCTATCAGGCTGATTTTTTTCATCTTGTTTAAAGGATAACTATATCTGAGTATCATCTGCATAGCAATGAAAGTTTATTCCATATTGTCTAAAACATTTGCCTAAAGGGAGCATATATAGTGTGAAGAGTATTGGTCCAAATACAGAACCTTGAGGAACTCCATGACTTACTGTAGTTTGTGAGGAGGACTTATCATTTACATGAACGAACTGAAGTCTATCAGATAAATATGATTTAAACCAGCTTAACGCTGTACCTGTAATTCCAACCACCTGTTCTAGTCTCTGTAACAGAATGTTATGATCGACTGTATCAAATGCAGTACTAAGATCAAGCAAGATAAGTACGGACAGAAATCCTTTGCCTGATGCCATAAGAAGGTCATTAGTAACTTTCACCAATGCTGTCTCAGTGCTATGATGAGCTCTAAATCCTGACTGAAACTCCTCGCATAAATTATTTCTGCTCAGGTGGGCATGTAGCTGAGCTGAAACTATTTTCTCCAGAATTTTGGACATAAACGGGAGATTAGATATAGGTCTATAATTTGCTATCACTTCTGGATCCAGAGATTGCTTTTTAAGTAAAGGCTTGATTACAGCAGTTCTAAATGATTGCGGTACATATCCTGTCACTAAAGACATATTGATAAGATTTAGTAGTGATGTATCAATTAAAGGGAAAATGTCCTTAAAGAGGCTCGTTGGGAGAGGGTCTAAGATACAGGTGGATGGTTTAGATGAAGCTATTATTTTAGTTAATTCAGAGGTTTGGACAGGACGGAAACTATTTCTTGTGTCTAAACTATTTTTTAGACACAAGTCAGATCCTGGTTCTAAGGATGCTTCGGAGACCACAACAAGCTCAACATTATAAGTAGAAGGAAGGATATTGTGGATTTGATCTCTAATAGTATCATTTTTATTCTTGAAAAAATACATGAAATCATCACAGCTAAGTGAGAAAGGAATACATGGCTCAACAGCGCTCTGACTCCTTGTAAGCCTGGCTACAGTGCTGAAAAGAAACCGAGGGTTGTTTTTGTTTTCCTCTATCAATGATGAATAATAAGCTGTTCTTGCCGTACGTAAGGCTTATTTTTTTAATACAATTAAACTTTCTTTCCAGGTTAAGTGAGACTCCTCCAATCCTGATGATCGCCATTTGCTTTCCAAATGCGTTGACGCCTGTTTTAGAGCTCGAAGCTGGGAATTAAACCAGAGAGCCTTCATAATTCTACCCAATTTCTTCTTCTTTAAGGGAGCAACATTATCCAAGGTTGTACGCATTGAAACTGTTATAGTATCAACATGTTGATCAATCTGAGCAGGAGTAAGGCTTAAAGGGGGACTCTCAGTAATGCTAACACATGGTAGAGGGGAAAAATTGATTGTTTAAATTTTGTAATAATATTGTCTGATAAACATCTACTTTAGTAGAATTTATTTTTGGTCAGTGAGTAATCAAATGAAGTGAATTCAAAGGTTAATAAGAAGTGATCAGACAAGACAGGGTTTTGAGGAAATACTTTGAGCTTATCAATCTCAATACCATATGTTAGAACAAGATCAAGAGTATGGCCATGAGAGTGAGTGGCTCCATTGACATTAGTTGAAAACCCAATTGAGTTTAGAATAGAGCTAAAGGAAATGTTTAAACTATCATTTTCATCGTCAACATGAATATTAAAATCACCTAGTACAATGACCTTATCAGTAGTCAGCACTAACTCAGACAAGAGATCAGCGAATTCGGTCAGAAACTCGGAGTAAGGTCCAGGTGGGCGATACACTAATGCTAAAAGGAGCGGTTTCTCTGAATTCCATTTTGGATTAGATAAATTTAATGTCAGGAATTCAAAGGATTTATAGTTAGTTTTGAGCTTAGGACTTGTTAATAATTCTGACTTAAAGATAGCTGCAACACCTCCTCCTCTGCCTGTAGTTCTAGGAATGTGAAAGTTTAAATAGTTAGCTGGCGTAGCTTCATTAATACTAACATAATCCTCTTGCTGTAACCAGGTTTCCATAAGACAGAATAAATTAATATGGTGATCACCTATCAAGTCATTGACTAATAAAGACTTATTTGGGAGGGATCTAATATTCAGTAGGCCACACTTTATTGTCTCATTTTCAGATTTTATTAGATCCATTGTTTTTATTTTTATGAGGTTTTCACGATTAACCCCAAAAGTGTTTTTGTGTTGTTTATTTCTTAGTGCTGGGAAGTTGTATCAAGTCGGAATGGGGTTTGGTGGGAAGCTGCAGAAGAGTGTGTAGGACTACAATTCTGCCTCCTGGTCCCAACCCTGAGTTGTCATTTAGCTGACTAATAAAAGAGTCCATATTGCTAGATAAGGGAACGGCTCCTTCCAACGTGGGATGGATGCCATCTCTCCTAATAAGACCAGGCTTTCCCCAAAAAGCGCTCCAATTATCTATAAAACCCACGTTGTTATCGGGACACCACCTAGACAACCAGCGGTTGAAGGATGACATGCGGCTAAACATGTCATCGCTGATTAAATTTGGCAAGGGACCTGACAAAACTACGGAGTCCGACATGCTCTTGGAAAAGTAACACAACGAAGCAATATTAATTTTAGTGACCTCCAACTGGCGTAACCGGGTGTCGTTACCGCCGACGTGAATTACAATCTTACGGTATTTACGTTTAGCCTTAGCCAGCAGTTTCAAATACGATTCAACGTCGCCCGCTCTGGCCCCAGGAATGCATTTGACTATGATCCCCGGTGTCTCTAGTGCTACGTTTCTGCCCATGGAACTACCTATAATCAGGGTTTCTGCCTCAGCAGGTATGTCGCCTAGTGGGGAAAATCTGTTCGAAACGTGAACAGGTCGGTGGGTTTTGGTTTGGGGCTACGCTTCCAACTGACCGTCGTCCAGCCCGCCTCGGCTCCCAGCTGTGCTGAAACTGCTGAGGGATGGCTAGGTGGGCTTGCTGCCCTGGCTGGTAGCTCCGCACTGGCTAACGGGGGCTTGCTGACTAACTGCTTCCCTAACTGAGTGCAGAGCTGGGCTTCTAACTCACAGAGCCTCGCCTCCAAAGCTGCCAAGCTGCTACACTTAATACACCTACCGTTATCACTAAAGGAGGCGGAGGAGTAGCTAAACAGAAGCTAGGGAAACAGGAAATGACACAATATGTTACCGCAACGTCAGTGTATCTCTGTGTATCTCTGATTCGACATACCACAGGCACAAAGCTCTGTCTCTGTGGTCTGGAATCTAGTCTGGTCTCTGGCCTGCACTCTAGTCTGGTCTGTGGCGTAGAATCTAGTCTGCAGTCTGGTCTGGAATCTAGCCAGGACACTGAGATGACCTCTGCTCTGGACTCTGGTCTAGTTGGCCCGAGTCTTTGGATCTAAGAGCTCTGTTTGGTTTATATTCTCTGAAAATATCACATATGTATTCTGTGATATGTTTTATAAACATGTCTAAAGATGGTTAGAAAAAGGTCTATTGCTGGTTAGAGACAGGTCTATTGCTGCTTAGAGACAGGTCTATTGCTGCTTAGAAACAGGTCTATAGCTGGTTAGAAACAGGTCTATAGCTGGTTAGAAACAGGTCTATAGCTGGTTAGAAACAGGTCTATAGCTGGTTAGAAAGAGGTTACAGATATGGCCGAAGTCTCAGTGAGGCCAAAACCCACACACATCTAGAACTGGGGTGGGAGGAACTAGCTGACTGATCTCAGGTCAACAAAACTAAAAGCAAAATGTAAAACCAAGGATGCATTCACATCAGCCCTCCAGAATCTAATAGTGTCATGGTTTCTGTGTGGGTGTGTATGGCTTGTGTGTTCACAGGAGGCATGTCCTGCAACCAGCCAGCATAGCTGAGATCAATCTACTCTGCTTTGAGCTTGCTTTAAAACCCCCTGGGAAATACTCATTCTTTGCTGGATCGTTGCCTCTGCTAGGTGTATGTGACTACCTGAGACCAACCTGCTCAGCCTGGATCCTCCTTATCTCTGGATCTGGCCTGCATTCCTAGATACTGTTGAGATCTCCGGACTTCCATCTACTTGGTCTATAAGCCATATTTAAATAAACAGTTGAAACCTGACCATTAAACAGTTCCTTCGGTTCCTTCTCTTTCTGTGACAAATCCTAGTTTATTTGTTTGGAAAGAAACAAAGTAAAAGCTCTGACAGAAATATAAGACGGTGACCTTCATGTGTGGAGTTTGCATGCTCTCTCCATGTATGCATGGGTTCTCTCCAGCTTCCTGCCACCGTTCAAAGACATGCATGTTAGCTTGAAAGGTTGCTTTAAATTGTCAATAGCAGTGAGTGTCAGCGTGAATGGTTGTTTGTCTCTTTGCGTTTGCTCTGCAATGGACTGGTGACCTGTCCAGGGTGTACCCTGCCTTTCGCCCAATGATTGCTGGGATAGGCTTCAGTTGCTCCTCAACCCTCAATTGGACTAAGCAATTCGGATAAATAATGAATGAATCATATTATACATGTTAATTTAGTAAATATTACACAAAGTGATAACATTCATTTTCAAACCTAAATATCTGAATTTCATGCATTGTACCAAAGTTAGCACAAGCTTAAATTTAAGTTTGTTTTCCCCAAGAAATTTCACATCTTAAACAGAAATTGTAAAATGAAATGCTATTTTTAAATGTTTTTACCGCTCTTGCACCTCACATGAGATGATTTAAAATTTTTCTGTTCTAATAGATCAGGTCACTTTAGAAAAGTCCAGAGTTCCTGCAGGATTTGTTTCCTTTATAAACACGACTGGCAAACCGAGCACTTCTTGTGGGTTTATCTTAAAGAAGAAACTGAAAACCTGAAACTGTAAAACCACAGACAGATTATGACTCCTACAGGATGCGTCTGTAAACAGAATTTTTCAAATCTGTTTTTAGGATGTGCTTTTTTCTCATTTTAACAAACATGTTTCAGTTTTCGGGAGAATGCAGCAATTAGTTTCTAACTTTGTATTTCTTCTGAAACATGATCCTATGTTTAGTTACATGTAGGAAACAACATTATCAAAGTAATCTCTAAAAATGTTACAGAGTGACCATCATCTTGATCTGTGGAGCACAATTAAAACAACTGATGTTGATTGAAAATCTATTGCAGGTATAAAATCAATTAAAAAAAAAAAAATTAAAAAAAAAAAAAAAAAAGAAAAATTTATAAAAACCAAACAAAATCTGCATTTGCCCAGTTCAAAGAGAAATCAGAGGAGCAAAGAAATGTTTTTGTTAAGTGACAATGTGAATTATTCAGATATGGAGCAGATGTGATATAACCAGCAAAATTCATGTTCAATAGTTGGGGGGGTTAAAGAATAAACTGAATTTACCAGTAAAATGACTCAATAAGGCCACAACTGCACATTAATCTAAAATATGAGAATATTGATTGATTTTTTTTTTATGATGATTATTATGCCACTGTTTATTATTTCTATTCAGTTCATATTACATTTAAACCAATATTTAATGCCCCTCTTCACCTCTGCAGCATCCTTACCAACTTAAATAAACCACTGAAATCATGTGACTTGATCTTAGGGACTAATTTCTCTTTTGAACTCATAGGGGTATTTTTTTTTTTAAGTATTTATTCATTCATTCATTCATTCATTTTCCGAACCGCTTATTCCAATTCAGGGTCGCGGGGAAGCTGGAGCCTATCCCAGCCGGCTTTGGGCAACAGGCAGGGTACACCCTGGACAGCTCGCCAGTCCATCGCAGGGCCACACACAGAGAGACAAACAACCACACTCATGCTCACACTCACTCCTAGGGGCAATTTTAGAGTGACCAATTAACCTAACATGCATGTCTTTGGATGGTGGGAGGAAGCTGGAGTACCTGGAGAGAACCCACGCATACACGGGGAGAACATGCAAACTCCACACAGAAAGGCCACTGACGCCACTGACCAAACCAGCCAAGGATTGAACCAGCGACCTTCTTGCTGTGAGGCCACAGTGCTAACCACTGCGCCACCGTGCAGCCTTAAGTATTTATATTTACTTATAAACATATTAAATACTACACGTACATACAGTGGAGCACTTGTTCTCCTCCTCCTCATCATCATAACCTTAATATATACTCTGTAGTATGACCATAGACTGTATATAAAGAAGGATGGAGCCTCTGTGACGTCACCCATAGGTTTCTGAAGAGTTGAATTGAAGCTTGGTGGGCGGTTCCTACCATCACCAAATTGGCAGGAGCATGCATGTCGTCTGTCTGGAAAATTCAAATATGGGCAAAGAGGTGGAGCTGAGAGGGGGGCTGAGAGCGAAGTGGAGGATGAACAACATCGAGCAAACTCTGAGTTGCCTGTAGCTAAGAGCTAACCGAGGTAACACAGAGATAACAAGAGCTAAATAGCTAACGGAGGTAAGCAGGCTAAAGCTAAGTCACGTTAACCGGCTAACCGGTTGATCTACGTTCTTCTGACTTAAAGTGGGAGATTGGGTACCTGTCAATGAAAAGGACACGCCACTCAATATGCTGAATTTTGAGATTAAATTACTTTTAAACTGGAGAGTTAGGATGATTCACTCCCCCCACAGTTATCATGAAGGTAAACGTGACCTATTTAACCAAAAATGGATTTTTCAACCAGGCTGTAAACATGTTTATTTCTGCTGCAAAGTTGGCCTTTTTTTTTTTTTTTTTTTTTTTTTTTTAAACAATGCAAATCCTGCGGTGAGCATTAACAAAGAGGAACAATGAACAGACACCTACAACTGTCATTCTTTTAATAATAACATGAAGAACTTTAATTGTATTGCACTTCACATTAAAAGAAATTTCAGTGTGATAAAGAAGAAAACTACCTTTCATTAAGTGAAGACTTCTGCTTTTGATGAAGCTAAAATTAGAAAAGAAGCAGCACATTTAAAAGGGAGGAAACCTGCAGATTCATGTGTCTTGATTTATATAGACTGCTGTCTTTAAGGGCAATGTCAGCTATAAAGCACGTTCCATCCTTTATAAGAAGCAAAGACTATTTTGGTGTTCTGTCACTTTGTTCTCCTTTAGACAATGTAGACCAGGGGTGCCCAAGTCCTGTCCTCGAGATCTACGATCCTGCTCGTTAGCAGACCTCTGCAGAGCTGAATGACATGCAGAAGAGGAATTCAGCTCTTTGACTCAGCTGTGCTGGAGAGGGGTTGCATCTAAAGGTTGCAGGATGGTAGATCTCCACGACTGGATTTTACCAATTTCTCCACGTCCTTATCTGTCCCTTGAAGGTCACAAAACGAAATAAATCACACACTGGTACATGTGTAACTATGCCTAACTATAACATATTTCCTCACAAGCAGTTAATTATCAGTGTTACAAAGTGTCATGAATGTCTAGCAGATGCACGGAAAGCTAACAATCTAAACACGATTGTCAGTATTTTTATGGGTCAGAAGGGCAGAAAACCTTCTCATCACAAGTTTATTTTTATTTCATTTCATTGACACCACTCAAATACTGAATATGATTAATTAAATACCTACATTTTTAGGTCATCTCTCGCTCCTTGATTTGCTTGCCTCCTTGCACCATCCTGAGCTCCTGCCTGCAATGCATTGGTCTATATTGACCCATCTAATGACCATCAATGATCAGTACTTTTCAAGGTGCATTGTGGGTAATTTTGAGTACACTGCTTTTTCTCTCTGGACATTCGGACACCTGTACAAAATGATGTGACCACAATCTGGGGCACTATGTAGGGAAAATGGTCACATTTGGACACAGCATCTGTTTTTTTTTAATGAGTTAACTTGTGCACTAAACAACTGGTCATAGCTATATTACTGTTTGTTTTGTTTTAGTTTTACTTCTAAAAGATTTTTTCTGAAATTACTTTAAAGCTTGCATGATTTTTTCTTGCTTTTGAGCAGATGCACTCAAAAGTTTATTAGCAGTAAACATTCAGCCACATTTACTTTAATGTTACCAATTCTTCATAATTAAACAATAATAGTCTCTAATTCTTGCAGGTCAGCTGCATCTCCATCATAAGAAAAACTTCTATAAGATCAACATGATGACAGGACACCTGTCGCAGCAGGCGGTGGGGATGGTGAAGGTGTAGACCCAAATGCAGAGACGAGGGAACAGAGATGTAGGTTGGAGACAGATTTATTTTCCACGGGAGGAACCCAGGAGACTAACAAGTAAACCAAAGAACTAACTAAATGATCCCACAACCAAAAACTGAAACTGAGGGGTTTAAATGCACTGGGGAACCAAACAAGAAACAGGTGTACTGAATGAACTAAAACAAGACCAGGTGAACTAAATGAACAGGAAATCAAAAAAGCTAAAAAACAAACAAGAGAACCAAACAGGAAAAACTACAAAATAAAACAGGAAACCCGAAACCAAGGCACAGCAAAAACCAAATCATTACAACACCAGCAATGATAAGACCTGTATGTCTGCTAGCTCTCTTTTTTTCACAAGGGGGCAGTTCCGTTACGTTGACCCTGAGTTTTACATACAGTAGTTGCAACATAACGGAGAGTAAAAATATTGCAGAAAATGCAAAGGAGAAAAAGAATAAACAAAAATTAAACTTAACTGATAAAAGATATCTTAGAAAGAATTTCAAAATAACCATTTACTGGTCGGATCATTGTTTGTTTATATTTTTTCTAAAGTCTTGCTGATTTCCTCGTCTTCCACGTTAACTTTGCAAAATCATCTTTTTTTTTTTTTAAACTTCCTTTTAGAATCAGATATAGATGTTCAGAAACTATTTCCTAACCCATATTTGAGGTGGACTTTGGACGTGAATGACAGAATATCAACACAGTAAAGCCTTCTGTGAAAAGGTAACTATGACTTTATACACATAAAGGTAATTTATAGTAAATTAGAGTAATTAAATTTAGAGTAAAAACATGAAAACTAAAACTATCCTTTTCTTCAGGAAGTCTCTGTTATATTATGAACCTAAAGCAGTATAGACATTAATGGAAAATCATAAACATGAATTATAAACAGGGAAACTAACTGGAAGTGCACAAAACTGCACTTTAATCAGTAATATTTCAATTTCTACAACAAATGTTTTTCATGATTTTGCTTTGAAATGTTTTTCCTTCCTCCATTTTAATGCAAATATTTCAAACATGGCGTTTTGTAGTAAAGTGTGCAGGATAAAAAGCTTGATGTCACTTCAACAGCCGGTTTTCCACTGAAGGATGGAAGATTTCACCAACTCATTCTGGAATGAAAACTATAACTACACGACAGATTACGACAGTAGTCAAAGCAGCAGTGAAACCATCATCCAGATAAAGAATGGGGTGGAATGGATCGTCGTCTGTACTGGACTTCCTTTGACTCTGGTGGCCATTGCTGCAGTTTATTCTCTGGTGTGTCACATTTACTTTTCCTTAGTGTGATGACTCTTTTTCTTGATGTGTTCTGTTGGAAAGAATCAACTTTGTCTCAGCTCAGCATGATACAATAGGGTCAGTGGTCTCCAAATATTGGTGAAAATATGTTGGCTACATTTATTAAATAAGTTAGGCATTGTTACCAGCACTGACAAAATGAAAGCATTAATGTAGACCTAAATCTGTGAATTTAGCACCTTCATTTTTTAACATATCAACAACTAATGGGCTCGACAAATAGCAGCATTGTGCATCTTGCGCTTGGACCGAGCTGCCAATCGCTTGTCTCGCTTGTCATTATGTATTTTGATAGTTTTCTGTACTTTAAAGTGTTTTTATTTGTGAAATGGTAAAACACATTCTAATGTCAATATTTCCTTTATTTTAAAACAGACTTTGGTAATAATAATACAAATAAAAGCAAAGTATCAAAGTAAATCATGAGAATTTTAAAATTTCTGTCCTTTAGAACAGAGAGAATCTTTAAAAAAAAACAAAAACCAATGGCATTGATATCAAAATGATCATGTTGTATAAACAGCGAGCAGCAAAAACTTCTTGGCATGCTGGTTGCATCACCGTTTTTACTTTCTCAGCTTCCTCGCCAAGAAAACAAAAGTGTACATTTTCCCATGTCAGTCTACAAGGAGTTTAGTATTTCCATTAACATGGTTATTTTATTATGGTTGTTTATTTGAATGTATTGCTTTATTCTACTCATGCTTGTTTGACAGGAACATACATAAAACATAAATAGACATAACTAGAAAGATAAATTGGATTTCTAATCTATCTAAATAAATTAAAATATTGTGAGGTAATAGAATGTTTTGATCTCCTTTACATATGTCACAGCATGGTGGTGGTGGTGGTGGTGTGGACCCAAATGCAGGGACTGAAGACAGGGAAGCAGTATTATGTTAATAAGCTGAACGGATAACTGTAAGGCTAAACTCAGACAGGGAGAATGACAAAAACAATGTACCAGCAAAATTTAACTACACAGAACACAATGAGACACAGGTGACACAGATAAACTAAATGGACACAGGTGAACTAGTGAAAAGGGACGAGGCTAACCAGGAAAATAGACTCAACCACTGAGTAGTTTAAAAATTCTTTTAGTTGTTTATAAATGTCTTGATGATCTTGGGCCTTCTTATTTATCTGACTTGTGTTTTTTAAATATGAGCCCTTGTGGCCGTTTAGTTGTTCCTAAGGTCAAAACAAAGACACGTGGTGAGGCTTGTGGCCATTATTATGGCCCTTGACTTTGGAACAGCCTACTAGAGAGCCTAATGGCTGCAGAGACCAATGATGTTTTTGAAAACAGGCTCAAGACCCACCTTTTTAGCTTAGCTTTTAGCTAAACTTTTTTTCTTTGTTATAATTCTGTACAAGTGTAGTAGATGGTCCAGAATCTGTGATTGGATTGCAGTGTTTTCTGTTTGGTGTATCACTGGTGCCTTTGGTTGTCTATCTACTTTCCTTTTTTCAATTTCTGTTCTCCTTCCATCCCTTTTCTATCCTCTCCCAATAGGTCCAACAGTACCCTGCAAATGCTGTAAAAAAAAAAAAAAAAGACTTATTACAAATAAAACAAATTAAAAATAGATATTATCAAGGAGATCCTCATAGCCATAAAGTTCCCCTTGAAAAAGAAAATTTGCTCAGCACAACACAGAAGCCTGGCCATCGTTCTGCTGTTTTAATGCTGGACAGGACAAGTTAAATAAAATTACAAAAAAAAAAAGAAAAAGAAAACAGCAGTAGCAGAACCATAATAACTACTCCAAAACAAAATGTTGTGTCTCCATCCTCAAGTGGAGTCTTGTTGGACAAGATCTTACAACAAGTATGCTTCATGGGCTAAACACTTTTCAGTGGAAACACCTGCAAATCACAATTATACTTTGTCAAAGTTTTTATTTATATTGAATATTGCTTGCATATTGTGAGAAGTTTTAATGGAAATGTAGCTACAGAGTCCCATGCCACCCTGTGCTGCTCAGCTGGGTGTGACAGGCATCATGGGTCTGGTCACCATGTAGTTGCCTCTGTCCCTGTCTTCCGGACCTGGCTCCATAAGAATCCACCAATGACCTGTGTCTGGGTAAAGGAACGCTGTGTTCAGTAGTCCTCCTTGTCCTGGTTCATTGGGTAACCCCATTAAGGGCATGAAACCCCCAAAAAGCTCCAAGGATGTCAGGGACATGCCGACCCCCTCCTCCATGGCTGTGTGGTGACTCATTAAGGGGATAGAACAAGAAAACATATTTGGGGTATTTTAGAAAATATTTTAAGATTATTTCCTTACATTTACCAATTTTTTCATTCAGGTCAGAAAAGATCCCATTGTTCCAGTCTACATCATCAACCTGCTGGTTTCTGATCTCATTCAGCTCTGCTGTCAGGCTGCATGGAAAGCAGGAGTGTTTAATCACTACATCTATTGCTTCTACTTTTTTGGTGTGATGGTCAGTGTTGGATTCATGCTGTGCATCTCCCTGGAAAGGTAAATGAGAATTTACTGAATTTATGCACATACACAATGAAGTGTGCATGTGTTTGACCATTAAATGAATATTTCTGATGCTCTTCAACAGCTGCATTTTTGTGTCCATCTTTCATTGCAGGTATCTGATGATCACTCAGCCGCTGTGGTTCAGATTCAGAAGAAACATCAAGAACTCTGTGGTTGTTTGTGTCGTGGTCTGGATGCTTCCTCTTGTTTACATCATCCCTCTTTACTTTAAAGTTGATTTTCTGGTTGTAGAGAGCATATTTACAGCGTTCCTTTTACTCCCCTTCCCTCTGTTCATCTTCTTCCTGGTTGGGACCAGTAAAGCCCTGTCTGCAGCTCGTAGTGTCCCTGCTGATGAAAAACGAAGAATTGTAGCCATTCTGGTTGTGGTGCTGCTGATTTACACACTGCTGTTCCTGCCCAGCATCATCTGGACCCTGTCGGAAGAAGCCAGAAATAACGACATTTTTCAAATCATGTCTTTTATCTTACTTCAAATCAGTCCACTTGCAGACTTGACGTTGTATATTTTCATCAGGAAAGGTGTCGTAGACAAGCTTTTGGCCTCTTTGTCTTGCTGTAAAATGTTAACCAATGAACAGATGAGCAGCACGAGTAATGACATGTCGGCTTCATGGAGTCAGAGCGTATAGATTTGACCTTTTATTGGAAATTTTAGACATTAGGTACATCTCAATTTAAGGTCTAAGCACTTCGGAGTGCTGATTTGTTGGCTACATAAGTCACAGTAATGCCAAGTCTTGTCTCATTTGGAAGGGTCCTCTAAAGTCACCTGACAAACCTGCACTCCATGTATCAGAGGCTACTGGTGGTGGATCGTTCGGCGATTCATTTCTCCCAGAATTAACTTCTCACATGGCTGTGAACGAGCAGCAGTCAAGTGCACCAAAATGGCTATGTTGGGCTGTGAAGGAGGAGACTTGGCTGTCAGGATGTGATATTTTGTGTTCTCTTTATGTCCTGGTTTCCTGTTTTAGTTTGAAGTTTTCCTGGCTTTTCCTGGTTTTGCTTTCTCGCTCATTAGCTCACCTGGACTCATTAGTTAAGTCACTCCACCTGTGTCTCGTTCTGTATGTGTATATATACAGCTTGGTTTCTGTTTTTAGTTGCTGGATCATTGTGTGTGTTAGACCATGTTTCCATTGTTAGTTCTGCCTTCAGTTTAAACTGTGATTAAAACCTCTTAAGTTCTGCATCTCTAGCTCCCTTCTCCTGAATTTGGGTCCACACTGCCACCACCATTTGAGATCAGCGTAACTTGGCAGGACCAACACTTGTCACAATATGGCATTAACAGCTGCAGATTTGTAGATGTCAATATCTATAATCAACTATACATGTGAAATTCCCCCTTCAAACAGACTTGGAACTTCCTCCCATGGTAGCAGAATTTATGGTACTTAGTTACTTACCCCAAAGTTACTGTCAAAATGATACAGATCAATGTCAAAAGTTGATAATACAAATTTCTTGCCAACTTCAAAATGGGAGATCAGTTCTAGTCAGCCGCCTTGGCTTCAAATATGTTCAAATCTACAACTCATACAAAACAAAGTCCTTCGTAGAACGCATTAGACAGGACAAAAGATGTTTAAGATGGGTCTTAATCACTCAGAAACACAAACACTGAAATCATGTAATATTAGATATTTGTGGATTTTCAAAAGTTTAATAAGGTGTCTACCAGCAAGAAAATGTTTTCACTTTCAAGGAACAGGTAAATTAAAAGAAACATTTTAAACTCCATTTAGGTTTTAAAACATTAATTTAACTTAGGAAAATAAGTTAAATGACATCATTATTACATTTTATCACAGCTACAGCAGGGAGAGCTACATAGGTAACCCTGAAACCCACATAGCCAGTGCACTCTGAACACATAGAACCTACATTGAGAAATTGAGTTATGATACAAATTTAATGGTTTCATAAACTTTTTTGGTATATCAAATGTGCACCCAGCGTAATGGCTATTCTGCCATGCCCATGACAGAACTGACTGTTCCCAAAATGGATTCAGCTGACTTTCCCCGTGTAATGGGTGGTGAATGTTGGACTCAAGAACCAGTGACCAGTGGATTGACAAAAATATATCATCATGGTGATTGTGTCAAAAGTCTGGGAAAGGGGAAATGCCAAAAGGAGAAGACTGAATGCCCACATGGTTTGGTGTGTGAGTTGAAAAACCATCCAGAATGGGGGGGAAAAAAAACTCCAGGTCCCAAGCAGGTCTTAAAAAATCCCAGAGGGGCCAGAGGAAGAAAGCACGGTCAGGGTCAGATCCAGATCCAGATCCAGATCCAGATTCTGGGTAGGTCTGATCAACTCACAGGAGTTAAGGCTGGCTCTCAGATAATCTGGAAGAGAAACGAGGGTTGTATGGTGCATAAGAGGAGTAGAACAGGTGAAGTGGATAAAGTTGATTGGTGATAATTGCAGTGAGCAGGAAGCACACCCAAATAAGGCAGGAGTCAGCGAGGCAGACCAGAACCATGACACCCCAGCTTCATATTCCAGTTAGCAGCTCAACTTCTCAACCTCTGAACTGCTTTCTGAAGAAACTCAGCTGGTGGGAAGAGGCATTCTGAGAGCAAAAAAACGTCATTGATTTGGTTTCGGACAAACCCTGGTATCTCAGTCTCGAGAGTGCATCTGAGGTGTTGGCTGACACCAGGGGTGTTTCCTGGACCTGGGAACATTAGGGGCTGAGCCAACAGCTTTGTCGAGGAATCTCTGTGAACCAACGCAATAAAAAAAAGGCTTTTTATTTAACTTTTCTTGTCTGTCCTGGTCCTCTTTGAGATTTGCCAGATTTTTATCATTATAGGTGACACAAAAAGCTTATCTTAGGAGGGAACTGACCTTTGCAACATGATTACCCTGCAAGTGTAATTTATTGGGGAATATTGGCTCAATATAGTATAATTATTAAATATGCTACTTAACAGTTTAAATGTATTAAATTGATCCTCTCTGGATTTTTGGATATCATGCCTGCATGCAAATATTTGTGTATATGATAAATGTAGAATGCGAACATAATAAATACGTTCTATTTTCCAGAGTAAATCTTTGAAATGCAAAGCGACAGAACAGTTCACTCAATTTTATGGTAGTTAAAATAAATCAAATTAATATATGTTGCTAAATTTACATCAGATAGCCTCATCTTAATCAACAAAAAAGACAAATCTTCAGGCACTGCATGGCAGGACCATGTGTCCAACTGGACTCCCAGCAGTCTGACCAGCACTTATCTACACTGGACCTTCCTGTCTTATTTACTGGTTGTGTTGTGTATGTCACGTCTGCTAAATGACAGTAGTAGTAGTAGAGGTACTAATCACACTGACTATTCTTTCCATAAATAACTGCAAACATGAAACACAGCTCAATCAGAACAAAACTGCAACCGTTCATTTAATCAGTAATGTAGCCTAGTTTAGTCTCCTGGACTACTCTGATTTGTCCCTCCCTGTCTCCTACACCCCATCCTGGAGCAACACACACACAAGAACCACCATCCTCATTAACACATAAACACCCAACAGCTGAGATCATGATAGGAAATAACATTATAATAAAGCTGTTTGTTTTCTATCTACATCTGAACTGAAGCTACATCTAGAAACAAAACTTACAACACTGATGTTAAAGCTGTTTTCATCTACTGCAACACAACGCATGTGCATGCACATGAACACTAGCAGCAGCACCTCCTCCTTAGTGGTTATGGGAAATTTGGGGTGTTTTCCAGTCTCATACACTTCACCACTAGATTTAGCCCAAATGTGTGTAACAGAAAAAGACGAAGCTAACGGTTTAGCATAACTAGCTTAACTTTCAAAGTATCAAGTACTGTCACAATTAAATGATCTGCCTCATGTTCAAATCATTTTGACGACATACAGGGTTTAAATGACTTGTTTACCTGTTTCATGTGTTCCCCAGAGACTCGCTGTCCACTGGCAGCCATCACAAGAGTTGCTTCTCCTCGTTAAATAAAAATCATCTGATCTGTATTTTAACCGCTAATGAAATCTGCTAAGGAATAAAACACCGAGCTGACAGTCAATAAAACACAGTAAAATTTTTGTATCTGTGTTGCATTCACAAGCCAGGAAATTACAAAACTACCTTCTTAATTAATGTCATAAGGCGGATCAGGTAATGTAAGCTTATTTCTTCTGGGCTGAAAAATCATTCGGGGCTGCAGCCGGGGATGCATATTTTGGCGTAATGGCTATCTGTGAATGGCTTTCTGTTCTTGACTGTAGCTAAAGTACTAGCACTAGTCACCTTGTTGGTGTACACGCACGGACTGCTGCTGACTAGCTTTCACTGCACAGTAGCTCTTGGCATGTTTTCTTAATGCTGCCCCCTGCTAGATATTTCTTCCTAGCACAATGGTTCATTAATTTGAGTCTGATGTGTTGGAGCAGGGAAACATCTAAATCCCACTAAGGCTGCTGTCATGCAGGTTCTTATTGTTGGAGAGGATGTAAAGGACGATACAAGTCTTTACAGAAAGCCATTTCTGAGAAATGTTGTATTCTCATTTCTGCTAATATTTGCATGAATGTTGCAAAATCCTGCATAAAAAGATTTTTTCTTTAACTTCCTTAGAAGGTCAGATATAAATCATCAGAAATCATTTCCTTTCTCACACATTTGTGTCACACTTTAGATATGTAGATCTGCAGTATTAAAGGGTAAATATGGCTTTATTTACACATAAAAATAGCGTCAAATTGGAAACTGATTTTAATATAGTTTCTATAAAACGTTCTCTTTCAAATTTTTCTTTTTATATGTAAAGATAATGAAGCAGATTACAGAGTTATGAACATGAATATGCATACAAAGTGTGACAAGACTAAGTTTTATACAAACAGCTCATTGTAAACTGGGTAATGGAATATTTATACATCAACAACACCTCAAGGAAGAAAAGCTACAATTACCTCAACATCAGCCATCAGTATGTACACCACATGTGGTGGAATGGATTGTCATCTGAACTGAATGTCCTTTGATCCTGGACGACATCGCTGCAGTTGATACTCTGGTGTGTATCACATTTACTTTTCTTCATTATGATTGTTTTTCTTGGTGTCAGACATCTTAATTCGTTTCCGAACCCCAAGACACTTTAGGTTATTTGACAATTATTTAATAAACTGCTCAGTTGTAATTTGAGGTGTTGCTTCATGGTTTCTGGTCATCAGTTCTCATCGTTTGATTCGCACATTTGCCTCACCTGTGCCTTGTTAGTTGCTGAGTATTTAAGCTCTTTGTTCATTGTAGTTGTCGTTTTGTCAAGTGAAGTCTTTATTAAACAGCTTTTTCTGCATCAGCCTGCCTTCCAGTGCTGTTGTGAAGCTTGTTCCATCCTCCACGAGAACCTTTTTCTTGTTCTCGAGGCTCCGAGAAGAAAATGACGTCATTTTGTTCTTGCGGACGCCTTTGAAGGCATTTCTCGACACATCGGGCTGGCAGAACTTTTTTCTTGCGGAGCTCTGAGAAGTATCGTGTGATTGGTCGGACATTTGAGGTGGGCGTCGTTAACACGGAAAAAACATGAAGCGGAGTTGCTGCTTCCGCGTTCTTGCTGTTGCCAGTAAAACGGATTGTTTTGATAAAACAGCTGATCGAGGTGGTGAGGAAGTACGAACATTTTTACATGTGGCATTAAAACACTCGGACCCAGCACAACCCACCCTGCCGCGGACGAAGTTGCTTGTTAAATATGAAACTAGAAAAGCACTTGGATAGCAGAAACCTCCGCCAAGCACAATATTAAAATCCTTTTAAAAAATCCTGGATCCAAACGGTGATACGGATCACCACCAAAATTTAATCAGTTCTTCATTTTCACATTTCCAACATATTATAAAAATCCGTCTGTCACCTTTTGAGTTATCTTGAGCACAAAGACGTCGGGAAAAACAACCTGCTTGGTGGAAGTAACAACTGGGTTCATTGCACATAAAAGCAGACATCGCCCCCCAGTGATCCCTCCCCGCTGCAGATGTGCTTCTCGTGTAGGAGGTATGGACCTGACGAAAAAGAAGTTTTTTCTTGTTCTTGCAGCCTCGAGAAGCAAGAACTGTGGAGGATGGAACAAGCTTAAGCTTCCAATCTGAGTTCCACTCTATGCATTGATTCTTACAGAATGAAGTGGCCATCTGCAGACCTAGTGGGTCACCCCTACATCACTTCTGCAGAACTCGTTGGAATGGCATCATTGCCCTACTTCTGTAGGGAGGGGGAAGGAAACGACAACAAAAAAGCACTGCCGCAAGCACTACATGGCAGCATGTGTCCAACTGTAGTCTGTAGTCTGACTACCAGTAATTATGTTTGATTTCTTGTGTTCTTACACTCAGATGAGTGAGACAACAAGTTTCTTTTATTGATGTCCGAACCAAGATTTTGTTGGCAAGTTGGGAAACCCCATAGTTGACGAGAACATGCACACATGGTCTGAACAAGTTTGAACTTATTAGACTAAACAGGACCTTCTACTGGACCTGAGCCGTGCAATGATGGTCCGTAGACATTTTCTGTACTTGAACCTGCTGACTTGACCAAATGTGGCCAAAGTTGACAGTGAACTGAATTGTTTCAACCATTACTGATTTTTGCTTGGTCTGCAGAATTGCTTTGACATTTTCTGGACAGAAGTGAGTGCTGCTGACCATTTTGCCCTTGCAGGTATGAAGTGGGCTGTTAGGCTTTTCTTCAGGCAACTAATAACATTTCAAGCCCTTCAGCTACCTCCGCAAAAAGTAACGTTTGATTCTTTTTGATGTTACTGTCATCTGAAATTCAGATAGATTTTCATCGCTAAATGACCGTATCTCAGACTGGCTTATTTACTGCATATCTCGTTTTGTAATCAGTTTTAACGTTTTCTTTGTGTGGGGACAAGATGTGAACTTTGACCAACAAACAAACCTTCTGCCCATGTAACTTGGACAGGCACCACCAAAATGGACACTATTTATCTGCTAGCATTGTAATTTTCCAATATGGAGACCATACTTGAGAAATAATTGTTTTTTTATGTTACATAACAAAAAGTGTTTATTTAAGTTATGGTATTTTTTTTTTTATCAGTTACAAAGACATGTTATATGTTATCACTTATATGCCTGACATTGCAGAAGATATTAAAGAGTGGTTATATTTGGGTTAACATCCCTACATACCTTTTTCATGTTGTCTCTGGTCTTGGCTTGTTGATGTATTCAACTCCTGTATCCAGAGATTCCTTTTGTAAGTTATATATGGATTTTTTATCCCATAATGGCCGTTACAAAGACATTTCAGTCAAGTAGGGCTGCAGGCAATGTTGATAAAATTCTTATTATGGTTTAGGCAATATCCAGATTGGAAAAAACGTATTCACAAGAGCTTTTGGAAATGGGTTTTTACTGTTGACAACATGGAAAGGCATTGAACATGGTGCACACTGCACAATACATCTATGCAGAAATGTTCAGTGCTAAATAAATGGCAATATGTTGTCAGTCTTGTTTAGACATCTGAAGAACTTCACAAGCAACGACCTCCTGGGGACTTTCAATGCATCCCTTCACAAATTTATAGCTAGCTTGCTGGAACTGTACCGGTACAAGAAGGAAGCTCTTTGCGAGAAAATGAAGGACCTCCTGGATAAACCCGATGAACAGTTGAGGGAAATGCTCTTTTAACAGACATTTTTAGAAAAGTATTAATATATTTTTTATCATAAGAGAAACAAAAAAAAAATGTTGGCTTCAGGAAAAACACATTAGTAGACGTGTCAGTAAAAAATTAGTGTCATTGCTCTGTTATTTTACAGTATTTAAAAATTAAATTGTTAATATGGTTGCAGTGCAATTTTTTTTAACTTGTACGTGTTGCTGTTTGATGTGCTTTATCTTCTTTACTATGAGTTTCAATTTTGCATTGTATAAAAGTACATTACTTTACTAAATGAAATGCTTGCTTTCTACTGAATGCTCATTACACATCGAGCAATGTGTCCCACTGAAAGACTGCAGCACTGAGGCGTTCCCTTCTGAGAGGATCACTCTTAATATCCCAATAATTATGTTTTTAAGATTAAATAACCTGAGCTGTTAGATGCCGACCTTGTCTGTGAGGACAGAGACCATCTCTGACAAGATTCCTGTAGCACAACAGAACTCACAAAGTTATTTTACTTACTATATTTGGTACTAACTCGGTTGGACCTTTGCAAAATATTGTTAGAGGAAATCAACTTTTTAGAGATCCCAGAAAAAACCTTTAGCAGTACAATAACTTCATATCTGGAGGAAAAAAGTAATTCTAAGTACCTGAAAATTACACCTATAATCCTGACATTTGTGAGCAATTATTTTGGTGTATCTAAACAATCACACAATTTCTAATTACATTCAGTAAAGTACATTTACCATTTTCTGTGTGTGTTGGTGGGAGTCCCTCATCCATCTCTCCG
The DNA here is from genome assembly GCF_933228915.1 of Telmatherina bonti. Classification (NCBI taxonomy): domain Eukaryota; kingdom Metazoa; phylum Chordata; class Actinopteri; order Atheriniformes; family Telmatherinidae; genus Telmatherina; species Telmatherina bonti. The sequence goes on from NC_136629.1 coordinate 13,644,192, forward strand.
TCTCCACTTTGGTCAGTCAAGTCTAAGTTCTCTGGCAAAATATTTTAAGGATTATTTTTAACATTTTTAACATTTCAAGTGTTCTAAAAATATTAGAACACATATGTATAATATATATAATATATATTTCATGTCAGAAATACTTAAAAGATTCATTGTATTTACAATACAATATAAACAACAAAATACCTTCAGTTTCTTTCTTCAAATTTTGCAAGTGTCCCCTCTCTATGGCCGGAAGTAGCTTTATATTTTTGCAACCTGGGTTTTAGCTTCGAAAGGTCTATAATATTCTGTGGGCACAGATATTGTGCCTCAGAAAGTCAGCAACCTGCTCCAATTCATAATTTTTCAGGTTCAAAACCAGTGACAAGTTGTAACATGTTTGCATAGCTGCTTGAACAGAGGTTCTGGTCTTTCATGCCAATGAGGTCCACGTTCATTTGATGAAATGAGGAAATATGAAGAAAGCCTTCCAATCTCATTTTTGAGACCTTTCCTCCTCTTGTTCAGTTGAACAATATGATCTTCACCAGAGTTTTTCTGCTTAGATCCCCATAGGCCTGTGGTGAAGGATTATCTTTTCATTTCTGTGGTGCAGAATTGGCCGTCTTCTCAAGATGCTTGTGCAGATGCAGCATATCCTCAGTGAAAGGGAGAGTGGATGACTTGTTGAAGTGCTTGTCACTCAACAAGGTTAAACAAAGTTAGGCCATTTTGATGTGCATAGTGTTTTCAAAATCTGGGTTGACTGTCCCAGTTTGATTCTCTCCTGCCGTGAGAGCGCTGCAGTGTATTATATCACAAATCTTGTCCAAAGAGTGACCCAACTTCAGAGCAAGCATTGGCATTTTGAAAGAGCCTGTATCTTCTTTAAACTTGCGTGCCTTTATGACAAGTTGGACAAGAACATGAAAAAGTTGAAAGTTGAACAGCATCCTACTGGGTGTATCAAATTCTTTCCATAGAACCAGCTGTAGTCTTTCAACTTTACAAATCTTTTGCCAAATATTTGCATTTATTTTCTCTCTGTTGTCCACTTGTTTATATTTCAGAAAATATAAACTCCATAAGTATGAAAGGGTTGTGTTCAAAGTACAGTAGAAAAACTGTTTGCCTCTTGCCATTCACCACACATGTGCAGTTAAATCACTGCCCTTAAGTAACCCTCGTTACAAGCATCACAAAACGTAGTACCCCCCCCCCTAAGGGATAGGGGAGTTATAAAAAAAAAAAAAAACAAACAAAAAAAAAAAACATGGCTCCAACAGGGATCTTGACCATTTTTCTTAATAAATAACTGAACCAGCTTAAGAATATTGAAGTCATTACTGCAGCACAAACTTCATAATCTTTCATCACAGCAAACATATTCCAAACATCTTGGGATATTTGTTGACAAGGTAGAGACTCCACCATTGTGGTCAAGAACACAACCCCTTTTCTCCCTACCTCTTTGCTGGTTTCCACTGGTTTGGAGATACATCCTCCAGCATGTCGCCTGAGATCCCTCTTAAGCTTGTTACATACTCCACGAGAAGCAAGAACTTTTTTCTTGTTTTTGAGACCACAAGAACAAGAAAAAAGTTCTTGTTTGGCATAGCATTATACTTCACAAGAAATAACCCAGCCGAAGTCCACTCCAGTAGACGTCACGCTGAATAAAACTGGTCGATAGATGGCAGCAAACAATTCATATGATGTTTTTGGTCAGCTGAAGAAGAGCAACAACAAAGCCACACAACAGGTCCTAAAAACAACACAGTAACAGCACGCTAATGGCAGCATTTCACATTTCAATGGAAGACATTTCACGGTTTGTACATCTTGTGTCTTTAGTTCCTGTTTTATTTTGTAGTTCTCCCTGTTTAGTTCCCTTTTGTCCTGTTTGCTTTCCTGTTTTATTAGATTCACCTGGACTCAATTAGCTAAGTCATTACACCTGTGTCTTGTTCTGTTTCTGGCTGTATTTATACTCGTTGGTGTCCTGTTTGCCGGTTTTATTTTGTTAGTTTCATTTGTTAGCTACATGCGTTTACTTCATGTGTTAGTTTGTGTTCGTTTATCCTTGTCAACTTCTGTTCTCTGGGTCAAGTTTGGGGTTAGAAAACATCTTAATTCTGCATTTCTGCCTCCCGTCTTACATTTGGATCCACACCTTCACATTTTTGTGACAAGAAGAGGAAGATCTGCTGTTATTGTCCGTTGCCAAGATGAACAAAAAGGCTAAATGTAGATGGAATGTTAAGACAACTGAATACAACCAGAGTTGAGCAGGGCAAGTACAGCGTACTGCTTCAAGAGATGAGGGTGATGGACGAGGAAAGACACTTGTCATGTTTCAAAATGTCGACCAGTCGCTTTAACAAGCTTGTCTATCAGATCACGCCATTCATTCAGCACGCACCCACACACAGCATGCCAAGGACACAGGTGGAAGGGGACAACAACCTTCAGGATGCAGGAAAGTTATCTGGAGCCCGAGCATCAAGAGCAGCTCACGTCACAAGAAATGACTGTTCTTCCAGGCATCTCAAGGTCTTGTACCATGAAAAGAAGCCATCATCAGGAGGGGGTCTCTACAGTAGCCGTGAATAAATATTTTCTGAAGTCAAAAACTCTTTGGGATTGTCATGTTATTTGTCTTCTTTACAAACGGACCTCACTCCATTGTCTGGAATTGTTGTGGTTTTTCATTCAATATTGTAAGGCAGATCACTGGTAATTTAGTCAGCCTTCTTTTAGTTCCCACTGTTAAGTATAGCCTGTTGATTGGTTAGCAAGAGTGACGTGCCCACGCATAGTGTGTGTAGTGAGGTCCTCTCACTGAAGTTGGGCAGTTTTTAGTTGAATGTTGAACGGTGCTCACTGCATGCAAATAGCTTCTCCAGGTTCTCTTTTAGTGTCTGCATCTGTACAAACTCGCTCTTCGAACAAAAGTTTACAAGACACATCAACATCCTGCATCTTTGAAGATTTTTTTAGGCTCTGGAATAATCTCAACAGAATTCTGTCACAGCATGAGTCTGGCACATATCTGATAAGTCACTTTAGCTTTTTTTATTTAGAGACCTGAAGAAAAAGTCATTTGTGTTTCACACACCTTAGGTATAAACTTTTCACTAAATTATAAAATAAAGTTACACATGATGAAGTATTACCAGACCTCACACCTTTGTCATAACAGGATTTGTGCCACGAAAAACAGCAAACTTAACAGATAATGAGGAAATAAAAGAAATTAAGTCAATTGGACAAGGACTCCTTTACAGTTTTAAGACCACAGGCTTTATGTTGCACATTGTGCATTTAAAGTAAAAACTCCCTCTTTTTAATAGATGGATATCTTGGTTAAAGACAAAACACTCACCTTTACATCTCACACAAATCCACTAATTTGTAGAATAAAGTTTTTCACAAAAGGAACTTTTTCAAGCATGGCACCAATGACGACACCATATCATATTTGCAGTTCTGTGGAGAAATTTAATTTCCTAATCCAACCAAATGTCAAAGTAACTCAAGACAGCCAGTCAAAGTAACGAAACACAAAGCTGGCCTTCTAAACTAGACTTTCACATACAAAAGTAAGCACCAGTAGCTATACAAACAAATGATGTTCATCTCTGAAGACGTTCACCAACAACACTATCCCCACTCCACACTGACTGAGATAACCGAAGGAGAAGCTACAATGGCTTTACAAAAACCACAAAACAAAACTTTATGGTTATAATTAACCCAAAGCCAAGTAGTTTTAACACCACTGGAAGATCAAAACGGTATATACACGGCATTTAGGACTCGGACAGCACATCTGGGGGATCCCAGCTGTGACACGCAACTTCTGTCATCTGCAGTTATGCGTGACTCCTCTACAAATCCATCCAGAGTTCCTCCAGCAGCTCCCAAATCCTGGATAAACCAAATGTTTTGATGATTGTTTCCTCAATCAACCCAAAAATATTCGCATGTGGGTGAAAAACGTGTTTTCTGTCTCCTTGCTTTGTTTATATGTGACAGTAACTGCAGCCATGGCTGCAATTACATACAGAGACTGTTGGCACGCCTTTTTGAAATGTGTTAAATAAAGATGCAATTTTCTATCAGTAATGTTGCTCTTAACGTTTATGGATCACATTGCAGCTGTTAAATCAATATATTTACATTTTCTCCTCACAACGCATGCAGAAGAGTGTGTGAACAGGTTAATTGATCCCCTTTTCACATGGAAATTGCCTTGGGGCGCATTCACATCAGCCTTTTTTATTTCAATCCCAGTTCGTTTACTTGGAAAGTCCGGTTTGTTTGGGGAGCTGTGAATGGGCCAAACAAATTCTGATTGGGACCAAAGAAGCAGACTTGGTCTGCGTACAAACGCAGGTCTTGACCTGTTTCAAGTGGACCAAATACATGAAGTGGACTACAAAACAAAGTCACTTCCTGCTTTTGATGTAGCATTGCTTTGTAGGTATAGTGATCATGTTAAGGGTCCTCTGCCTCGTCTGTTGTTCATTCTGCGTCCATTATTGCAGTGTATTTCTGAAGAATACTTGCATAAGACAGAATAAAAAACAGCGATAGTTTCATGTTGTTTCATGTTTAATTTGCAAGAGTGTTTTCCTCTTCATGTGGGTCTTGTTCTCTCTTTTGCTAAATACTAGTGCGGCGTCACCTTTGATGAGAATGGGGATATATTTATTCTAGAGGTTTGGCTCGTGTGACCAAAGTGCAATGTGGACGTGATCTTAGTTCGCATGGATGCACCAATTGGATTGAGTCAAGCGGACTATCCTGATGTGAATGCACCCTTGGATGAAAGTGTGCTGAACGACTGTGGAGAGATCTATAGTTTGGTCTCTAAAATACCTTTTGATTGCCAATAAATCGTTTTCCTTTTCATTAACAACTTTTGAATTAGCATAGCATGAAAAGGATGTAAGTTTAATCAGACCCAACTTTTATTTATTGTTTGATTCTGCAAGAAGTCCCCAAATCATTTTGACACTATCAACAGCTGCGTAAAGCCGTTTAAGTTACACATCTGCCATCTCTTTGACTAACAGCCATTACATAATCATGTCTGACATTTATTTCCCAACACTTGCAGACATTTAAAAGAAAAAAAACACATTTAAGTCATTTGGTTTTGGACTACTGAAGACGCAGGATTCGTTGGGGTGTAGGAACCGATCCAGGCTTCATCTATCTCAGGTAGAGATTGGAACTGAACCTTTTTATGTGTTAAGACTGCAGATGAAACCGGAGTGCAGAAGACTGCGGTCAAACCTTACTGAGAAATGAGAAGTTTAGGGTAGGAAGTATTTTCACACTTTTGTTTCAGTAGAATTACTGACATTAAGACTATGAAACAAACTGAATTAATAACAATTTTAATTTGTTGTATGGGATATAATGAACAATTTCTTTTTAAATTCTGCATTTTGTATAAAATTACAGTGAGTGATTCTTTTTGTGTTTGTTTTTATGGGTTAATATTCCTCTCATGGTTGTAAAAGTCTGATTAAAGATTATAAACATCCATCTGTAAAACAGTAAATATGTCATTCTGGACATTTTGTCAATTTAAACCAGACTTCCATCTTGCCCTTCATCTTCATTACATCCCAGCCAGCATGTCCATGTAAGGTTTAAATTCAGGACAGATGGGTACCGAGTGGGCCTAACCTGGTCCCATGTAGTTTCCGTTACCTGGAGGTCCATGTGGGCTGGATGAGCCCCATAAGGGATGAAGATGGGCTAAGTTATTGTGCTACAGCATTATCTCAGTGATACAGGATTATATTGGACATGAATGCAGTGAACCAAATTCAAGAAAACCACTTTTTCCCCCTTATTATTATTGTAGATTCGGACAGTTTCCAGCCTTACATAGAGAGGGGGGGGGTCAAACTCAGACACACATTAGGCTAAAATTAAAAATTTGACAAACTTGAGGGCCGATATTTATATTAATTGAAAACAATCTTCCAGATATGACAATAAACCTCATTGAACCTCTGTGGCAACGTCACATGGGGTGTTTAGCTACTGTGTTCTGTTCGGGCTTTCATTTGAAAATGTGTGGGTTTTTTTCTCTGGACGAACAACGTCATATACTTTCATCATGCACTTTTTCACAAACACTCCCTCACTTAAGGGCCGTTCAGGGCCGGGATTATTTTGCCATCTCTGCTCCAGTAGCTTCAAGTTGCTGTGACTACCGTAAACAGAGGAGAGGATCATGTCCTGATTGACGAACCAAACCACCACTGGGTTTGTTCTACAAGTGCTGCATACTACTAGCATGCTAGCGCTAGTAGTCATTTGGTAATGCCTTGTGGGCCAAATATAATCACAATATATTGTGAGTCAAATCTGTATTGTGGGCCAAATCGACCCGTGGGCCAGAGTTTTACACCTATGAAATAAAGAATGAAACATCTGATAAACTTTGTTCCTGTGTGCATCTTGCTCCAGTCTGCTGTCATGGTCCGCTCATCACAGAGGAATTCTCATAGTACTTCATGTTTTTTGTATTTCAGCGTTGAATCGTTGAACTTTGAGCAGAAGACGCTCAGGGAATATAAACCTGCTGAAAAACATGATAAAGAAATGAGTTTTATAGGCTCCAGTGTTTTAAATTGTTCTGTGAAATTCACGGTTTAATCACGACATTTATACTCTGATCATCATCATCATCAGACAAGACCAACAGCATGCAGTGATTTTAGCTGTATGAACCTGAACGACGATAACGCAGACTGGAAGTTATGATTTGGCAGAATGACTTAAATATTTTCTGTAAATGCCATCTATCTGTGGCGTCTCTGCTCCTGCCCTGTGCATGAGCTGAGCCTGCACGCTGACAGCACGCTGTCATATGTCTGATTATTCTCTTCCAGAGACTAAAAGTTTGTCTTGAAACCCCTGGAAGTGTCATCGGCCGCTCCATTACAGGAAAAAGTAACTGTAGATCTCTGCAGCTTCTTCTGTGCCATTTTGACCACAACATGTCACCAACGTTTCATGAATCTGACAGGAAGTTGTGTCACTTTGTGTGGAAATGAGGAAAACACGTCTTCTGTAAAGCTGTTGGACAAAACTGACTTCAGTTCTGCTTCAGATCCTCCCAGTTCGCTGCCTCAGACAGGGAGCTTGTGCTTCTACCACCATTTATCAGCAGCTTTACGTAAAACCTACTGGGCGGATCTTTGTGGTATTTTATCTGAGAATGGTTTTTCGGTCTGGCTTAAGTTCCAGTAAATTTTGGGAGTGATTGGGAAACATGGACATGGGAACTTCATAAGGATTCTTCTCCATAAGGACAGAAATGAGCTGCTTGGTGGACGTCTGCTTTTTTTTGGTTGTAATGTCATAATAAACCCAAACAAATCCACTTTATGATCCACATCACTCCAGTTTATAACACTGTTATAAACTGGTTTATAACACTGTTATAAACTCCTTCCTCACGTAAAAACAATCTGTAAAGCCACTTATTGATCTTACTTGCATAAAGAAAGAGAAAGGTAAAACTTAGTTCAAATTCCCTATTCTGAACATAAAAACAGCTAAAACCAGAAAGTGTTACTACATAAAAGAAAAGTCGTAAATGTTGTAATAAAATAACTGAGTATTTCATGTCTGCATTTGAGGTGGAGTCAGGTTTCCGTCTGAATCATGGATGATGCGGGCGTCATGGACCCGGATCAAACCTTTCACGGCTGCTACGTCGGCGGATCTGGATTCACCTTCTTCGTGGTGACATTGACCATCGCTTGCATCGGCCTTCCTCTCATCATCATGGCCATCTTTGCCATTTATGCACTGGTATGCATGCTGTCTGCAGGCTGTACGTGTTCATGACATATTTTAATAGGGAAGTTTTTACTTTTTTAGCTTTGATTTTGAAGTCATTTGTGACCTTCGGACGAGACACAGAATTATCATTTCGTGGCATTTGTGAGTAGAAAGTAAAAGAGCAAAGTTGCAAATCATAATTAAAGCTTCTAAAAAAATTTGATTTAAAACAATATCGTCAAAATAATGACCTACGTCATTTTAAAAAAGTTTTTCTACAAGCGTTAAAAATTGCTTCTTTTTTTTTTTTTTTTTTTAGAATTTCGTTATAAATTTTTGTGTTTTCTGGAAAACCTCGACTTAGGTCAAATTAATATTTAGGTTATTATTTTAAGAGGGTGAAGATATATGAAAATATTAGGGAGATTCTGGGCATAAAACAGTGAGCATATTTAAAACTTTAATGCTATAATTTCTGATACATACATGCAGTTTCTAAAACATTTGTATCATTTTATGGTCAAATCTTCACAAAAAAACAAAAAACAAACAGTTAAACACAGTCTGATGCTGTCTACTGCCCTCTGGTGGACATAAATATAGCACTACGCACTATAATTTAGACTGATCCAGTGTTAATGAACTGCTGTTATGAAGTTAAACAAACTTTGTTCCTATTTTTCTTGATTTTACAGGGTTAAAATGGATTCATTTACTTTTGGCTTTTTGCTCCTGCAGGTACACAACGATCACGTGGCTCCGATATACATCATCAACCTTCTTATTTCTGACTTCATCCAGCTCTGCTGCTTAGTTGTTATGGTTTCCACCAGTGACAGGAGGATTTGTAATGCTTTTGTTTACCTCCTTCAAGCCGGTACGATGGTCAGCATTTGCGTCATGGTGGTCATCTCGCTGGAACGGTAAGTCTGCTCATGTGGGCGGGTTACTTTCTATCTAGTATGGACTCAGTAGAGTTTACATGTGTAAATCAGATTTTTGTCATCCTGCAAAAAGAATCTGGCCCTAAAAAAATCCAGTTTGTTGATGTGCAGCAAGGTTTAGAAATGTTTTTATAAACATCCTGTCAAAAGATGCAAAGCAGAAAACTGCTGCAAGACTTGTTTCTCTCCCTCTATCTGATTGGATGGTAACTAATCAAATGGTCCAATCAGAGACCAGATTGCTTCCTGTCCTTCTGCACTGCTGCGGGCTATTGAAGGAGAGTAGATGTGTTTTAAAGATGGGTGATGGTGTGACTGTGTTTAAATGTTTCAGGCTGAGGCTGGAGCAGCAGGCGTTGCGAACCAGGTGCAGGAGGAAGCTTTGTTTGCAGAGATGATCTGAAGTAGATGCTGCTGGAGTCTCAGACTGACTAATACCAGTCAATCAATTTACATCAAAATATAATTTATAAAATAATCCTTAATGCAATGACATTTTACTATCCCTCCAGAACAATGTCAGTCATAATAAGTTCTCATTACTCTGACTAGTCCATTAACTGGTCGAAGAGCAGTTCTACCCATTAACTACAGCTTTCAAACTCTACCCAACATCACTTTACAATCAGGTAATATTAGATACCTGGGTGTAAATATTGTCTGAAGCCTCTCAAATCTAAAGAAATGCAATCACACCCATCTTCTTAAGACTACAGAAGGTGACCTCGCCAGCTGGAAATCCCTTACCATTTCACTTCTGGGGCAAGCTGCCACTATAAAAATTATGGTTCTTCCCAAAATAAACTATTGGTTCTCTATAATTCCTTTGAAACTTCCCTCTTCCTGGTTCAAGTCATAGAATCATACATCTCCCAGTTTCTCTGGAAGAATAATCCACCCTGGATTACTTTAAAAACTCTACAGAAACCTAAAGATAGAAGATGAGAATTTCCTAATTTTCAACATCACTTTTAACATATAGGCTGCAATATGTCTTAAAATGGCTGAAACCTAGCCCATTAGATGAACTATGGTTAGAAATAGAAAAATCCTTCTGCAGCCACAGATTCAGACTTAATGTAATTGTTTTGTGAGATCATTTTACAAACTTCATCACATTCATGCTGTTGCTCCCAGTGCAGTTTAATAAACCAGTCCAGTCGCACCATCACCCGTCTTTAAAACACATCTATTTCCCTTGTGGCGGTGCAAAACGACAGGAATCAATCTGCTCTGACTGGACAGTTTCATTAGTTACCATCCAATCAGACAAAGGTATGAAGACAGGGCCGGAGTCTTGAAGCATCTCTGAACAGGAAGTCGGCAAAAGCCCCGCTGATCATTTCTGCACATCGACAAACTGGATTTCTTTGGCCAGATTCTTTTTGCAGGAAGACTAAACGTGATTTTGCAAACATTCATGTAGAGCAGCAAAAGCTTTAGGAAGGGATGATGTGCTGCTCCTCTGTAACTGTGTTTCCTCTGCTGCAGGTATCTGATCATCGCCTGGCCGCTGTGGTACAGATTCAGACGAAACATCAGGACGTCGGTGATACTCTGTGTTGTGATCTGGGTCCTTCCTGCTTTTGACCTCCCCATCTTCTTCTTTGCCCATCACCACAGAGAAAAAGCAGTAGCTTCCTTCCTGCTCCTTCCGTTCCCGCTGCTCTTCTTCTTCCTGGTTGGGACAATTAAAGCCCTGTCTGCCGCCATTAGCGTCCCTGCGGATGAAAAGCGACGAGTTGTGGCGACTCTGGTCTCGGTCCTGCTGACTTACACCCTGCTGTTTATGCCTCGGATTATTTTTTCTTTGGCTAAAAAGTACAGAGATCACCCGACGTTTGAAATTGTGACCATAATTCCAGTTTTCTTTAGCCCTCTGGCAGATTTGTTCCTGTACGTTTTCATGAAGAAAGGTGTCGGTGACAGACTTTTAGCTGCTCTTTGCTGCTGTAAAATGGACCAAGAGGAAGTGAGCAGATCTAACGACAATCCTGTGCAGACAGAGGAAGAGGAAGCAGAGAAAAAAGATGAGGCGTAGTTGCACGCTGAGCAGGGAGGAGACGTAATCCTAACAGATGTCTTCAACTCATTACCAGAGGTGGCAATTCCTGGTCCAGAACGTAAAAGTCCTGTCCGGCAGCTTTTCCGACTAGTCACCAAACCAGCAGAGTTTATTTGCCAGGTAAATAAGCCTGTTAGTGAAAACACCTGCTCTAAATGTACAGGTAGATCCAAAAACATGGCAGGACTTTCTGGACCAGGAATTGCCACCTCTGCTCATAACATCATAGAAATCATTCATTTAAAAAAATCTCTGTTCAGCAGGCGAAATAAAGTAGAACTTAATCGCTTAATAGAATATTCTGGATTATAAACTGCTTGTTGTGAATTACATTATACTGTAATAAGCATTTATCATGCGAACAAATAAAGCACATTTCTTCCAGCCTCCTCTGTGGGTCACATTTATATCTCTACCAGTGTCAAAGCTCGGTCCAGACTGTTTGATTGGGGGGATTCTCAAGACACCAGGACCATAAGTAAAGTCCATGTTATAGCGACTTTCAAGATAAAAGTCATAAATGATTCACAATAAAAAGAAAACAAAACTGCAGAGGAGCCCAAAAAACAAATAACACCAAGTACATTTTCAGTGAGTCTGCAGATCTCAGGCTGAGAGACAGGAAACACTTGCAGCTTTGCAAACCAGCAGACATTGATCATGGGCTCTCAGGGATCTGCTGGGAACATTAAACTGCATATATAAACAGCTGTTGATCAATCAGAGCTATATATGTTAAAACCAGACGTTCAAAATGCGCTCTGTAGTAAACAGGGATCCAGTGCAGCTGGATTAGCAGACTGGTGGGTGACTGGAGAATACCTGGAAGATTTAGTTATGGGCCTCGCAGCAGCGTTCTGGACAACCTGAAGATGTTTCTGAGTTGTTTTTTCTTTTTTTCTTTAAACGCATAAAGATTGAATTACAACTGAGATGTGAAAATCTAAAGGCATGAATGATCTTCTTTTCAAATTGGACACAAGTGGACTCAGCTTGGTGATCTTTATAAACATTTAAAACAAGAATAAAATATGCATTCCAAGGATAGGTTTACCCCAAGGTCCCTTTAAGAGCTCAAACTGCATCTTTGAGGCAACAAAGCAAAAAAGTCAACAACGGCAGCATTTTCGTCTGCAGCAGACACTTACAACCTAACCAGACTGTTGGAGAACATTTGGTTGTTCAACACAGGATTAACCGCAACATTAAAACTTAAAAAATAATTCTGTAATATCAGTGGACAAACCTCACAGCGCGCAGGATGTAAGTAAATGTTATTTGTGTGGAAGGGCTAATGCTAACAGTTGACGTTGATGCTAATGCTAGAGGTCTTTTATTACTAATTACTTCCTATATCTGAGTGATTCATGCAGCTGCTGTTTTATTTATAACATTATATATATATATATATATATATATATATATATATATATATATATATATATATATATATATATATATATATATATATATATATATATATATATTTATAAAATAATATTTGTTTTGTTTTGTTTTTTTTAATTCAGTGCTCATTTTAGTTAAATAGTCAAATCTTTGCATCAGAAAACTTACAGCTGGGCAGGATCTATATCTGATGTTAGCATCGTTCTGTGTGCTCTCACTCCTCCTGGCCTGGTGTTAACTGCATAAAATAATTTAATCTTTATCGTGAACCAATGAAGAATGTTTAATGGATTAATTAAACCGGTCTCTTGCTGATTCAACAGGAGTGTTTATTGCTGCAGTATAAAATACTACTGGAGTACAGCATGGATTCAGTGTTTCCTACAGTTCAGATTGAAGCCTGGAATTCTTCACTTCTCAGTCATGTTAGTTTTCCAACAATGTAAAGCATGTGAAGTTAGCAGTGAAATAGCTTTGTACTTGGATCTGGATGTTAATATTTGTATGTTTGTCATTTTATGTTGACTGGTCATTCAGCAGAGTTTGCTTGTCCACCATGATGGACCCGAGGAGCAGCAGACCATGGTCGGCAGCTGCTTCATGTGAACCGGTCGGCTTCATAAAAGTATTGTGAGGAAATTTGTAGTTAAATGACTAAGGACATTGTTTACAGAAGACAAGGTGGTCATGTTCCTTAGTTCAGTCTGAAGTCCAGCTGTTCCTCCTTACAGTTGCTTTTTTTAGATGGTAAATCCATACACAGACACAAAGTCCTGGATCATGACTAAAGCATTAAATGTGAATGAACCCTGGACCAATCACTGGGTATGTCATGTCATTTTATTCATGTCATCTTAAGCTTTTTCTTTATTCCCTTGCTGTTTCTGTACAGAACTTTGGTGAGCTGCTTTATAAATAAATGGTTTGGTATGTTCATAGAGACCGACAGGCACAGGTATCATCATCTATTCAGTCATAATTGTGGAATGGCCCTTTAAGAACGCTTCAGCTGTCCGCTAATGATGTCATCAGATGGCACCCACCAGTTCGGGATGCAACCTCATGAAGGATTGATGGACATTTTAAGAACGATCTGCTTATTTTTGGTTCCCGATCTCATCGTAACGTGCGGGTTGGGTCACTTCTGTTTTATGTATGATGAGACAGCAAACGTCCAACCGGGCTTTATAAGGTTGATGAGAGTAAATAAATGAAAAGCACTGTGGAAACCCAGTACCATTGTGTTGGCAAGTCACTTTTCACCAAGTTTTTCTCACGTAGCTACCTAGTTAGCTTTTCACCCAGACAACCCAATCCTGATACATTATTCGGATTTCGTGTGTTCACGCCACTTGGAGTAATGTGTTACACCCGCACTAAGCTCTGCCACGGACACACCCACTCCGGCCAGCTTCCCTCGCAGTCAGTCTCCGGATTACTGATCATTCTCATCCATTCAGTCCTCCAGCCATATAAACACGTGCTTCCAGTCATTCATCGTCGGACATCGTAACTGCTCGCAGCTTTTCTCCCTGTCCCTTCCCAGGCCCCGACTCACTCCCCAACCCTGAAGATTGCTTTTGGACTGACTCCCTGGTTTTGACCCATTGCCTGCCTCTGGACTCTCCTGGTTTTGGACTCTGGCTTGTCCTCTGGATCACGTCTTTATAGCTGCCCCAGCTTGGTGAGATTATCATCTTACCCCGTGTTGTGAATAAACTTAACTTCTTGGTCTCGAGGAGTCCCTCGTTACATAATGACAGTGTGTGTCCTGATCACCGTTGCTGCTGTGAAACTGAATAAAATGTCCATTTCCAGCAATATGATGAAATTTTAATGCTTGAATCACTGAGCTGTGTTCACTGTAAATATGTTTTGCATTTATATTAACATAAAACACATGTTAATTGATTTCAAAGCTATATTTACAAATCCTTCAGTCACATTTATTTCAGAATAATGAAGTTGTAGCAGTAACCTTATGGAGGGTCTGATGCTTATCTGGAAGCAGGTGGTGATTCTGGGTCGTCATCCTCATATCCGTCCATTCCTGATGGAGCCCGACATTCTTCATTAATACATTAAGTGATGAATACATGCATTACATTAAGCAGGTCTGCCTGCATGCTCTGTTGAACCTCTGCAGATGATCCAGAATGGCGCAGCGCGTCGGGTTTTCAACCAACCCAAACGAGCTCATGTCACTCCACTGCTAATCACACTTTAAAGGATTCCGGTCGCAGCAAGCACTAAATTTAAAGCTTTGCTTCTGGCTTAGAAAAAAATAACTCAAACAGCTCCTATCTACCTTCACTCCCTAATCCAGACCTACACTCCCTCTTGACATCTTCGTTCCACCGGTGAAAGACGCCTCGTGTTACCACCACTACGTGGAACTAAATCACTAGCCTGTTGTGCCACGATGGTGGAATGATCTCCCAAACTCTGTCCGCTCTGCAGAGTCTACTTTTAAGAGCAAGCTGAAGACTCAGCTCTTCAAGGAGCACTTCCACACTTAGTTTAGATATATATGTTGTAAAAGTTGGAGAACTTAGCCCAGTTCTCTGCAACTAACATTATCGTATTGATTCTTTGTATTTTAACATAGGTAATATTGTGGGATGGGAAGGGAGGAAAAACAAAGTCCTACAAAAGCCTGTAGCACTTCATGTAAGGACCTCCGTCCAACGGGACAGTCCACTAGCCCCTTCCTACGATGTCCTCTACTGTTTGATTTCATGCTTGTGTTGTTCTCACTCATATGTAGGGCGCTTTGGACAAAAGCGTCTGCTAAATGACTGTAGAAAATTTTTATCTTCTTCTGTTTCCCTCGTTTTGTAATGGATGTTTAAAACTGATGTGGATGGATATAAAATAAAACAGAAAAATGTTTGTTCCTGAGTAAACATTTTTTTCCAACTCTGTGTGAAGATCTCACTGAGCAAGAGATGTGAGAAACTGACATTTGTTTCTATGCAGAGATCTGCTTTCTACAAGCTGGACAAAGTGATGATGATGATGATGATGATGATGCTGGCAGAGTTTTAATGTTTCTTTCAAAAGAAGGAATCAACCTGAGAAGGAGTGAACGGTCACATGACAAGGGGTGGAGAAGATGATCCACGTCCAGCATCTTTCTCCTCTTTGTACCAAACAAGCTGGTTTTCATTTACTGGGATGTTACGCAGATAAACACAGTCGTCGCTAAGTTTTTTTTGGAACATGTCTAGCATTTGTTATTAACCAAATGAATTCTTCTGATTATTTCTACTTTATGATCTAGTTTCCCCGCAGACTCTTCCTGCAGCCCTGCTCTTCTGTCTGCATCATCTGCTTCACACCAGCAGAAGCAAAGAAAGCAAAACCAGTCAACATGGAGCCAAACTAAGTTTCTGAACATTTACTGAACCACTTTCAAAAGTATCAACGTACAGAATATAAAATATTTGAAATTTGAACAGTTTCATGATTTAATACAAGAAAGAAATATAACTATTCTAATTGATCAATCTGTTGTTGTTATTTCTCTCAGACAACCAGCTGATGGATCTGCTTTCTGATGTCTTCTGTGTTTCAACATTATCTGGAGGAGCTGCTTTCCATGCAATGACTTGACATCAACTTTTGTCATTTTCATATTTACTTTTTATCATACATGTTTACACATCACACAGTGTTTTGCATATTTTGCAAATAAAACAGGTTTGACTATAAATTTGTGGATTTTTTAGCTTTTGGAAATGACAAAGATAAATGACTAAACTAACAAGTAATTATATTATTATCTTAACTATTTGGACTGGATTGAGTACTGGACTGGAATTTTGTCGAGTTGCCTTATAACCTTGAAAATGTGAAGTTGATCAATGGCAGGAGATTTTGACTAAGTATTACTACTGATTACTACTTCAAAATTCATCCTGCTCATGCCTGTGGGCATTTTCTGACTACATACGTTAAATGGAAACTAAAGTCATGTTTCTTTTATCAGGTCATGACTAAAGAGGCATTTTGATATTTTATTTACACTATCACTTTAATTTATGCCAGTAAAATAAACCTAGTAAATGATTTGTATGCATTTCTGTAAGTAATGTTATAATCTACTGTTAATGGAGAGGTGTGTATTTCTGCAGCTGTAACTGACAGCTACATGCCGAACAATTTTCCTCTTTTACTGTAAAATATTTTGTTTTTTATGTTTGGCATGAAAGCAGGATAAATTTCACAAAGTGAGCGTTTATTGCATAAACTTTACAGAAAGAAGAAAACCTGATGACCAACAATGCAGCTAAAATGACATTTTTACACTGCAAGTGTTTGCTAAGTGTTAGATTAAGGTAACTAAAGTTCTTAACTGTTTTTTTTTTCTAGGAGTAGCTTCTGGTTCTGGTTGTTCTGGTTTCATAAAGGTTGGGCTGCTAGCGCCACGCTAGCTAGGTCATACTCCTGCTGTTGGCTCAGATGCCGTGTTGTCAACTCAGCAAAGTCCAGCCTTCAAGGAGACAGAGTGGCGGCAGGAGCATTTGCTCGCATCTCT
Organism: Telmatherina bonti; assembly: GCF_933228915.1. Classification (NCBI taxonomy): domain Eukaryota; kingdom Metazoa; phylum Chordata; class Actinopteri; order Atheriniformes; family Telmatherinidae; genus Telmatherina; species Telmatherina bonti. The sequence continues at coordinate 13,660,951 of NC_136629.1, forward strand.
CTCCACCCCCTGTAGACGAAGCTTCGCCTGAGCAGTGCTTTCAGGGGGGAGTTGAGAGAGAAACGTCTGCACTCCCACTCTGGACCATGTTTATACCAAAGCAGGGCTCCAAAGTTTAACTGATATATCATGGAACTGTTTCTGATTGGCCTGCGATGGACTGGCGAGCTGACCAGGGTGTACCCTGCCTTTCGCCCAAAGACTGCTGGGATAGGCTCCAGCTTTCCCGCGACCCTGAAATGTATTCAGCGGTTAGGATAATGAATGAATGAATGTTTCAGATTGGGTATAAAGGGCATAGTTTTCATTAAACAACTGGTTGGATCATTTATTGAAGGGCATCATTTCTGTGAATCCAGGTGTTTTAGCAGGTATTTCAATCCCATTTACAATGTGGACTAACTGCACCAAGATGAGATATAACAGAAAAAATCTTTCTTCTTTTTTGAAGATGACTTGACAGAATTTCTTCATAAATCTTATCTGCGCATTTCCTCTTCTGTTCTGATGAACCCTGCACATCGTGTTATGAAATCTATTTCCTGAGATAAGCAGTGAGAAAAGTTCAGAAACCAGCTGCTTTCTATCATATTTGTGAAGGACCTAAGAAAGTGAAGGACTTTTCCTGTGTAACCGAGCAGCATTCAAAGGTAAATGACTGAATTCAGACATTTTTACTCAACGCATGACGACTGTGAGCTTCCACCAGTGGTTTTGTAGAATACTGCAGCTGTACGGACGTCCTGTGAAAATATTTTCCAGCGTTTATGTGTGATGATACAACGGTATGCAGAACTGTGACACGAACATGCAAAGTGTCCTTTTTTTTAAAAAAATACTAGTAATGGGGACAAAGTCTGCCAAGAGTGTGAGCACCAGCATGTTAGAGTGTTGAACAATTTGCTGAATATTGTGAAGACTGTAAAAACAACCTTTTATCACATCTGTTACATCTGTCCAACAGCCGTTTGCAAACTGAAAAATGGAAGATTTCTCCATCAACATCACTTTATTGGACAAACTATACAATAACAGCAACATGAGCTTCAACTATGATGACTACAGTGACAGTACCTTAAAGCTGATTCAAGATGTGGGGCATTGGATCATTGTCTGTACTGGACTTCCTTTGACTCTGGTGGCCATTGCTGCAGTTTATTCTCTGGTATGTATAACATTTACTTGTCTTCAGTGGACCCGCTCTACCCCCTCTTCAGGGTCTTAGATGGGAGTTCTCCCAACAGTTTAGATGTGTTTGGTAGACTTGGAGAAGACAATCGACCGTACCCTCCAGGGACTCTTGTAGCGGGGGGCTCTGGGAGCATGGAGTACCTCTGTACGAACCTGTAAGACTGGTACCAGAGAAGTCTACATTGCCAGGGTTGGAATCTTCCAAGGATGATCTTTGTCACCTTTTCTGTTCATAACTTTTATTGACAGAATCTGTAGAAACAGCCGAGGTGTTGAAGGGATCTTGAGGCTTTGGTGGCCTTAGGATTAGTCTCTACTTTTTGCAGATGATGTGGTTCTGTAGGCTTGGTTGGGCCATGATCTCCTCCTCCAGAATGAATCACAACAGATTGTGAAATGGTTAAAATCAGAATCAGCACTTTCAAATTGAAGATCGTGGTCCTCAGCCTAAAGAAAGGTGCAGTGGTCTCTTCCAGTTGGGACTGAGGTTGGGACAACAGCAGCAGTTCTTGTATGTCAAGGTCTTGCTCAGGAGTGAGGGATGGATGGAACGCGAGATTAACAGGCGGATCAATGCGGTATCTGCAATGATGTGGACTCTGCAACAGTCTGTCCTGGTGAAGAGGGAGTCGAGTTGAAAGGAGATCTTGATTTACAGTCCATCTTTGTTCCTGACCTCATTTATGATCACCTGCTGTGGTTGGTGACTGAAAGAACGAGATTGTGAATACAAGCAGCTGAAATCATTTTCTTCTGCTGGGTGTCTGGACTGTCCCTTAGAGATGGAAACTCGGTCATCCAGGAGGAGATCAGAGTAGAGCAGGTGCCCCTCCAATCCAGAGGAACCAAATGAGGTGAATCAAACATCTGGTTATGATACCTCCTGGATGCCTCCCTGGTGAGGTGTTCTGGACACAATCCTCTGGGAGGAGAACCCAAAGAAGACCCAGGACACGGAGAGATTACATCTCTTGACTGGCCTGCGGACAGTCTCAAGATAAGCTGGGCTTTCCTGCTTCGGCAATTGCCCCCACAACCTGACCCCAGATAAGCGACAAAAAAATGGATGAATGAATGGATAGTATAATGAATGTGTGGTTTAAGATATTAACCTGCAGCTGCCCAGCTCAGTTCAGAACCCACTGATGTTTTAGATTATTTGATCGATAAATATCTCAGCCATAGTTTGTTGGCAGAAAAAGGAAAATGCAGGTCTATTTGTACAGCACTATTCATGTAAATATTTTCCATTAAACATTAAAAGCATTTCAGATGATGTAGAGAACCATCAAAGACAACAACAAACAGCAAAAAGAAAACATTTTCAGAGTTTTGGAAAAGATTTCAAGCTTATTTCTCAACATGTATTAATATTTTCTTGCAGGTAAGAAAAAATCATGTTGCTCCAGTTTACATCATCAACCTGCTGGTCTCTGATGTCATTCAGCTCTGCTGTCTGGCTGCATGGAGAGCAGGACAGTGGACTTACTTCACCGAGCTCCTCTACATTTTCGGTCTGATGGCCAGTGTTGGATTCATGATATGCATCTCCCTGGAAAGGTAAACGTATTCGATGTACGGTTCTATTTATGCATCTGCCCATTAAATTACATTTCTGAAGCTCTTCAGCAGTATTAATGTCTGTTTCATTGCAGGTATCTGATGATCACTCAGCCGCTGTGGTTCAGATTCAGACGTAAAATACAGATTTCTGTGGTTGTTTGTGTCGTGGTCTGGATCCTTCCTCTTGTTTACGTTCTCCTTCTCAATTATAGTGATGAAACTGAGCTCGAACAAATATTTGCAGTGTTCCTCCTCCTCCCCTTCCCTCTGTTCATCTTCTTCCTGGTTGGGACCAGTAAAGCCCTGTCAGCAGCTCGCAGTGTCCCTGCTGATGAAAAACGAAGAATTGTAGCCATTCTGGTTGTGGTGCTGCTGATTTACACACTGCTGTTCCTGCCCTGCATCATCTGGTTTCTGGTGGAAGAAGCCAGAAATAACCTGATTTTGAACTTGACATCTTTCATGTTGGTGAACATCAGTCCTCTTGCAGACTTGACGTTGTATATTTTCATTAGGAAAGGTGTCGTAGACAAGATTTTGGCCTCTTGGTCTTGTTGTAAAATGTTAACCAATCAGCAGATGAGCAGCATGAGTAATGACACGGAAGCTTAAATGTAGGGTAGAAAAACAGTTAAAGTTAAATTTGTGAAATTATAAGACGAAAAATTCCAAACCCTTTCCTTGATACTCAATGCCAACCCCAACCGTCCCCATAGAAAATGTCTTTACTGAGCAGATTTTATTTCCGTTTTGATCATCTTTTACTAAGTTGTGTTTTTGTTTGTTATTAAAATATATAAAATATATTTTCCAGTTTGTCTATTTTATTTTTCAACTATCTTCAAAAGAATTTTTTAAAGGTGCCTTTGATCACTTTTTTGGTCACATTTATAAAAACAGAAAGCAAGAGGGAGTTTCTTTACAATGAACCAATGCAACTTTCTGACTTTAAACATCTGTTTTTGACTTGTTTGATGGCACAGTGATATTAATCATACACATCTGAGGATCAGATTCTGTAGAAAGATCTAGTTAGGATGCAGTCAGGATACAAGATGGATTCAGGAAACATGCAGGAAGGGTGACAGAAATGTTTGCAATTCCACCCCTGACAGCAGCTCTCCAACAGCAGCCACTGACTGGAAACTAAGGAACACTGCTTCATCTGAGAGATGGAAGGAACCCAGACTTCAGCTCCAAGACAATATGCATAAAACCATGGCTCTGTGGATTATGTCAACCGACAAGCCATTATTAGATGCAGGGACACAAAACTTGTCAATTAAAGGACGATTCCGTATTTTACGGGATGGGTTGCAACCCTAGGTAATACAACAGGAGAATTTAACCTCTCTGGTTCTGAAATAGACCACAATTGAGTCTTCCTACTTTTGCATCTTGGCCATATTATCGGAGCTAACCCAGCGCTAACAGGAGCTAACCAGCTAAAGGAGGTAAACGGGTTGATGCTAAGTCACACTGGGTGTTTCTCAATTCAGGGTCTGCACACCTCCAAGTGCGCAGACTGCGGAAGCAACAAAGTGTTCGACGTGGTGCTCCAGTCCTCTGTTGCCTAGCAACTACATATGCCAAGTTTATCTAAATACTGATCCCATTCTTCAACAAAAAAAAAACAAAAAAAAACCCACAATATTTTTTTTAATGACAAAACGATGCCAGTAATTTTAATTTTTTTAATTCTCATTTACCTTTGTGATTAAATTACATATGAGGAGGCGGTTTAGACGAGTGCTCCTCTGTCTGACAGCTCATCCTGTCAAGCTGATGTTAACTTCCCTGAAAAATAATCCTTGTCTGACACTGTTACGACCCAGACTCTGCTAGGGCAACTGAGTCGCCAAAAAGACCTGTGGCCAGGTGTACATATGGACCAATACGGATTTATTGCCCAATGGTGGAAGACAAAGCAAGAACAGGCCAGGAATGGCCTCAAAATAGCCAAACCAAGAGCAAAACAAGCCCGTAAAGCAGTTTTCCAAACAAAAACACTGGTTTAACTATTCAAACAAAAAAAACTAACAGATATCACAGAACCATGACAATGAACACCACCACAGAAAATAAGGCAGCTCTGTCAAAGTCCTCCCAACATACAACAGTTTAGAGTCACCACACAAGCTGAGGGCAGACCACTACTGAGCCAGTGGTAGCCGTTGAATGAAGGACTCCTGGTGTCTTTTAAGTCCTGGTGATTAGTGGAGTCAGCTGAGTTCAGAGTCCCAATTATCCAATGAGCAGGGTGGGGATGAGCAGGTGACATGACGGACCAATCCCAGCCAGGAGGCAGCAATCAGAGCTGTGTTTGAGCATGCATCCCAGCTGAAGATTCAGAATTAGGAGGCTGAAGAGCAATACAGGCAGCCGTAACAAACACATGTACAGTCGTCCTCATATGTATTCATACCCTCCCATTAAAGAAGGACAAAAACAGCTGCTTGGGAAATAAGCTGAAATTGACAAAACTAATGATAAATCATGACATTATTTTCTAGTTCTGGTTCTACAGAAAGATTTTTTTAAAAAAAGCAAACAAATGTAAAATAATATGTTACATCACTCATAAACTATTTTTTTTCTCCGAAGGAGCCTTTGAACAAATTCACACTTGGAAGGGTGCAGAACCTGAATTGAGAAAGACCCAAAGTAAACTTCTAATCAAAAGGACATGCTCCTAATTATGCCAAATTTCTGGATGAAATTACTTCTAAACAGAGGAATAACAAAAAAATGCACTCCCCCTGCTGTTGTCACGAAGGGAAACCTGGCCTAATAAACCTACAATTGGTTTTTGTACCAGGCTGTAAACATGTTTATTTCTGCTTTGAACTTGGCCTTTTTAACATGGGAGTCTGTGGGGATTTGCTCTGTTTTGGAGCCCCTAGTGGATGAAGGGGGAACTGGAATTTTTGTCACTTCTGCATTGGCTTCACTTTTAACCACCGCAGGTTGCCGCTTAGTAAAAATTCTAAAATATATTTGCCAAATTGTGAATGCTGATCTGATCAGGTTAGTTAAAGCAGAAATCAGTGCCTGTATGGGTGACTAAAGTGTTTTGAAATTTACGTTCGCACACAGATATATTACACTTGGACTGTTATCAGAGAAATGTCCAAATTCATAACTGTAAATATCTACTTATGAGTCTTGCTGCAAGGGAGGAAAATGTCCAGATAAGAGTCTTGAGATCATTTGAGAGCATTTAGAATTAGCCCCAAGGTGACATTTTCCTTTCTTCTAAAATGTTTAGATAAAACATTTAATAATTATTTGTAAAGTTTAAACTATAAGACTATAAAACAAAATTACCAATTTGTGCCAATCAATAACCAAACAAATGACATGTTGCTGGAAACTGAGCCAAAGGAAGTGAGGAAGCCTGAACTTCCCTGGAGCTGATCATGTCAAATGATATCAGCTGTGCTCCTGTTTCAGACTACAGGGCTGTGTTGGGCTGCTGACTGGAAGCAGAAGAGAGTCCTCCTTTTCCATCATCCACCAGAAGAAGATCCCACTTTTTCACAATGATAACGTATCCAGAGAACAGAGATGTAGAAGCATCTAACAGGTAATACTCGATTGAATCTAGATATCAGGCTAACAAATAGCATGTTAGCATAACATTTTATGAGCTGTTTTCTCAGGCATGCTGCAGGACACTCCTATTCCTAGATTTTGCCTCTGCTTTCAGATTATGTTGTAACAAAATGTTCCAGTTTCTACAAAACATGGGCCGGAAGAAGCCTCTGGAGCCAAACAGTGAAGAGTCCAACTTCTGTCGATGCCTAACCACCCTGGACCTGGTGGGTTTGGGTGTCGGCAGCACGCTTGGAGCTGGGGTCTACGTGCTCTCGGGAGAAGTGGCGAGGGAAGTGGCGGGTCCAAGCATCATGATCTCCTTCCTGGTAGCAGCAGTGGCTTCTGTCTTTGCAGGACTCTGCTATGCTGAGTTTGGGGCCCGTGTCCCCCTGACAGGCTCAGCCTACCTTTACACCTATGTGACTGTGGGAGAAGTTTGGGCATTTGTGACTGGCTGGAATCTGCTGCTGTCATACGTCATTGGTAAGCAAAGCAGGAAGGTGCTTTGTAACTGCACTACATCTCTTGTGCCCCCAATCTCTATATCGTCAGCAGTTTATTAGTAGAGTGTACTTCTGTGGGGTAAATTGTGATGGACAGATTACCCTTTAGGTCAGGGATGTCCAAGGTTGGTCCTTGAGGGGTGATGTTTTTAAGTTTGCAACGTCTTTCCAGTGCACCTGGTTCACATTAATCGGATCCAACAGTCAATGACGTTTTGCACAGTGACTTATTCCTTTGAAGCAGGTGTTTTGGAGCAGGGATGCATGGTAAACCTACAGGATTATGGCCCTTAAGGACCAGAGCGCAACACCGCTGCGTCAAGTGATCCTGCAGAAGTTTTCCTGGTATTTATATAAGATCCAGGAAGTTTTTAATCCCACTGTAAAATGTAGTGTTTATTCAGGTTCTGTATGTTAAATCCATAATGAGGTCTATGATAACACCATTATTTATCACAGTTATTTATTAATATAAAAAGATCACTAGCATGACCTTTTTGCTAAGAGACCACTATTTCGTCGTGGGGAATCATGATGAAGCTGCTTCCTGACCATTTTTCCATCTGTCAGGAAGCTTAAATTAAAAACAATGATGCCCAATCATGAGCAGCCAATGGTCAACAAGTAAGCAGAAAGTTCTGTGTCTAAAAACAGAAGGAAAATAATGGTCCCTGTATGGTTTGAATAAAGCCAAGGAGAGATTTTTGATTCACAGTGGTGAAAAACTTGCTAAGATGGACCTAGTTTGTTAGGATAGTAAATGAAGGAAGAAAAGGGGTAAAAATGTAAATAGTTTCTTTTGTGTGTTTCAGTGTTAATTTTTTTTTTCCTGAAAGCCGACACTTGTTTTGGTTGGCCTTTATGGTGCTATTTCTAATGATACATCACATCATTTTAGCATAATAATCTGCTGAGTCTTTCCTGAAGACTCTGGGATTAAAAAGGTTTAGATTCCACAGGAGGTTTATATTGAAATAATACAGGTTAACACAAGCATTGGGTGAACACAGAAGAGCGAGACAATAAATGTGCATTTCATCGAGGCGGGAGATTTAAAGCTGACCAGTACAGATTTACCTACTTGGACATATGCCCTGTTGCAAAATATGACTATTTTTTCCTTTTCAGGAACATCTAGTGTAGCAAAAGCCTGGACCGGGGCTTTTGATGACCTGATAGATAATGTCATTGCTGAAACTCTGGAAAAACACATGACGATGGACTCGATTGGCTTGGCTCTATACCCAGACTTCTTCGCCGCTGTCCTGATTATGATACTAGCTGGTGATGTTATTTTACTTTTTTTTTTTCTTTTTTTTTTTTTTTTAAAAGATTCATTTCAGCACTTTATTGATATTCCCCAAAGTACAATGTAGTTACAATTTTCCCCTTCTATTCTTTTTTTAGGGGTACTTGCATATGGTGTGAAGGAGTCTGCAATCGTGAACACCATTTTCACTGCTTTAAATGTGGCTGTGTTGTTGTTTATAATCCTTTCTGGCTTCATAAAAGGAGATATAAAAAACTGGCACATCAGTGAAGAAGATCTTCTCAATCTGATGCAAGAAATCGAGTGAGTATGCCAACAAGTCATAAAGATGAGGTTGAGTTTTTTTTTTTTTTTAATTTACTGAGGTCATTGCTTCTATTTTCCAGAAAAACTTAAAAAACTAGATTACTGGTTTGTTTGTTAGGCTGGATTCAATTATTGATGTCAAAAGCCTTGTACCTATTTATTTTATAAGGGATGGAGACTGATGCCACTTGGCTGAATTGTGGATCTGTTCCTTTGCAAAAGTAATTTCCAGTGGCTTGTTCTACGCCCTGGACTAACATGCCCCGTTTACACTGCATACCCTATATCATCCTAAACTATTTCATAAAGTAACTCATAAAATATTAATGTACATAAAATATTGGCATATTGAAAGGTACGGACCAAAGTACTCTTATCAAGTTTTAATGTAAACAGCTACTTGATAGTGGAACTAATGCCCTGCAGGTTTTAGACCTGTTCATCCTCCAAAACACCTGAGTCACATTACTGAACTTTCTCATTGTTTATTTGCAGCCTGTTAACAAGCCTTTTGCCATTCAGGTTGTTAAAATAGTTACCTATAAAACATGTAGGGCAGGGGCTCCTGAGGACCTGGATTGGGAAACACTGAACTAATTTATTAAAGTCAATGGTGTTTGTTTATTTGGCCACACTGCCTTAAGAGGGTTTAACAATGTATGACTGGTGACAACATAGCTAATTATACTACTATTAGCAAAAGACTAAGATACATTAATTCACTGTGGCTATCCGTTTCATTGTATGTATAATACTTGGAGAGAGGACATGACAGTCTTTTATCTTTTGTCCCTCTCTCTTCTGTCCCTGTAAACTGGGCACCTGATGGCTTTTTCGGCACTTGACTTAACTAATGAGAACCTGTTTGCTCTGACACAATCCACATCTGTTGTTGTATTCTGCATAAATGCGCTGTATATTTTACATGTTGGTGGTCCAATTTGTATATTTGTCACTGTCAGCAACGAGAGTAGCCTAAGTATAGGTACATAAAACCAAAACTTCATTGAAATACAATTCATTTGGAAGCAGTTTGAATTGATAAAATTGCACTGTTGCCTGTTGTCTGAGATCTCCTGCCTGTCTTCCCCTTGTTGTTCTTGTAGCACACACTGCTGCTGAATGCTAGAGAAACTCTCAGCAGCAACAAGGTGAGGAGCATGCCTGATGCCTCCACAGAAAACAGAGTGCCGCTCCTATAACTTGACATAGAAAAGGACAGAAATTAATCATTTTATTGTCTCAAACACAGATGTATTTTTATCCCTCTACTGTGCAGTGTGTCTGTTTAAAGGGTTGACCCTGGATGCCCGTCTACACCACCCTGGCTAATATGTATTTGGGCTGTAGTTGATCTAAAGTACAAGTTCTTTTTTTTTTTTTTTTTTTTTTTTTTTTTTTTTAATGAATTCAATAACTGGAAATCAGGAAAATTTTAGAACCAAGTTGGTTTATTAAGAGCCTTCATCCTGATGGATTTGTGGAACGATGTGTGAGAAGATGTACTTTCTGAAGACTAAGACTGGATTTGCTTTGAACAGGAACTTGGACGCAAGCCAAAATCAAACCACTGATTTTGGTGCCGGAGGTTTCTTCCCATTCGGCATTGATGGAACTTTGGCAGGAGCAGCGACATGTTTCTATGCTTTTGTTGGATTTGACTGCATTGCCACGACAGGTACCGTCACAGATCAACTGTTTATACCATCCCATCTTGTGCTGTATACCTCTCCAACCTGGTGTTCATTACCTCCACCAGGGCTCTGGAGGTACCTTTTTATTGTATTTTGACTCCCAGTAATGCTTCTGGCCACTGGGTTTAGGAGATTCTAAACTTTTGCAACCCAGTAAACCTTCCTTTTAAAAGCAGGCATAATGTTGGAGCTTTCTGCCTCCTGGTCATAAATGGAGTTTCATGTGGAACTGATCTACTCTTCCAGGTGAGGAGGTGAAGAACCCGCAGAAAGCCATACCTCTTGGGATTGTGGCATCACTACTGATCTGCTTCTTGGCTTATTTTGGTGTGTCGGCTGCCCTGACACTACTGATGCCCTACTGTCTGCTGGACACTCATAGTCCACTACCAGTGGCCTTTGAATATATCAACTGGGAACCAGCAAAGTACGCAGTGGCTGTAGGATCTCTTTGTGCTCTGTCAACTAGGTATGGATCTGTGGTACCAGTAATAGTTTCAGAAATGTGTGTGTTGCTGTGATGGGTGCTGTAATTATTATCAATTATATTGATTGATTAATTACACTAAGATTAAAATTAATATGAATGAAATGCATATGATGATGATGATGAAAAAAATCTCTTGACCCCTCATGTCCTTCAGTCTCCTGGGGGTAATGTTTCCAATGCCAAGGGTGATGTTCGCCATGGCCAGAGACGGCCTGCTATTCAAACCACTGCGATACATGAGCTCCAGGCAAAGTCCTGTCTTGGCTACACTGTCCTCTGGGGCTCTAGCTGGTAAGACAGCAGCTTTTATATCCAAATGATGTAAGTTTAGTAATTAGGGTTTGATAGGTTTTATATAAATTTATACTTCCTGAAGTCTTGAATAATAGTATCTTATGTCGCTGACAATCATTTATAGCCTGGGGAGCATAATAAATAGTACATATGGGAATCCAAATCAATTTTTATTTAGATAACAATGATATTAAAAGTTCTGGAGCTGCATCAAATCCAAGTATATTTACTGCATTCGTCCATGTCTGACAATGAGCTATTCCTACTGGCCAGAGCTGCCCATTATCCTACAGATGAATATGTTGTTTGCTAACACCTCTGTTGAAGTCTGCTTCCTGCATTTGGGTTATTTGAAGAAACCCCCATGTGTGTAGGTGGACCAGAGTTCACCACTTTGAGGGTGCATTCACACATAAATTTTATTAAAATACACAGTCACAATATAACATTTTGAAAAAAGGACAATAACTTGAAGCATGCATGTCCAAACTTCATGACTATTGTATATTTGAATATATTTCATAGAGCTTTTATTAAAATGTAGATGTGCCCACCATCAATGAAAAAATATATTTGGTGTACAAAAATTCTTGTCTAGATTACAGAAATATGATTGTATAATAACCAAATGTGTCAATGTTTACATTTATTCAGAAGTGATGAAATGGAAAAATGAAGGCGACCTAGCACATCTGTGTTACGGCAGACATGGAGAACCTGGTTAAAGTTGAGAAAATGGAGAAAAGTGAACCTTGCTTTTAGAAATAACTGTTTTGTGAGGACTTCTTTAAGCCAGGGGTTCCCAATTTCAGTCTTCAAGATCTACCAATCTTATGCAACCGTATGCAACCCTTGGCCAACACACCTGGATGTGTGTTGAGGACCAGATTTGGGCACCCCTGCTTTGAGCCAATGGTTTGGTCAGAGCACTGGTTTATAGAAATTATAATTAAGTAGATCATGCATCGTGAGTGACCCATGTAAGTAAGAACATCCACAAATCAAACAACATGGACTGCTCTGAAAGCTGATTTTAGCTGCTTATATTTCATTTCTAAAACTATCCAACCTCTCCCATTTTTGAACATATGAAAGTGAAATATCTGGTTTGTTACCTAAGCAGCCTGGCATGGTTGCTCTCAGACATGAAGCAGCTGCAATATTACATTAACCTAGCTGTCTCAAACCAACACAACTTGCATTTAAGAAATATGTTGGAAACGACTTTTTTTTTCCCCAAAACATGCTGTCAGAAAATGGACCAATCTTTCAATCTTCATCATACACCGAGACCTTTATCCTGAGAACATGCATTAATTTTTTCAACAAAATGGAATAGAAACCATGAAGCTCCAGAATAAACTGTAATTGACATCTGTTGGAACAACAGAAAGGTGTGTGATGCCATTTTCTGTACGTAATTCGATCATTGATGAATGGCTTTCAATGTCTCTGCAGCTTTCATGGTCCTCCTGTTTGACCTCAAGGCGCTGGTGGACATGAGCTCTATTGGGACTATCTTTGCGTACACTGTTGTTGCTGTGTGCATCCTTGTATTAAGGTATGTAAACTGGAAGAAAAAAAAAAGAACTTCACAAAAGTTGAGGATATTAAACTTTTTGTCAGAATGAACCTAAAATTCATTTGACCTCGCTTATACTTTAGAATTCACACGTACAGCTTTTTAATGTAGTTAATGTAATGTAGTATTTATTCCGAAACATGATGATCTCAAATAAGCAAATTAACTTCAAAATACCAAAAGGAAGTGTCTTAAATATGAATCGACCAATAAATGTTCTGGTTCAATGCCATCCTGTTAGTTCTCTTCCCCCTCAGACCAGGAATAAACCTGATGCATGACTAGTGCTGCTGCAGAGCTTTGCTGGTTTGTATGAACGAGGAAAGCAGCAGGAAAATGCAGGCAAAGACTCTTGAACAAGTTCACGTTCAAGTTGTTTTGCAAATGCGTCTTGTTCAGCTCATTGTTTACAGAAAAAAGTGTTCTTTTGAACTCATTCATATACAGCACTGGCAACCCAGAAGAAGCCAACAGGAGCTGTAACCACAGGGCAAAGTTCCTGCAAAGGCTAATACTGTTAAATCATGGTTTATTTTTATGGCACTGTCCAATGTTTTAATTGGACCAAATTTCTTAAAAAGAAAAAAAAAAAAAAAAAACAGGCACAGAAGAGCTCAGCTCTGTTTGCTCTGACATTTATATCTGTGACTGAATTTGATAATCTCAAATTTATTAAAAAGCAAAGAACACAGCCATTTGTTGTTGTAATCATAAAACCTGTGTTAACTTCAGGACATGTTTATTTGTTCATACCTCGCTGGTTAAGATCTTTTTTTTTTGTGTGTGTGTGTGACTTGAAAAACCTAAACAGATTTATTTCTACTTCATCCTCAGTTCTATTGAATTTGGATTTATGTTGGCACAGATTTGAACAGGCTAATCTAATCTGCTTCTCTGGAAGATCCTGTAAGAATTTTTGGCTTTTGTTTATGTCAGGTTTAAAGAAGACGACGACTTTGTTGACGAACCAGAACCATTCACAATAATAGGGCTTCTAAGGCCTCCATCTCGGCCCACCCGCCGCACCTCTAAAAATGCCAACATTATAATTTTCATCGTTTGTGAGTCTTTTTTTTTTTTCTTTTCTTTCTTTAAACTATGCTATTACGCTTTTTAAGCTACTAAGCTCTGTTTCAGTCTTTCATCTTTCCGCAGTGACCCTTCTAGTCAGCATTGTGCTGCTGAGAAACGCTTCCACCAATGCAACTTAAACTCTTAACAAATATATTTATGGCACAATGAAATTAAAAAAAAAAAAAAGCTAGTGCCAAGTTTGTACTGACAGCTCTAATATGTCTCCAGTGGTCTTGGTGATCGTTTTAAGTGTGCTGCTGAGCGAAGCAGTGGACTCGCTGCACAGGACAGAAATCTGGAGCGTGCTGCTAGTTTCGCTTCTCACGCTGATGCTGGTGTTTGCCGTCATTGTCATCTGGAGGCAGCCGCAGAGCACAACTGCTGCTGCTTTCAAGGTAAACTGGTGAAAGGATCTTCTGTTTCAGATGCAAAGCCCTCTGTATGCTCATGAGCCACTTTACCAGGTCCACCTGTTTATTGCCGGTATCCAATCAACCATTATTCCCAACGTAACCAGCACAGCCTACCTAAGTGTTGCTGCTGACCATGTCCATCCTTTTTATGAGCTCAATGTAGCATCTTCTAATAGATACTTCCAGAAGGATGATGCACCGTGTCACAAAGCTCACATCATCATCGTCCAACATGAGTTCATACTCCAACGGCCTCCAGAGTCCCCAGATCCCAGTCCAACAGAGCAGCTTTGGGATGTGGTGGAACGGTAGATTCTCATGTCAATATGGAGCAAAGTCTCTGAGGAATGTTTCTAACACACTGTTGAATTAATAATACCAAGAATTAAGGCATTTCTTCATAAAAAAAAAAAGGGGGTTGAACCTGATAAATCTACCAATGAGTGCATGTTTGGGTTAGTGTTCCATTTCCATTGTGATGATTACAGGAGTACCCTGATGTTGGATTTGCAAACTTTGTCATGAAAGAGGACAGACAAGGATGCAAATATCTCTTTTTATTTAAAGTGTAAAGTAACCAATAAACATCTTGTGTTGATGGGTTTGTAGGTTCCCTTAGTGCCGGCTGTTCCCGTTTTAAGCATCTTCATTAATACCTACTTGATGATTCAGCTGGAAGGAGAGACGTGGATCAGCTATTCTGTGTGGATAATAGTTGGTGAGTATTCAAACTGATCACCTTCTTGTATCTGGGTTGTACAGCTCCAAGTTGGAGAATCATTCTTTGATGGTAAACAAAATGTTTAAAGAAGTATGTACAGTCAGTGATATAAGGCCTCTTTCCTCAGGACTCATCATATACTTTGGTTATGGGATTCGTCACAGTGCCCAAAGACGGCCAGCGACACGGTCCCAGCCCACCATCAGGGATGGAAATATGGGGGTTGACTCTGCAGCTTAATGATGTGTAATTATACAAAAAGAGTTCATCCGCTTACAAAATGTTTTAAGATGATCAAGGAATCACCTTGAAATTCTTTGTTTTTACTGTTTCTAATTTAGCCAGAGTTATTCTGAGCTGGTGTTAGTCTGTCTCTTTTGCATGTGACATTTTAAGTGTTTGGAAATGTATTTAGACCAACCAGTGCAAGTGTACATAAAATAGAATCATGTTTGTGGTTTTAATCTTTTAGGGCTTGATTAGTCATTCAAGGTTTTGTGATAGTTTGTCAGTATTTGACAGTGAACATTTTTATATACAGATCTACTGTAAACTCGTTTACTATTGCAGTAAACTTTATTGGATTTGAGAAATAAATTGTGAACAAATAGTCTAAGTTTTTACTTGAGTTGCATTTCAGTAACAAAAAGTGACATTTGTAATATTTTACCTTTTTTAAGTTGTCAAAATTTAAGCCTCATTTGAGTTTCCTAATGCTGCGGAAGTGTGACGTTATTCTGGCGTCGATTGTACATGCAGTCAGTTTTAGAATGAAAGAGAAAAGCAAGTAAATGCAGCTTGAGACACATCCGTGTCAGCCAGGCCTGGAGCTTTGGTCCACTGTGTGATTCCATGAGTAGAGACCAGATTAAATTAAAAAGATGCATGACAAGAGAGCGAGGATACTTGTATTAAAGGAAGCTGACCTTGCTCTGATAATGGTGATGCTGCAGCTATTGATGCAGTACAGAAACATAGGAAATGGAGTTATAAAAGGCAGCTGCAGACTTCCAACAGGAACCATAAGAATAGACTGGAAGATACAGTAAACATGCTCCGAAAGATTATTGAAATTATTGTAGGAATTGTAGAATAAAGCATAATTTTCCCCAGTTACTGTTTCAATAAGAAAAGTTCATGTTGTGGGTCAAATGAGGTGAGTGATGGAGGATGGTGAACCAATGTATGTGGAAGCAGAAACTTAACAGGATGTTGATGTGGATGAATGGATTGCACACTGGTGTGTCCGTATGAAGATCGACACAGGAGCACAGGGAAATTTCCTGTAAAACATATAATTATCAACCAGCACCAACAAAGGTCTTTTAAAGCTGTTTTAGCAAGAAAAGGTTGTTTCTTGGCTCAGTGGAGGGGGACAAACGCTTACTGGCTGTGAGAGCGACTGTACGTTAGTGACGCCTAGTGGCAAAGCTAAAAGTGTGTAGACCAGGGGTAGGCAATGCCGGTGCTCGCTTTTATTTTCCTCTCCCTTCATCTCTCTTTTTCTTTATCTACTCGTTGTGGTTATAAGCAAAAATTGGTATAAATAAGTCAAATACATCTATAATACACTGCTCAAAAAAATAAAGGGAACACTAAAGTAACACCTTGTAGATCTGAATGAATGAAATATTTTGATTAAATACTTTGTTTTTTCCATAGTTGAATGTGCTGACAACAAAATCAGAGAAAAATTATCAATGAAAATCAAATGTATCAACCCATGGAGGTCTGGATTTGGAGTTAAAATGAAAGTGGAAAAACACACTACAGGCTGATCCAGCTTTGATGTAATGTCCTTTTAAACAAGTCAAAATGAGGCTCAGTAGTGTGTGTGGCCTCTGCGTGCCTGTATGACCTCCCTGCAACGCCTGGGCATGCTCCTGATGACGACAGATGTTCTCCTGAGGGATTTCCTCCCAGACCTGGACTAAAAGCATCCGCCAACTCCTGGACAGTCTGTGGTGCAACTTGGCGTTGGTGGATGGAGCGAGACATGATGTCCCAGATGTGCTCAGCTGGATTCAGGTCTGGGGAACGGGCGGGCCGGTCCATAACATCAATGCCTTCGTGTTGCAGGAACTGCTGACACACTCCAGCCAGATGAGGTCTAGCATTGTCTTTCATTAGGAGGAACCCAGGACCAACCGCAGCAGCATATGGTCCCACAAGGGGTCTGAGGATCTCATCTCTGTACCTAATGGCAGTCAGGCTACCTCTGGCGAGCACATGGAGGGCTGTGCGGCCCTCCAAAGAAATGCCCCCCCACACCATTACTGACCCACTGCCAAACTGGTCCTGCTGGAGGATGTTGCAGGCATCCCCCTCCCAGCACGACTTTATTCTGTCATTTTTACCCACAAAGCTATTTTTGTGGTAGTATTGCGCCGAAGTGAGCAGTTTTAGCTCTGTGCCGTCCAGTTTGCTCTGCTTGACTTAAGCGCAGTTTGAACACAAAGGGAGATGTGAAATATTTTG
This sequence comes from Telmatherina bonti, assembly GCF_933228915.1. Lineage (NCBI taxonomy): Eukaryota > Metazoa > Chordata > Actinopteri > Atheriniformes > Telmatherinidae > Telmatherina > Telmatherina bonti. The sequence continues at coordinate 13,678,127 of NC_136629.1, forward strand.
AAAATCCCTGCCTCACTGGACCGAGTCCCTCCGAACTGTCCTGGTGGGAGTGCTCATCGCCTGAAAGTAAAGAATTATCAGATATTCTATGAGTATTCATTCATACGGGGGCAGTTTGATGCTTTTTAAGCAAACCTGCTCTGTTTCCATGAATGTTTGTTTTGGAGTAGTGTTTCATTCGCACCCTGGTGCAGGTGCAGTGTAAAAACAAATGAAACCAAATAAACATGCAACTTTTTTTCTTTTTTTTTTTTGCATTCCCATCCCAAATGAGCCAAGTCCACCCCCCAAACCCAACTATCCTGGTATGGATGTGCCCTGAGAAACACTGTGGCATTTCTGGGCCAAGACAAAGGATGGGAAAAGGGACATCAAATGTTCAGCCAGCAAAATGTTAATTTTGCTGAATGGAAAGAAATTGGTGAAATTCTGAAACAAAAAGCCCTTCTATGCATCATCTAGTTGTTCAAAGTGGTTTACATGGTGATAAAGGGAATATATTTTATCTTAATTTTTAGCTCATCTTATCATTATAAGTCAATCTCCGGCTCACCTCATGCAGCTGCAAGTACATCCGACTAATGCGCACACACACGCGTGCACACAAACCTAACCTCCAGATAGACCCTCCCCAGGCCCAGATGCCTGTGACCACTTCTCACCCCCAAAATGCCGTTATTGAGCTTACAGCATGATTGGCAGTGCTGCTTATTAATTCTAATCTGGGCCACAGATGCGTGGTGGTGGGCAGAGGGCAGGCAGCAGAGTTTGCCAGGCTGACGTCACACTGATGCTAATTCAGTCTGATGTGCTATTTGAACCTGGTCTCTCACACACACACACACACACACACACACACACGAACAATCTGCTTCCTCAACACACTGATACTGCTTATAGACGACGCACATTTTATGTCTAAAGCAGAAGAAATGGTTCTTCATAAACAAAAAACACACATTCCACAGCACTGCAGGACAAAAGTGAGATTTTCTGAAAACTACCAAATCGCTCTGGAGTGTCAAGTAAATTGTTTTCAAAGCACTGCTGGAAGGTCTTGAGATGGAGGATGTGTTTCAGACATGTTGTCCTTCGTCTGGGTAAAAGCCCTGACTTAAATGATGTCGCATCTGCATTAGCAAGTCTTTTCGCAGGTGAAGATTACTGCAGCAGTAATTCTGGGAGTGGAGAGGATTTGAAGAGTGCAATGGAAATATCAGTCAATCTGAAGAGGCTTAAAAACATGTAGTTTCTTCATGACTTGATCAGATGCTTGATAATGGGAAGCAAAGAGGAAGTGGTTCTGCTTGTCCAGCAGAAGGCATTGTTGAGCCAGCTTTCAACAGAGCTGGTTGGAGATGATGTGGTAGAAATAATTATGTATTTACAAAGTGTAGCTGGCTGTTTTCAGGATCTTCTACCCTACCTTTAAATATGCATGGCATCATGTAAATTATTAGATTTTTGTATTAATCAGTTTCTCTTTTCAGTGAAAAGCAAACTCTGAGCAGTATAAACTGAGTTTGCCAGACTAGAAATGCTTAGCTCTTTTAAATAAAAAAAACTTCTTTATCAGCACAACTAGCTCCACTCCCTTCTATCTGAAGATTGTGAGGTTGACGTTCATTCCCTCATATGATTGTTTCTTATTTATGAGTTAGAAAATTGTGTTAGAAGCGTGCAGGTAGTTAAGAGTGTAGGTTGCGGTGACATTTCTCCTGCAGCTGGTGGATACAGAACAAAGAATGAGGAGTAACTGGGTGAAAAAGTCTGTGTGTGTCTGATGTGAGAGAGAGGAAGCGCTGTGTTTAAGATAGCAGAAAATAACAAAGTGTTCTGAATGGTATAAATGAGAGGAAACGAGAAAATAGCTTCAGACTCTGGCTGGCTTGGTTTCCTCAGGGTACAAGTCTCCAAATATATCTGTGGGGAATGGCTTATTGTAATCTTTCATTTCTCATTAAAGTTTGTGAAATAAACTTTATTCTTTGTTTCTGATCTCATTCCAATCAACGGACCCGGCGGGATCCAGGAGAATCTCAACGATGACTTTCCAAACTTAAACCTGGATTCTGGACTTGTTTCGTGGCACAGTGACATCTAAGGCTATGTTCAGACTGCAGGGCTTGCTGCTCATATCGGATGTTCTTGTGAAATCCGAATTTTTTGAAAGTCTGTTCACCTTTCCGATCAAATGTGACTTGTATGTGATCTCCTGCTTGAACCTAATGCGCACCAGAAGCGTCCCGCATGCGTAGAAGTGAGCGTGCATGTGACATCTTGGTGTTTGCGGAAGTAAATATGGATGGCAGCAGAGTATTTGCTATTTTAATACTTATTTATTTTATTTTAATATTTATTTGCTATTTTATGCTAATTTAATATTTGTTCAACCGTAAAAGTTAAAAAAAAAAAAAAGTTAAAAGTTTTGTCCAACCGTAGCCACGACATTGTGAATGGGTTCGTTTTAAGGAGACGTTTAGGGAAGAGGAAAGTAAAAGTTTTGGTCAAAGCCTTTTGTGGAGCTGTGGCAGCAACAACTGTAGAGAGAAACGTTTGGGTACGGAGTTGCAGTCAGGATTGGTGGGAGAGTGATGTGAGCGCATTTACCGATAAAGAGTTCATAAACAACAAATGCAGAGTAATGACGTTTGTTGCGTGTCAATGACGCGTCTGTTGGATTATTGTGACCTGACTGTTCAGACTGAAGTCGCATGGCAAAAGATCAGATACATATCGGATTTAGGACCACATATCCAAGCGGGTCGCATTTGAAAACATCAGATCTGTGTCGTTCAGACTGTTAAGAAAAGATCGGTTACAGGTCGCATCGGGGCAAAAACATCGGAGTGAAGTCACTTCAGCCTGTAGTGTGAACGTAGCCCATCATGCATATTTCTGGTGCTGCTACCAAAATGGATGCTGATGCTGACTATAGGCAGCACGTCTCTGGGAACAACTGAATGACTTAACAATCATTAGCTACATTGACATGGACGAATGTGTCATTTATCCAGTTGAAATCAATCTGATCAGAGATTTCAGCTGACATGAAGTGATCCAGTTGCATTTTTACATGATGGAGAGATTTAATGTGATCATAATGTCAGATTGTCTTCATTCAGTGTCAGAAATATTGATGAAAGATTGCTAAAATCCACATCGAGACAACCTATGCTAGTTCTGTCCCCCTGCCTCACAGCATCTTGATATTTCTTTTGCCATCAAGAACAGCTGGTTTATTCATAAAAACCTTTCGGTTTGAATCAAATTCATACCCATTAATAAATAACCTGAACAACCTGAGTGGGCTTTGGAAAAATGATTGGTTGAGACATCCAGTTCCAACTTAAGGCCCTTTTAAAACGTTGTCATACATTGCTGGTGTCATACTTCCAATGCGTGATTTACTTTGGCTTTGTTGTTAAGTCCGGTCATCCACTAGTGGGCGGTGTTAAATTCAGAGTTCACTTCCTTGTTTTGACACCAGTTGGTAGTGGTAATTCCCCACTATAAAGTTGTTCATAACTGTCTGAAAAGACCAGAAGATGTAAAAGAATAAAGCCATAAAAGTTTTTTGCTGTTCTCCTCACCTTCTTCTGTATTTTCTTCCGGTGCTTTTTATTAGGGGATTTCTGCATCATCTTCTTCCCATTTCTCTTCTTCTGCTAGTTGTGTGTCAGCTACACAACTCAACACTACCCCCATGGTTTCAGGTGGTATTGCTCCATTTTTTGCATCAAGTAACAGATAGCTAAGCTCCATGAAAAGAGACCAAATCACAAGCATAACCGACACAGGAGATGGACGAAACTGTCCATCTGTGTATCCGTCTTCTGCGTTTAGCACAAGACAACTTCTTGAGCAGATCAGAATAACTTAAGTCTATTTTCTGTTTTCTTAAACTTCTTCTACTCTGTCTCTTAAAAGGACATTTTACCTTCGTTTTAAATATATGTGCTGATTTGGTATGATTGATTCAGGTGTCAAGTTTAGGCCTTTATAGCTTTTGTGGGCAATATGGGGAATACTGATAAACTCAGATGCAGCTAACAAGATGCTAAATAAATAAATGAATAAACAGGTTTTAATAAATATTTAATAAAGATGGTTATAATAAACAAAGAAACATAATGAAATAAAACTAATTAAATGAATGAGTTACATACTGAAAATGTATTTCCGTGTTCCTACATCTGCATTATGGTGCATTGTTGTGGCTGCTTGGTCATGAACAGAATGGAGTCGACAGCTGAGGTCTGAACACTTGAACAGGCTCCCACCATCTGTGTGTCAGCAGTTAATGATGAAGACAGCAGCCCTGTTTGGTGGTCTTAAAGTAACAAATACTCATGTACACACTTTACCATTTTCAGCAACATTTAGAGAAGCTATGGTGGTCTAAAATGTACCAACAAAATAACCCCTTCGCCATTAAGTCATCACCACTAACCTGAAGTGTTGATGTGAGCCAAGATGGATCCATGCTTTCGTGTTTCCACCTAATTCTGATCCTACCATCTGAATGTGGAGGTGAACTGGAGACTCATCAACCAGATGTTTTTCCATCTTCTGTTGTCCAGTTTTGGTGTAGACCTTCTGGTTCAAGTTGGAAGTTGTTGTGTGTTCAGAGCTGGTATCCTGCATATCTTGTTTGGAACCAGTGGTTATTTGACTTTTCAACTCATCTGCCTTTTCTCCTCAGATCTCTGGCATAAACAATGGTCCAGACAACTGCTGCTCACTGGATATTTTATCAATATGAACCATTCTCGTCAGGGGCAGATCTAGAAAGGTGGCCAGTGTGACGCTGACCACCTTGAAAATGTGATTGAACACTTCAAATGCTACTTCAGTTGATTAACAGGTCAATAAAAGAGGAGGACAGAAAAGTCTTTCCAGACCTAGATGGATCACCAGTATTATGACGCCAATGTGAACTACAAATTGAAGCAGTTTCCCAATTAGTCATTCTTTTAACGACATTGAAATTTCTCTACAAGAGATTGGGTACGCTTACATGATGTTTTTAATTCAGAATTGATCATTTGGAATTAAATAATTCAGAATAACTGTATTCTCCTACAAGTCTACATGGAAATAATTCCAAATTGAGGTTTACATGAAGCACGTCCTTGCTTAATTCCTCTTAAGATGAACGGGTTGGGAAGGGTTCCGATTGGACAGGGGGTGGGCGTGATGTACTTACGTCTGGAAACAAAGTTTGTTTCCTGCTTCTTGTCTCTTTGCTCGTAACATGAAAAACTACATAATAAGTACCAGTTTCACTGCGATTTTGATTATGATTTTGAAGTACCGCCTCAACACCAGCATATTACTTCAGTTTTTTCAGCAGCTGAGAAAGAGAAGGAAAATAGACTACTGAAGATGGAAGGCGCATCAACACACAGAATATGAGGACAGGATAAGGTAAGGAGCATGCCTCGAATGATTGGAATTCATTTAGAGTGGAATTAGGGTTTACATGACAGAGGAATAATCAGTTCAGACATAAAATGCAACTAAAGCAGCCACTTATTTCAAAGTTTAATTCCAAATTTACTTTTTTCCATCCAGAATTAGGCGTTTACATGGTCATTTTTCATCTTTAAAGCAGAATTAACTTTTATTCAAAATGAAAGAAAAATTTTGAATTTCAAAACTTGTTCACGACTGAGTTATAGTGAATAGTGTTCTACCCATAATTTGTGAGATTTGACATTTTCTATTAATGTTGTGCACATTAATTCTTTTTTCTTTTCAAAAAATGAAAATTGTAAAATTATTTGTGAGCAACTGTCTTGTGAGCAGAAGTCTATCTAGTTTAATTTAAACAGCAGGTTAGAAAACATGCAGAATTAGGTGTTTACATGGTCATTTTTAATCTGTTTAAAGCAAATTTAACTTTTATTCAGAATCAAAGAGGAAATAAATTTCTCATGTTAATGAGGCCATTCTCTGTAAATCCCTGACGTGGTTGTTATCTGCTCTCCCATCATGAAGTACACATCAGCATGGACAAACATCTGAGTGTCATTACTGTAGTGGTATCCACATGAGAAAAATCCAGTTCAGGACAGAAAAGACAGAAAGGAGATCTGGGAAGTTAAAAAAAACGAAACTAAACTGAAGGAACAGAGAGGATTCTGTCACATATTGAACCAACAACTACAGACGATGAATACTGGAAAAGAACCATCAGCAGGACACACTTATTCAGAATTGTTCATGCCAAATCACTTTGATTCATGACATGTTTTTAGCTTAAAACTTGGCATATCCAAGCTTGGCTTGTTGTGTATTCCGTGTAGAGTTAGAGGAAACTGGTCAAGTTAAAGACAAAAGCTGGGCTTCTAATAAATAAATTCAATTCAATAAACTTTATTGTCATTGCACAAGGGCAATGAAAGTGACACAGACCACTTGTGTGTTAAAACGATTAAATAAATAATTAAACACATAAATAAAACACAGAAACAATACTATAAAAACAAGACTATTGATAAGATAATGCTAAAAAAAAGTATGAAAAAGTGACATTTGTCTCACAGGCACTAAAACTGCAGCTAAGATGTTGCTATGTAAAAACAGAGTTCAGTGATGCACTCTGGGATAAAAAAAAAAAAAAACAGTTTTTCAGGTATAGAAGATAAAGAGTGTCTAAAAATGAAGTCAAAGAAGAACCAGTCCTGCACTTCACTTTGTTTTCTCAGACCACGTCGCCATAAACAGGGAAGGCGTATGAGAAAAGAGCTTATATGGATGGCTACACGGTGAAGTGGAAGTGGTCAAGCGGTCATCGATAACACGTCAGCCTGCGTGAATAAAGGTGGACCGGCTGCCTTCCTGGCTGACAAATGTCATACACAGCTTATTTTAGTGCTTTGAAGGTGCTGTGCTGACCTCTGGCCTGAGGTCACAACCTGACATTCAGCGTAACATTTCAGGAGGATGTCAGTTTCCATCACTGGTAAAGGTCAGTGCTGCTGTTCTGTCAGCAGAAGGCCATGACCTCTGACCCTGAGGAGGAACACTGGATGAAGGAATAAAATATTTTTTATATTGAAATGTGTCAGAAAGCAGGATAAACTTAGTTCATAACAAGTAGCTTTACACATACAGATAATTATTAAAGCTTACATTGTAAGCATACCAGTTGTTGACCTTGAGGGATTTTAGATTACGAGAGTATCTTACCATCTGTGCTGCTCTGGAAACAGGTCCAAGAAAGTCCTCTGGCAGAGAGGCCAGATTCACGGGTGGCCCAGTCTAAAGCAACATAAATCAAGTAGGTCCGAGCAGAGTCTTTTGTTTTAGAGTGGACAACTGGGAGTCTGAAAGATTAAAAGTAATGATTATAAACAAAATGTGGTTGAGAGCAGGGACGAACTGGCCATCTGGCGTACCAACACTTTCCCAGTGGGCCACCGTGCTTTTTGGGCCAACACAGTTTGTTTATTGACCTGACTGCTCCATAAAACCCAGTAGATCAGTGACCTACCTAACACTGGGCCAATCCACCCAGATTTTTGAACATTACTTCCTCTTTTCCTCCAAACGGTGAGAACAGAACTTTCTTCCTGACCATGAAACACGTTCATCTGCAGCTTATTGGCTCTGAACTGACCAGTCAGATCATTTAAATCTCGTTCAGCTCAATGGATGCAGCTCTCTGGCAGAAACCAGGAGAGACAACATGCAGAGAAAGCAAACAAAAAAACAATGCTGCTAAATTTCCATTTAAAGTCAATGACAGTTTTATTGCAGCAGGAGCTTCATCAGATGGCATGGATGATAATGATGATGTAGAGCAGGGGTTTCAAACTCAAGAATACAGTGGGCCAAATTTTAAAAACTGGACAAACTCTTGGGCCAACATTTCTACTTATTGATAAAGTCTTCCAGACATAACAATGAACCTCAGAGATCGGTGGCAAAATCACATGTGCGTTCAGATACTGTGTTTCTGCTCAAGTTCTCATTTGAATTTTTTTTTTTGACACAGGAGCTCACAAACTTTCATCATTCACTTTTTCACAAACACTACCTCACTGAAGCGCTGGGCTTATTTTGCCTTCTCTGCTGCAGTAGTTTGAAGTTGCTATGACTACTGTCTACAGAGGAGAGGGTCCTGTCTTGATCGATGCACCAAACCGTCACCACAGATGTCTGGGGTTTGTAATATTGGTAGTACATGTGCTGTATAATTTTTTAGTTTTAATTTTAATTATTTATTTTCATATGACTGAAAGAAGATAAGAAAAGAACATATATGTACATACCTATACATACATTAGTACATACACCCACATATACATACATATACATACTAAGGAAGAAAATAATATCCATATCCATAATAATAACAATAATAATGATTCCTCATCAATTCAATAATTAAATAAATTCAAGAAAGAAAAGTAGTTCGAAAGAAGGAGTGGGAAGAAGTGTACACTTATTTGGTATTCCCACCCTATTCTATTCATCTAGTTTTATAGTAGTATAATCCCGGTGGGCCAGCTCTAGAAGTCACTTGGTATTGGCCCGCGGGCCAGAGTTTGACACCTATGATCGAGAAGGACTAATTTTTTCCTTGCTTGTCTGTCTTTTTAAGTTCTCCTGATAATTGTCTTTCTGTTTTCTTGAAGATATAGCAACTGGTTTTCTCTGCTTAGACCTGGAGCGTCCGAAGTTGCTCCTCGAGGGCTGCTGTCCTGCAGGTTTTCCATGCATCCCTGTTCCAACACACCTGGTTTACAATAAATGGATCCAACAGCCAATGAAGTTCAGCCATAGACTGTATATAAAAAGATGGACGGAGCCTCCGTGACGTCACCCATAGGTATCTGAAGAGCTGAATTGAAGCTCGGTGGGTGGCTCCTACTATCGCCATCTTGGCAGGGTCATGCGCGTCACCTCACCCGGAAAATCCATATATGGGCAAAGAGGTGGAGCTGAGAGGGGGGGCTGTAAGCATCATGGTGGATGATTGACATCAAGCGAACTCCGAGCTGCCCGTAGCTAAGAGCTAACCGAGCTAACCCCAAAATAACAGGAGCTAGCCAGCTAACGGAGGTAAGCAGGCTAAAGCTAAGTCACGTTGTCAACTGGCTAAAAACCGCAGTTGTTCTACGTTCTTCTTACTTGAAGTGGGAGATTGGGTACCTGTCTATCAAAAGGACAGGGGCCCTAAATGTGCCGAATTTAGAGATTAAATTACTTTTAAACGGGCGAGTTAGAAAAAAAAAATCACTCCCCCCAATAGTTGTCATGAAGTTAAACCTGACCTATTAAACCAAAAATGGATTTTTTAACCAGGCTGTAAACATGTTAATTTCTGCTGTGAAGTTGGTCTTTTTAACATGGGAGTCTATGGGGATTCGCTCTGTTTTGCACCCCCTAGTGGATGAAGGGGGAACTGCAGTTTCATGCACTTCCGCATAGGGTTCACTTTTAATCGCCAGAGGCTCCGTCCATCTTTCATATACGCTCTATGAGTTCAGCGCAATAACTGATAAGTTTGGGTCACGTGTGTTGGAAAAGGGATACATGGAAAAAGGTGGTTTAGACTGAAAATCTCAGACTGTTGATTTCTATCTGTCTATCTAGTGCTGTACAGTTTTGGCTCTGGACACATTTGTGAAAGTACCAATGAGAAATGATGATGAATCAACAAGAAAAAGTTCAAGTTCTAAAGAAAGAGAAGAAAATAACATGGAGCATGTCTGCCGTTGGGCTTGACCAGGTAATGGTCAAGTAATACTAATAATTAATGGTGGGTATTGCAGAGACACCGCAGTGTGTTGTGTGTATCCAAAATGCTATAATCTTTTATAAAATATGAAGTCAAACAAGTTACAAACCACTTGAGGACTTTTCATCCTGAACACAAACAAAGCCTGTTGGTTACTTTAGAAATAAACTACCCAACTATCACATTTAGCAGAGCTGTTTTACTAAAGCAGCACTCGTCACATCAAAAGATCACATTATTGTCGTCGATGAAAAGGGGGCCCTGCAGAAAAAGTCTGGAACCACTGATCGAGTGTATCCTTGTCCCTTTTATATTTCTCTCTCTTCTGTCTTTGCTTTCTATTTCTCTCCTGTTTACTTTTTCCTCTCTTTTCCCTACCAACCATCTTGTCAGGTCCAACATGATTATGTATATTCAGCCATAGTGAAGTTTAAAAATGAAGAATAATACTTAAATTATCAAAAGGGGCGTTATGTCCATAAAATATATACATTTATCATCACTTTTTTATGAGTACTTTTACAAATTCCTCCATTGCTGAGTTTTATTTAGCCTTGCCGCGTCCTCCCTGTGATAACTCTGAGCCCCCACTAGGGGAACTCAGTGGTTCCCCCAGTTTAGGAACCACTGAGTTAGGCAGTGAAAATTGCTCATAAAAAAACACAAAAACCTTATGTGTGTTGTATTCAGTTCAGAAATTATATCTGTGCCACTGTGTCAGTTTTTCTCTTGGAGACTGTTTCTCCCACCTTGGATAAAATCCTCTCACATGAAACCAATGAGGATGGATTGTACAGAAACTGCATGGTCGGAGTGCATGGTATGAGAAGTTGCCAAAGGCCCACTCATTGCTCGTATTAGTCTTTTTGTCACCATTAGAATGATACTTTTGCTCTTCGTGTCTGTGTTCAAATACAAGTCCCTTTAAAATGTTCTTCTTTTATGAACATTTAAATTCATTCATAATTACTCTTGTTACAACGGCACACATTTGTCTGCAGTAGCCTGGACATGGTGGATCACTGTGGATGCCCTACAGATGTCCTCTGATGCCTCCTGTTCCAGGGAAACTGTTTTGAACATGTCCACCAGGCAGGACACCATGAGGCAGACCTAAAACTTTGGACATATTATGTCTCTGTGAACTGAGAATGTCTTTGATGTCTAGACGGCTCATCTTTGACTGCATACCTCTCCTTCCCTTTTTATCCAACTTTTCATCATCCCTCCTCCTCTTTCCGTCTCCAGTTTCTCCCCAAACATTTCGGCTCCTTTTCACCATCCTCACTCCCACCTAGCCCCCTTATTTGTCTTCTTCACCTTTCACTCTCCTCCTCCATTCTCTCCCCTGTCTCCTTATTAGACCTCCCTTTCTCCCAAATCTTTCCGCATCCTTTCTACTTCGGACTGTTTCCTCTAATTTCAATCTCTCCCACCATCTCCCCCTTTGCAGTCCTGCTGTGTTTCTTCTTTATTTACCGCAGGAGTTGCAGAGTGTTCCAGCGGGCCCTGACACTTTAGGCTCTGATGGATAGGCCTGCCAGCGGACAAGTGTGATAAACGGTGAGGTGATGGATAGATCTGCCGGGGTGGTGGAGACATCGCAAAGCACTTTTGCTGTTTCACAGCCCTTCACCAGGCAGCAGGAGAGCCTGAGGGTGGCCATTTTGTGCCAAGCCACAGGCACCTAATGGAGGATCTGGGGCCTAATGAGGCCAGATGATTAGACAGAAGAAAGATGAGGGAGGGATGAAGGGGAGTCGGTAATCTGACTCTTGAAGAGAGAGTGGGACTTCAGTGAAGCTCTTCTCGAGGTAAAACATACTTGATTTATGATCAAATAACACTTGTAAAAGATATAAATATATATAGATATTAAATGTGTGACATGTTTGTGAAATGGAGAACACACTTGAGTCAGGTTTGGGCCACATCTCTGAGTCATACATTTAATACTTAAACTGGTAATGATTTTAATTTTCTACGTTTCATTTTTTGGGGGTGAAAACTACACGATTAAAAGTCACTCCATGTTAAAAAAAAATAAAAATAAAATCAGATATCTCCCAACTCATCATAGATTTAAAGCATCAGTTTTGCCCCCATCAAGGGATAGTCACAAAGGGGGGGGGGGGGGGGTGTGAAGGCAGCACTGGCCTCCCTGCAACATCTGACTTTCCCAGGTGTTGCAGCCGATTCAAACAACTGAATTAAAATAAATATTTATACAAACTGATGTTTTTACAGGTGAGCATCAGGTGCATTTGATGTTGCATGAACATTGGAAGGATGTAATAAACAAGACACTATATTTACCTGTAAACCCACTAGTGTAGTTTGTGTTGTGTATTTGTGTGACCCAATCCTTGAAGTTTCTAATAGCCAAGATGAGGCACAGGATTAGTAAGCAAGTTGGGAGGAACCTTAATGAATGGCATATAAAATGTAGATACGATACTGCTTTTATTTGATGACTAACTTTTATAGTTGTGCAAAAAAGTTGCTGTGACTGAAAGATTTCTCCTGCTTTCATATAAACCACATCACACACAGGTTCTCTGTGCGTCACTCTGACAGTACAGACAAGCTGGTAAGTAGTCTGTTGTCAATCAAACAGCCATGCTAGAGCCTTTGTACGGTGGCCCAGAGATGATGGGCCACATTTGAAATGATAAGACCAGAGGAGAAGTTTGAGTTCCTGAGTCCTTGTATTGTACAGTATGGATTCTGTACATTTCTTTATGAACAGTGACCAAGTTTTTCATAGAGCTGCTCAAGTTGAGAACCTTTTGCTTTCATAGTCCAGAGTTTAGGGGTGTACCAGGGGCACATGAGGAGGAAATCTATAGTTTTCATGGCCTGAAGGTTTTGAGAACGCTGTTCTTCTAATAAACTGTTATTGTAATGAGCTATGAGTTAAACTGGAGAGATAATCTGGGATCGGAGGGTTTTTTCGTTTTCAATTTGTGCATATTTGTGCAGAAATTAGATGTCAGTGCTGCATTCAACACCACTGAACATTATGTTGCAGTGTAAGTCACGGTGTTCCTCAGGATTCTGTACTTGGGCCAACACTTGTTTGTGGTAACATTATAAGACAGCATCACATTAACTTTCATTTCCATTCAGATTAAACTCATGATAACTTAGCAGATTTACTGCCTTGCAACAGCATAATGTACGTTATTGTGCATTTTCATGCCAAATCATGAAGTTTTATCTTTTCTGATGAGATGGTACAGTTGTTGAGCTACAAGTCGTCAACAAAAAGGAAGCTAAATTGCCTTCAACTTCATCACAGTGTGTGTTAGTTGTTGAAAAGCTGTAGATGACGATACGTTCGTGTTGCTCTGGTTGATTTGTGGCTGATTGCTGAAGAACTGATAACTGGTAATATGCAGCGGTGCATCAGTTTACAGAGTGAAAAAAAACCAAAGTGCTCTTGACTGAGCATCGGTGTCCGAGTTATTTGAGAATGAAGTGGAAGACTTAAGCTTTAAAAGCTAAATGAATCTGATAGAAAGTTTGCGGCGGTGGCAAACAGGTCACTGGACAGGCGGGAACAAGAGGAACGAAGAATGCACAGAGAAACATCTGATCTGATTTTTGCCATTTCTGCTGGTTTTGTGGTCAAACTGGTAATTTATTGGAAGGCAAAGCTGAAAGTTTGCTGTCAATATCTGAAGAAATCCTTCACATCTGTATGTTTTGCTTTGTGATACTCTTTACTGAAGTATTAGTACTCGGTAGTTGATACATGAAGTGTGGAGAAGCAAATTGGTCTGGACACTTTATTGTGTTTACAGCCCTCTTCAGAGCTACACCTCCTGTCATCATTCATGAAACTGTTGTATTTTACTTGGCTGAAAAGAAACAAATTGATAATAATATATGATGGAAAAAAAAAAACAATTTAAAAACATTTAGACACAGCAGTATTTTAAGGAAAATCAAATTTGTATTTAGATTTGGGTTAAATGAAATTTTCTGTAACTGTAAAAGCTGCAATCAAAATATGTATTGGAAACACATTTTCAAGGTTAAAATGTTGCATTTAATTGATTCATTTCTTTAATTATTGATCACAGTAACTGTGATAGTCTTCACTATCAGCAGCTATTTCCATAAGAGGTTTTCTTATACTGCTTAAAAATGTATTTAATTTGAAATATACATATATATATATATATATATATATATATATATATATATATATATATATATATATATATATATATAATTTTTTTTTTTTTTTTTTTTTTTTGCTATAGTGATTTATTAATTTCTTAATGTATAAATCATCATAAATATACTTCTTTCTTTCAGCTCTAGTTGCATTGACACCAATGGTCCAGAAGAGATCGCTGTCGTTCTGTATTTGAGTTGTTTCTCCATCCCTTTGTGTCTTTTTTTCCTGAGGCTTTAGCCAGCGAGTGCTTCTTCTTCTAATGCTTTAATTGCAGCTCTGGCAGAGAGACCAGTGAGGCTGCGAATAGCTAACGTTGTCTC
>NC_136629.1:13699889-13819889 GCF_933228915.1 Telmatherina bonti
ATTATGCGTCGGAATCTGTCCAGTCCACCTCCCCCCACCTCCCAGACACCTCCAAGTAAGACTGCATGGGGTGGAGCGTACACATACAATAACATCCATCCTGCACACACACTGAATTCTTTTCTGTGTTTTGCTTCTCTCATTCTGCATACAAGATGAAGCGAAGTTTCTTCCCAAAAATCACAACTATTTCAACAATGTGAAGCGACGGAGTCAGATTTAACTTGCATTCAGCATAATGCCGATACGTACATGCAATGGTGTGTTTAAATCATCATTTTAAGAGGATATAGTGACTTTCTTTTAAAGAAATGTAATCTAGTTTGTGTCAATATATTCTATAAAAAAGGATGATTCTGCAGTTATGAAATAATTAAAATAGGGTTAGCATCAATTCTCTGGACAGATTAGTATTAGTTAATTGTTGAAAACAGAAATTAGAAAAAATGTATTGAAAATGTCTCATAAATAAGCTTATGTCATTTTAGGGGAGAAACTATTGATGAAGAGTTGAATTTGTAATGATATTATATTTAGTAGGGTGTAAATCGCCAGTTTGATCACGATACGACTGATGTTTGCCAGAATCTCAATCCCAATTTCCATTCAACTCAATTTAGGATCCGGCGATTGAAATGAAACAATATCACATGTAACTGCATGCTTTAATTTCCATTCATATTAAAATCAAGAACAATCCTGAACTCAGGTTAAGTAGTACCCATTCTGAATTGTGTAAGACTGAAATAGGATCCCTTCTCCACATGTTCTGGTCGTACAGATGTCTCCAGCAATACTTAAAATCTGTCCTTGATACTATCGGAGCTATTGTTAGGACGGAAATCTCACCAAGCCCACGACTGACACCATTGGGAGACCTGTCCACTTTACCAACAGAGAGGAGGACTAACACTCGCTTCATCAGACTAGCTCTTAAGTGTCGCCAATAAATGCATAGCTATCAACTGGAAAAACAAGGACCCCCCCCTAGTGTTTCTTTTTGGCTTGAAGAGCTGTCATCATATTTACCATCCGAAAAGATGATGTTCAACTTCAAGAAGAAACCATCAACTTTTGATAAATGTTGGGGAGAACTTGTGGCCTTCCTACATACCAGAGCCGCCTCTAGGGACGAAGTTTACCATTAGGGATGTCCAGATCAGGCCACTAAGTTGCCCTACACATGACCTTATGACATAGATATAGCCTTATCCTGGTATTCTTCTGTGGTCCCTTTTTAACGTGTCACCCCCTTTTTTTTTTTTTTCCTTTCTCTTATTTTCTTTTCTTTACTCTATCTGTGGGAGTGAAAGGTGATTGAGATGGGAGGGGGGGGGTGTGGGGTAGTAATTTATGTTACCTGTACTGATTCTGTGACTATTTGTTCTGCAATAATTCAATAAATAAAGTGTTAAAAAAAATGCTGGACTTGGGTATTTAAATGAATTTAAATAAAAAAAGTGTGTTTATAAAAAAGACAGACGATAATAAACAGAAAACAACATGCCAGGTAACAGCCAGCAGCAGAACGCCATCTTTGTTTTATCTTTATGCCATCAGCTAATGTCGCCGACATACAAGTCATGTGATCAGTGACGAAAGCTGAGAAGGATCTAGATCTACTGGTTCCCATTCCATGAAAAAACCTCCCAGAGGATCATACGCGGTAAGAAACCTTGCTGTAAGTAATCAGAAATGTTACCACCTACATGAAGCTCATTAACGAGTGTTTGAGCTGTGTTTCTGGAAGAGCAGGACGCAGTGAGCCAGTTGACCCTTAGTTTGTGCTCCTGAAGCCAAATTTTGTCTTCTAGCGGCTCTACGGGCAACACAACTCATTTCTGTGATGCCCCACAGTGGCAGGTGCATTTATTCTGTCAATTAGAAGAAGAGGGAGAAAACAGTTGGAAGGCTAAATGAAAGAAGGATGCTTCTCTCTTCTCTCCTTATCCATCCTTTATTCCCTCCTCTCAGGCTGTCTTTGTGTTTCTGGCCTCGGCTTAACTGACTGGCTGTATGCCAGCCGAGTGACTTTGGGCACCGCTGCCAACGAGTGTGTGGGTCTTTGCGCCACACACTCTCGTGTGCAGGTACTGGCAGGTGAATGGTAGTTAGAGGGCAAAGCTGCTGTCGCCCATGGCTCCAGTCCCACAGGAGAGAACATGCAGGGTGAGGGTGTTAACGCTTTCAGATCTGGTTAAAAGCAGGGTGACAGCTCTGTTACCTGGGTGGGAGGAAGGAGGGCCTGATGACGGGGAAGAGGAGGGTAAAGAGCACCTGCTTCACTTCCAGCCAGCGCAAACATCCAATAAAACAGATGTTGCAAGAGATGAACCTGCACACTGTTCCAGCTGAATAAGGGGATATGTATTTTATCTGTATCTTGACAACAAAATCAATGTCCTTTTGTCATAAACATATTTATAAAAGCAATTTCTTATTTAAAATATCTAATAGTGTTTATATCTTGTTAAAAAAAAACCATGCATGACTTTTTTGAGATATGGACCATTCTTAACGTTAAACGCTGATCACGTGACCTGCATGTTGGGTAGGTGGTGAAAAGAAAACCATGAAGGCGTGTTGCTGCTGGCTCAGCTGCTATAGTTATTTTGTTTTGAAAATATTTTCATTCATTCATTTTCTTAACCGCTTAGTCCAAATAAGGGTCGCAGAGAAGCTGGAACCTATCTTAGCAAACATCTGGCTACATGCAGGATACACCCTGGACAGGTCCATCCCATACTATACCATACCATACCATACCATACCATACCATACCATACTCATACCATACCATACCATACCATACCATACCATACCATACCATACTCATACCATACCATACCATACCATACTCATACCATACCATACCATACCATACCATACCATACCATACTCATACCATACCATACCATACCATACCATACCATACCATACCATGCCATGCCATGCCATACCATACCATACTCATACCATACCATACCATACCATACTCATACCATACCATACCATACCATACCATACCATACCATACCATGCCATACCATACCATACTCATACCATACCATACCATACCATACCATACCATGCCATACCATACCATACCAGTTTTGTTTCTGAAGCACTTTGAAAAACTTCAAACAGCTGACCAAAGCACCGTATAGCAGCAAGTGAATAAAAACAGCACAAGTAAAAATAAATAAATAAAAAGACATACATAAAACAAAAAAGTTAAAAATACACAAAAGAACACAGATGACAACTTAATCTTCCTTAAATGTCTAAGAATCAATATTAGTTTTTCAGTGATTTTTAAAAACGGTAAGTTCGCCTGTCTAGCCTGCAGAGGGACACTGTTCCAGATTTTTTGGAGATCGAACTGAAAAGGGTCTGTCTCCTCTGGATTTACACCCTCATAGACCACAAAGACCTCATTGTTCCTTATATACCAAGCAGAGTACTTCGTTCCCAGACTGCAGGCTTACTTGTGGTTCCTAGAGTCTCAAAGAGCCGAGCAGGAGGCAGAGCCTTTGGTTATCAGGCCCCTCTCTTATGGAATAAGCTCCCAGTTAGTGTTAGGGAAGCAGACACCCTCCCCACCTTTAAGACTAGGCTGAAGACTTATCTTTTTGATAAGTCCTATAGCTAGGGATGGTTAGCATCCCTTAGTTATGCTGCTATAGGTTTAGACTGCTGAGGGACATTTCCTGATACACTGAGCTTCTTTCTCTCTCTCTTTCTCTCTCTCTTATTCCCCTTCCCCCCACCCCCCACCTCCACAATAACAGTGTTGCATCATTAACATGTATGTCTCCTGTCTCAGCAGGTCTCCCTGGCCGGGAGTAGCAGTTCCTGTTGTCTGTTGTCTTTCTGTCCTCTTCCCCCCACACAGCAGAGGCAGATGGCTGCCTGTCCTGAGCCGGATTCTGCCGGAGGTTTCCTTCCTGTTAAAAAGGAGTTTTTTCCTTCCCACTGTCGCCAGTGTGCTTGCTCAGGATGGGAGATTGAGTTGGAGCCTCCAACTCAATCTGTTGGTATCTCAATCTGTTTTACAGGCTATTATAAATTGGATTTCATTATGTTTTTTTCCTGTCTGTAAAGCGTCTTGAGATGGCATTGCCATGATTTGACGCTATATAAATAAAGTTGAATTGAATTGAATTGAATTGAATTACACTGTGTCTTAGGGACAGGTAAAAGCAACTGGTCTGCTGATCTAAGAGCACGTTGAGGATGCAGCAGGTCGGCCAGATAAGGAGGGACAAGGCTGTTAAGACACTGAAAAACAAAAAAAGACAATCCTAAAATTGATCCTAAAATGAACAGGAATGCAGTGAAGGGACGCTAAAACCAGAGATATATCCTCACGTTTTCTTGTGCCAGTTAAAAATCTTGCAGCAGCATTCTGTACCAGCTGCAGGCAAGAGCGCGTTTTGGCTGATTCCAATGAAAACTGAGTTACAGTAATCCAGTCGCGAGGGAATAAAAGCATGGATCACTGTCTCCAGATGGCGTCTTGATAAAAGGGGCTTAATTCTAGACAGGCACCTCAAATGAAAAAAGCAGGACTTCCGAGTCTAACTTTAGACAAGGGTCCATTTTCACGCCTAGATTTGTGATGCTAGCCTTTTCATGTGGTGCCAGAAAGGACAGGACCAAAGAGGAGGTGCAGCCAGTGGCAGTGGTATTAAAAAGCATGACCTCTGTCTTTTTTTTAATTAAAATTGATCGCCAGTTTATTGCATGTCAAAAATACATGTTCATATAAAATATATATAAAGGTACGTTCATGCTAGGCCTTTAGATTGTCCATTGGACTTCCCATTAAAGAGATTTTCTACACTGCTAGCCGAACAACAGGTGAAATGCATTGCTGCTATCATACAAGACAACTAAAAGTGCTCTTGGCTGGGTAGCAAGAATTTTGTTGATATTAAGCAGCAAATCAACAAAAAGATCTCAAGTTTCTTCCAGTGTAATTGTGACCGCGGTGACGTTAGTTGGGTGTTCAACAAATTCTACCTTCACCACAGTGTAAATGCAAGATATGGTGATGACAGTTTCAGTGTTTATGATCAGTTATGAACTTTGATTTTTCTTCGTGGTGTCAATAAACAGTCATAAAATAGCCATTTTTTCTTACAGTAATTGTAACATTAACTCCTAAAATAACATTGAGATATTTCTAATTTTTCCGTTGTGTTAACTTGTCTGCGTCTGCTGTGTCTTTATTCACATTTGACATGAAGAAGAAAAAGTTTGTTTGGGACACTTTGCGCAGCTGAACCTCTAACACCAATCCTGCCACCAAATATTTATAAGCCTTTAAAGAAGACTAGGGATTGATTAGGTAATTGTACATACCGTGGGAGATAAATCAGGTAGCATAGTCTTCATCAGTTGGCAAATTTAGAGGTTTATAAACCGGGATTTTGGAAAATCATGCAGGTCTTGAGCACCAAAAAAGAATACCTGTCTGACCTGACCATATAAGTGTTCAAGTGGTTTGGAAAGTCTGAAGTCTGCCAGCGCTATTCTTCATGAGAAACAGTTAACAGCAAACTAGCAGTCTCAATAACAGCAGCGAGCTTTTTGCCACCCAGCAGGACAGCATAATAAAAACTGTGACATCTCAGAGTGGTTCATAGTTTTGAGGCTGAGCTTTTTGTTTAAACTAACAACATTTCTAAGGACAAACAACAGTCGAATGAAAATGTATTTACCTCGTCACTGAGTCATAAGACCTTCAATCACAGAGTATCCTGATTTCTGCAACTATTAGCATTACAACTTATGTTGCGATGGCAGTGCTTTCAGATGCAGAAACCTCTCTTTGTCCTGACCATACTGTGGTTTTTCACCAAAATCTGCATCATGTCACTTTGCAAACCTTTGCTGCTATTACTGGCTAACTTTATATTACTATCCATTACACATACACACCATGTATACAGTTATACACACAACTTTGCTGTTATTTTCAAATCAGTTTGTGAATCCCTTATTTTTGCTGTTAGTTAGCCTGCCTCTTAGTTTCTGCCTTAAATTTTTGCCCTTTATTATTTATTCCCACTCAGTGTTGTGCCAGGGTAATTTGATGGGAACTGTTACTTTAGTGTTCAAATGTTCACTTTTGTCTTCATCGTGACACAGTGGGAAATGTAATTATGATTCCTTTGTATGTCTTGCAAATGTAAAGATACTGACAAAAAAGCTGACTTTGACTTTCAGAAAATAAATATTTAAGCACGTTGGATTTTTAAAAAATTTTTTTTTTTTCAAATTCATTGTTTTTCAAATATCTGCACAAGTCTCACCAGAAGACATGTGGCACAGGATTTTACCATGATGTCAAAACCACAGTAGTTCAACAAATTTGTTGAGTGTCTCTTACAATTTATAGTCAAGTTCAGCTGTTGATTTGTTTGTTTACACAAATATCTAATCAGCCAATCATGGCTGACTGGATCATGGCAGCTACCCCGTGCATGTAGTCATGGTGAAGACGACTTGCTGAGGTTCAAACCAAGTATCAGAATAAAGACGAAAGGTTATTTAGTTGAGCTTGAATGTGGCATTGTTGTTGATTTAGATCTACAGGGATTTTCACACACAACCATCTCAGAGAACAAACATCCAGCAAGCAGCAGTTGTCTGGACCAGAATGTCTTGTTGATGTTAGCAGTCCGAGGAGAACGGGCAGACTAGTTGGAGATGACAGACGTAAGATAGTTATTCCAACACCTTGTTGATTCTGAACCAAGAAATAAGATTTCTGAAAGAAGAATGGGGTCCAACCTGGAACTAGCAAGGTGTTTGTGACAACTGAAATGGTTCTCCTGTCTCTTAGAGGGTGGCTGTAGCTCAGCAGAAAGAGCAGGCATCTTCCACCTGGAAAGTTGGGAGGTCAATTCCAGGTTTTACCTGACTGTGTGCTGATGTGTCCTTGGACCAGAGACTAGACACCAAAAGTGTGTAGGTAAGACACTTAGGACACAAGCTTCTGCTAAATGACTGTAGTTGTATGTTGTTACTTCTACATGAATCTGACTCTCTGGGCTGGACTATGCTTAAGTTGGGTTCAAATTTTGTACTGACAGATCGGTGATAGTGCTGCAGTTAAGCTTCAGATGTGTTTCTTGAATCTTGAAATTGTTTTTGTTTTTTTTCAATGATACTCATTCAGTTTAAGCAGACAGCCCAAACTCAGATTCAAGCTTCTAGGACAGATGGCAGAACGGTGAGCTTGAATAAAAGCAACTGGACCCATTTTTCTTCTTCAGTTTTATGGGAGAAACCTTTTAAAATGAGGACTAAGAAAAAGAAGTTCGGTTGCCTTTATTCAAGCTGCTGAGATTGTCATGACTTAGATGACTGAGAATTCAACAGTTAGCTAGTTAATTGCTAGTCAGTCTCAGTCTGTGTGTCTAAACAGCTGAGTGTCACACTCCACATCTAACATGGGTAAATACTCACTGTAATGCAATGAATTTTAAGCAACTACTAACCCTGCTTGAGGAACTACGTATATACACAGGCTATAAGAAGTTTCCCTGTGAACATCTGAATTTGCTTTGCTGGGACTTAAAAATAAATACAAATTTCTGACCCAGCTCTAAAAAAAACAATAAATCACCTTTTATTTCCAACATGAAGTTTTATTGTGCCATCAGCCTCTGCTGTATTTTTTGCTTTGCGCTAATTAGCAACAAGTATCATGGAAATGATAATAAAACTAATATGCTAAAAGTAATCATAAGGAGACCAAGAATGTTTTATGTTAAAGTACTTAAATGTTTCATTTTATAGTGTTCTCTCATAGAAGTGAATGCCACACACGTATTTTAACGTTAGCATGTGTGGTAACCTTGCTAATAGTCACAGTCAAAACATAATAGTATTTTCAGGATTGTCAGCATGAATCACCCCAAATCGAGAAAACAATTCATAGTTTTGTCTTGAACACTGATTGATTTTTTTTTTTTTTTTTTAATGGTTATAGAAGCCTCCTTTTTTAAATATGAGAAGCAGATATGCTTATGAGTAGCCATTGCCTACATTGGTCAGCAGCTTTACCTGTAGAAAATGCCTTCTGTCCACTTCTCGTCACCTCCTGTCTGCATCCTACGTTAGTGCACCAGCCTGGTCAGGTGATAAATAAATGATGAAATGTGAAATGAATAAAAACATGAATGACTGTGGCAATGACACTGTTTGACAGCCCAGAGATGGGAATTAGGAGCCAAAGCGGCGCTAAAGCTGGGTTATTGGGTAGAGGCCCTGCTAACGAGCCGTGAGATTGAGTTTGACATGTCGAAGAACAGGTGCTCATTTATTTTCCCAAATAAAAGGACTGAGCCAAAACTCGACTGTCCAAACAACACGTAACAATGTAAAAGCTTTGAATGATAAGGTTTGATTACAAAGCAGCCTAATTAAAAAGATTTTTTTCCTTTCGCTGTGTTGGTGTACATATCTCATTCTGCTCTGGCTAATCCAACTTGATGTTATCAGTGACAATATTCAGATGTTGTCGGATGCCCTCCGGCACTGTACCGGCATTCTGCTGGGCACAGGTGTGGCAGTGTGGGCAATAACAAGCAATGAGTAATTACCACAGCCATATCAATAACAGCCCTAAACCCCCAAAGTGTGCTCAGGGTACCACTTACTCCCTCCCACAATCCTCTCTTCTTGCTCTCACTCTTTTGAGCTAAATCATGGAACTGGGCTCGGGTCCAGGGGCCTCGCTGCTGCTGCCCGGTTTTTGTCGGGAGGGGAAATAAAGCCAGACGGGCTTCTGGGGATGCTCTAATGTCTGCGTTAATTGTGAGTTATGGGGAAACATGGCAAAGGCACAGGGGTCAGGCTTGACAGCAATCATAGTCTTCAGGCCGAATTTTTTTACAACACTTCCTATTCATCCTTCTATCAGCAGAGAAGAAAATACACATTAGCACGCCAATATGCTTCACTATAGGTACGCCACACCTCACCCGATTGCTTTACACATCTCAATCCTCCGGGGCTGCTAGTTATTGCTTTAAGTTATAGTTTAAATATAACCTTTGTCACATGTCATGTCTTTATATTTTTTTTTTTTCCTCTTTATTTCTTTTTATGTCAGCAACCAAACCCGAGTGAAGTGAGCAATACGATGAAGTAATTCATATACAAGGAATACCTCAAATCTCTGGCTCAAAGGTGGAATGAGAGCAATCATGGTTCCCATAATGAGCCATTTTTCTCTGTGAATCATTGCACTCTCTGAACCCCGTAATAATTTCCCAATCTCTCATTATTGTGTCGGTATAGAGCTAAAACAGATTGTGAGTATATGGAGAGTGAGACTCAATACCACACGCATCAGGAGGAAAACCAGATAAGTAAAAATGTTCCTTTAAAAAATGAAATCTATGCTAATTAATTATGGACACAACAGAAAGAATTGGAGCTGCACCTTTTGACTTAACTTCATATCAAATTTTAAAGCTTTTATTTCTTTGGTCCAAGTGCAAGAGATCACTCCATAGATGGGAACACTTCCCATCTGGTTCTGCTGAAAAGTTCTTCCATCAAAATGTGAATTCTACTTTTCACATCTGCCTACTGGCCCATAGATGTTCAGGACCAGTTAGTTAATGAGAAGATTCAATATGATATGTTAAGTTTACTTAGCTGGGGCAGCTTTTAAAATAATTGACCCTATTTTCACATAGTTATAAAAGATTAAACTAAGTAGGATATAACCCTGAATTCGATTGGTTTCTAGATTCAGTTGATTGATTCA
The DNA here is from genome assembly GCF_933228915.1 of Telmatherina bonti. NCBI lineage: Eukaryota > Metazoa > Chordata > Actinopteri > Atheriniformes > Telmatherinidae > Telmatherina > Telmatherina bonti. The sequence goes on from NC_136629.1 coordinate 13,709,683, forward strand.
GTTGGTTTATAATTGGATCTTTAGTGGGTGCATTCACTTCAGGATAGTCCACTAAACACGATCTGATTGGGGACTCGGTTCAGTTTTACACTCTCAAAAATAGAGGTACAAGATAAGGACATTTCTGTACCTCTAGGTACATTTTAAAGAAATGTTCTCTCAAAAGTACAATACTGGTCTTTAAGAGACCAGAAGCACATCTTCAGAGTACGAAAAAGGGTTCAAAGTGACATAAAGTACAAATTTGTACCATTTCGACCATAAGGGTACCTGCAGCATTGAAAAATGTAATGTTAATGGTTGTAATGTTACAAACTAGAGCAGAGTTGAGTGATGACAGTAGTACTACTTAACAGTCATTTACTACACCAGACAATGAAGGTCAGGTGCTGCAAACTAAGTGTATGGCTGGTCAGTATTTTGAGTTTTTGAAGATTATTTCTAGATTAAAGATAAGATAATATTGCTAAGTTGCATGGACCAGGCCTAATCCTGTGGAAAACATAAAAAAACATGACTTGATAAGGTGAGGTTGAACTTGATAAGGTACAAAAATAGACCAGAACTGAAGGGTACAGAAATGTCTCTCAAAAGAGTACACCCCCAGCGACAAGCATTTGTACCTTTTTAGGTACAAGCTGGTACCTCTATTTTTGAGTGTGTAGGGTTGTGTATCCATGCGGACTGAGATCAAGTTCAAGCCGCACTTTGGTCAAATGAGTCAAACCATTAGAATAATATATCTCCATGTGTTTGTAAGTGGACTGGATTCACTTCTTTGATCCGAATCAGAATTTGTTTGGCACATTCACATTTCCACAAACAAAGCAGACTTTCCGAGGTTACGGACTCGAATTTGAATCAAAAAGACAGATATGATTGTGTCATAAAAGTACTACTAGCATTATGAGAAATAAGTCTGGCTAAATAAAACTGAAAATATGGTCAATAACATAGCCATCTACTTGCCAAACTAACTGTGATGGTAGGCTGTGTGCCATAAACAATTTGCCTCCCGGATCAATAAACTATTTCTGATTCTGATTCAGAGCTTAAAAATTTGTTTGCTCAATTTTTCTGGTAATATATCTTGGTTGAAGTATTCATGATAAAGTTGACAGCAGAGCATATATGTCCATAGACTTGGCCTGGATAAATTAGTTTTTTAATAACGAGAAATGCTGTTACACTAACATTTAACAAGTAGAGATCAACTTTTAGCTGTTAAGCTAAAGCTAGTTTAGTTAGTTTGCCATTTGTTGCAGTTAGCACAAAAAATGATATATTTACTTTCACAGCTGCAAACTTTCCCCAATCTTCTCTGATTGTACCTCATAATTTATTCATTATTTGAACTGCTTAATCAGATCAAGGGTCACAGGGGAGACCCTGGACAGGTTGCAAGTCCATCACAGGGCAAACCCAAAGAGACAAACAACCATTAATGCTCACATAATTTAGAGTAACCAATTAACCTAACATGGTTAGGATGGTGGGAGGAAGTACCAGGAGAGAACCCTTGCACACATGGGGAGAACAAGTCCATTGGTCCAGCCAAGGATTGGAGTAGGAACCTTTTTGCTGAAAGGCTACAGTGCTAACCACTACCCCACCATGTAGCCTATCTCAGAATTGTTTCTCTTTTTTACCAGTTAATTGCTATGATATATGTCATAGTTAGGTTTGATTTGGATATTAGATTAGTATCTCTCGTAAAAGATCTTACTTAGGACAAGTAAATAGCAAATGCAGTTTCATACCAGCTTGAAAAAAATTTTTTTTTTTTTTTACAATGTTAAAAAGAAAACTCCTGTACAACCAGAAAAAAAACAAAAAACAATCTATCTATAGTTTTATGGATAATCTATATTTATTACAAAGTTGGCCCAAAAAGCAAAATATTTACTTCCACAACTGTAAACTTCCCCCAAAATAGGGTTGTTTTATTGTCCCCATTATTGTTTCTCTTTGTACCACAGTTAACAGTTATGGGATGTGTCAGATAACTGACATGGATATTAGTTTATTTTATCTTTATGTTTATCTCAGGTAAATAGCATGCAATGTTGTTTTATAGATTTTGAAAAAAAAAAAGGTCTTATTTTTAATGTTAAAAAAAAAACACACAAGCATTTGACTTGTTCACTTGTTAGCCGCTGAGCTATAGTTTTTTTTTGCCATGTTTGCAGTTTGTTTTTGTTTAGGTAGACAAACAATAAAATAAATCGGGGTTAAAATTCTGAACATACTTTGAGATGAAATGCAGAATTGAGTGATAATATCATTCAATGAACTATTTACTCAGAAACTTTAAGTTAGTTGTATATAAAGTTGCATACATGTATGTTTTTTCTCTGCAGTAGGTCACAGTAATGATTGTATAAGTAGGTCTTTAGCAAGTGGAAATAGTTGTAGGAAGAATCATATTCAGAGCAGTTTTAGGGCTGTAAATGCAAGGATTCTAGTGGAATGATTATCAGGCTTGCAGCTTATGAGTCCTGCCTCCAGAGTAGAGGAATGAGGTAGTATTACTTTAACAGCTGTGCAAACATGGTTAATGCCTGCTACCGCTGTTTCTTCTCCCAGCTTGCACTGCTGCTAATCATAGCACATAGCCTTGTGACTTTACATACGAGCCCTCGGAAGCAAACCAATACAGACCTCCAAAAGCGCTGCTTTCCTCCAGCTCCTGCTAAATGGATCAGGCATTACAGAAAGGATTACATCGACCTAAACCTGCAGGGGGTTTAACTGAAGACACTCAGCTGGGTGACAGAATATCAGGTCAGACAACAAAACACTGGCAACAACATCAGAGTCACAACCCTCAGTACAACTATGTCATGCTCCAAAGCCCCTTTTTACCTTTTTTTTTTTTTTTAAAGGAGTTATGTTTTCAAACCTCATTATCTAAAGGTTGTAATGTGACATTTGTGAGCCTGGAGAGTTGGAGTTAATCAGCATTCTGTGATGCAGGAGTGTAAAACAGGGCCAGATTATTCTTCTCAAGTAGAAGTGTTGTTGAATGTTTTTGTCATGTATACACCTGCTCCTTTCTACTCTCCTCACATCTAGTTCTTTTGTGATCATCTCCTCACTTTTTTTTTTTTTTTTTTTTTTTAACTCTGGTGTATGCAACTGCAGAATCATGTCCTCTTGACGCTTTCCCCATCAGAGACTCACTTTCTGGCGTTTTGTGATGGAAAACGGAACTATGGAAATGAGATTAATAAATTAGTTTAGTTATAAGTCGTCAGAAATACACTTTTGAGATTTGACTGTTGAACATCTGGCTGAACCTCTTAGTGACCATTACAGCAAATGACCCATCTATCTATCTATTTTCTATACCAGCTTTATCCAATGCAGGGATGCAGGAAGGGCTGGAGTCTATCTGAGACCGTATGAGAAGACAGAAAGACAGAGCCCACACCGAGACAAATGGCACACCCAACCATGCACGCAAAGTAGCTCACAAATATCCAGGAAACAACACAAAACCAGTTAAAGCTCATTTATATGCGCAATCATTGACAGAATACTAGTTTGTTCTTTGTTGGCACTAATTTTCCTGATGAGTACTATTAAGTCACTGCAGAAAGATGCATCTGCTTTCACTGTTCCATTCAACCTCAAAAAGAAAAAATGAGAAAGGTGTTATGTTGTCATTTTACATAAACATTTGTGTTCTTTTATCCTTTTTAATATAAAATCCAGCAATTATATCTGTTTATTGATATGAACAGTTTGCAGAATCTGAAATTGTTTTACATTTTTGTTTTTGTAAGTTGCACTTATAGAAATTCCCAACCTTGGCCAGCTCTCCCTGCAGATCTGCTTTTCCATACTCCTTCTGCCCCTTAGTATCATCCAACAGTTTGGGCGTCCTTTTATAAATTCATATCTGTAAAAATAAAAGCTAAAATATATCTGTACTAAATACTGTATATTAAAGAATTTACAACTAACAATATTATATACAGAAAGACAATATAGCTGGAAGAGTTCTCCTGTGTTAGTGTTGTAGTGATGCAAATCTAACTTGGATGTCTCACCAATGCTACCAGTGTCATTAGTTCAGGTCTTCCTTCTGAGGCAGACGAGGTGAGGAAAATGGCTTGAAGGCAAAAAGGTCTCTGGACATCAGCTCGATGAATAATAAAAAGGTTTAAAGTGTTATATCTAAACCAGACCTGCAGAATCTTTGAGGACTCGTAAAGCCGTAGAAAATCCCACTGACCCTCTATATCAGCTCCATTATTTAAAACACAAAGATATTTCTAAGTTCACATATGGGCCAATCATGAGACTTAAATACAAGAGACATTGTAAAACTGTTTGTTTTATGGTGGATTTTAAGATTTTATTGTTTGTTTTTAAGGCATTCAATGGAGTGGCCCCTAAATACATTTCTGACCTCATCCAAATTTACACTGTCGCCCACACTGATGTCAGAGGGCCAGCTCCAGCTAATAGTCCCGAAGATGAGGCTTAAAACTCGGGGAGACAGGGCCTTTTCTGTGGCTGGACCTAAACTGTGGAATGCTCTGCCCCCCCCATGTCAAAAAGGCCCCCACCCTGGAGTGTTTTAAGACTCGTCTTAAGACTCACTTGTATTCTCTGGCTTTTAACACTGTGTGAGTAGTGTGGTCCTCTTTGTCTTTTTATTTTATTTCATTTTATTAAATTATTTATTGGTTTTTACCTGTTTATTGGGATTGATTTTAAGCTTATTACTTTGTATTTATTTGATATTTTAGTATTGTAACATTGCTTTTGTTTTATTCTGTGCAGCACTTTGGAAAATGTTTACTTTTATAAAATGTGCTTTATAAATAAGGTGCATTGGATTGGATATATCACTGTCCATGTAGAAAAGCCAAGAAATGATGAACTCTCAACAGACTAGCACTGCTGAAGTTGGTTAGTATATCCAAATTTGGTTGTTACACCTATGTAACCTTACAAGTTTGGTTTCAAGGTGTGGGAACATGCAGCACAGAGTGGCTGTCGGTATAACTTTGACGTTTGTCAAGGCGCAGAAAATCCTAGCAAAGAGAAATCTGATGTTGGTTGGAAATCTGATTGGTGCAACCAGAGATGTTCAGAAAAATTACCTCAACGCTCCCAACAGGAAGAAATCACAAAGTTTCTGCAGACAACCTCTTTGCATCAGCTCCATTCCTGGAGCACTTCAAACAAGAAGGAATCTACTACATCTGGCCTGTCCAGAAGAACCGTGAAAAAAACTGCTCCCTGATGGACGAGAAAGAAATAACAAAAAAGGGAAGTGATCCAGGAAGACATTGAGATGGCATGACAACAAAGCTGTGAACCTACTCCCTTTTTCTGTTGCTGTTGAACTGCTGGGCAACGTGAAGTGTTAGGATTTGAGAGTCCCAACCCACAACATGGTTCCCAAACCAGTCATTGTTGACTTGTACAGGTTCATGAAAGGTGAGGATCTTCTTGACATGCTATCTGCACTTCATAAGTTCAGCTTCAGGTTACAGATATGGTATGTATACATCTGGTGACACACTGTTGCGGTGACAGTTACCAATGAATGGATCTACTACAGAGATACAGGTTTCAGGCTTCTGTTGGAACCTCTCTCACAAGTGCAGGAAAGTTAAAACAGAATGTCTTTATCATTTCCCAGCATGGGAAACACAATAGAAATGCAAAGGCTTCATAGGCCCTTTGTCCCATGACTACTGAGAAATGCAAAGCACATCTCTGCTTGAACAAGGGAGGAAACTGTTTTCAAGCCATCCACCACTGAAGATAAAAAGTTGTGAAGTACAAAATGAGTCGGAATGAGTGAAATGTTCACCTTCCATCTTACCAGTTCCATTGGTGTTGGTTTTTGCTTGTTCAAAAAAAAGGACATTTACTGTTGTGACTGGATGTATCAAATCTGATTCAAGGAAAACTTGATTTTCAAAACTTTTCCTTTTGTCAGAGGGAGCAATAACAGCTCAATTTTCAAAGCATTGGCATTTTGGAGGTTTACAGGGCTACAGAACACTTTATATGGATATGAAAAAGAGAAGAATGACTCGGTCACTTAAACAGAAAGTGGAGCTATGCTACCAGTCGTCGTGACAGTAGTATTGACTTCTACAGCCCACACACAACTGGCAAAAGGGTCAACCCAGAGAAGAAGAAAAGGAACAGGAAGGAGATGATGCAGAAACCGTCAAGTAAAAAATGACCACAAAACGACACATAGGTTCAAAACAGCAAAAGACTGTGGTTTTTTTTCTACTTTTGATGGTGTTTTTGGACAGTTGTTAATGAGTTTAGTGCCAACTGGTGTCCAAAAGCGAATGTGAACTCCGAACTCAACACTGCCCTCGAGTGAATGAACTCACTCAAATATGCTAACATAAAAGATGCATCTAAGTTTGACGGCAATCACGTATGAAAACAGTTTAAATAGACGTCCCCATTTATGTACAAATGGGAGCATAAATGAGCCTTTAAGCACAGGCCTCTTCATTTCTAAGATCATTGTCCAGTTATGAACATGTTACATTTTAAAATACCAGTTTACCAAATAAATATGTGGTCCTGTTACTGCTTATGTTTGAAACATGATTTAGATTGATATGACAAGTTTGTGCTGTGAAGTGAGATGAAAGATTTCAACATGAGTGTTTTAGAGGTGTAACCCCTATTTTACAGGCTTAGTGATCTTAGTGATTGGTGGAACAAGCAGCCATATTTCTCAGAGAATCTCTAAACATTATAGCTGTAGCTCAGGAGGAAGAGCGGTCATCTTCCAACTGGAAAGTTGGGGGGTAGAGCCCAGGCTTTTCCTGACTACATGTCGAAGTGTCCTGGGGCTAGACCCTGAACCCCAAGCTGTCCCTGATATGCCTATCAGGGTATAAGTGTGCATGTGAATGGGTGGCAGTGACAAATAGTGTAAAGTGCTTTGAGTGGTCGGCATGACTGGAAAAGCGCTATATAAGTACAAGTCCGTTTACCATTCAACAATTTCATAATCATTCATTCATTGTTTGAAACCATATGATCCTCACAATGGCTGCAGGGAGACAATTAGCAAAACCACATATTATAAAACACTCTTTGTGGGTGACACAAAGTCAAAATGTTCCCTTACATGGGATGTTTTTATTTGCATTCTCCATTTTTACAGATCTCCCGCGATTGAAGGGTTTTCACCATGACTGACACAGCACCAAAGATTAAAATCATTAATCTCACTAATTTCATAATAAGACATCCAACGTCTTGATCACATGATCACAGATCTGACACAAGCCTTGACAAAGTGATTCATACCACTCTGCTTCAACAGAATGAAACAGGTAAAACATCCAGTCTATCGTAAACTTAATGGTGTGTTTGTATTTTCTTTATCTGAAGAGTAAACTATAATTTGGGTGAACAACTACATCAACATATGGTATTGCACGTTAAAAGTGGAGAAATAAAGATATTTCAGTTACATTACCTATTTTTTCTTCTTTTATGTGGTAATTATGCCTTTAAAAGCTATTAAATTACATGAATACATATGGAAAGGTTATTTTTTGACATACTGGTTTTGTATTAAATGATTAAATATTGAAGGTCCTTCTCATCTTATACAAGATTTTTAATGCAGTTTGATATTACTGCTTGCGCTGATCAGTTTTTGTCTAAACTGATTCCTCCTGGATACTACCAGTAGTTGTGGAATAAGTCTTGGATATACAGATATACATGTTAACCACACAGTGGCACAGCAGCATTCATGAATAATACACAAAGGACATCATAGACAATGCTGCACAGACTCAGCTACCCCTGAAACACTTCTATACCACAACTCCTCCTACCTTTCCTGTTTTCCATAAATAATGTATTAAAAGGAGGGAGAGCTTGTTTACCTGTGGTTTGTGCAGATCTTCTCAGGCAAATTATTTCCCTCTTTTTGACTGATGGCTCAACACAAGCCAGGGATCACTCTTCGCATTCCATTTCCCTCCTTTTTATATTTACAATTTTATACATTCTGTGTATTTTGTCTGTCATTCTGCAAATAAACTAAAAGCGGTACATAAGACTTCTAGATTTCATGTATGCAGTGCTGCATTGTAGTAGGTCGCATGTTTACCTAACCAGATACCATGTCTCTACAGACCAGCTAAAAAAGGTTGTTCGTCATGCAGATTTTTTTTAATCAAATGCAACATTTTGTTGTAGAAATAAGAAAGTATTGACAAAGTACTGAAGTTGCAAAATGCAACTTCGCCAGAAATGCAATATGTGTACAAGACTGAGACAATTAAAACCACAATCTATAATGAAGGAAATTGGAGTCTAATGAATAGGCTCAGACAGCACTGCTGAACTTCTCTGACCTGCACATGAAAAGAGGCGCAGTCTGCAGAATGCCTACAAAGCACCGTCCCTGTCTCTTTGAAGTGGCTGAAAACTTGCCATCTGGGATGATCATCACATTTTCACTTTGACAATCCTTGAATTTTCACACTTAAACTAAATGCACACAGCAACTCCGCTCTGCCTCATTTTCATTTTCAGCAGCACAACACGACCCAGGCCTATAAAACTGATCTGTTATTGCAAATTGTGGATAACTTCGAAATAGTTTGTGTTAACAATAATGGGTCCATGTGTTTGTAGTCGACTGCTTTAAAGCCGAGAGTAGGTGGGTGTGCAACAAAACATCCTACATGTAAAAATTGCTTTAACCTTTTAAAACCTACCTAAAGCATCAAAATTTTTAGGTAAAGCAAGTAAAATAAATTATTATTGTTGCACAGCACAGAAAATAATGTTTTTAGACTAAACATAGTTATATATAGTGTAACATCTATCCAATCAGTTTTAGGTGGTTTCTGGATTTATTTCCACAATGTACATTTAAATGGATCCAATAGCCAGTGACTGATTATTTTGAGTCAGGTGTGTTGGAGCAGGGATACAGAGGAAACCGGAAGGATTACGGCCCTCGTGGACCAGAGCTGGACACCCCGTGTTAGAATTATATAATGTATAAATAATGATAACCACTATCCTACAAGAGTAAGAATGTGTGTGCATGTTTTAAAGGGGATTACAAAGTGGTGAGCTCGTATCTAACTGCTCAAATGGTCTGGTCTTATATAGCACAGTTTATATTACATTTACTAATCAGTTTGTGCTATTATGGTTCTGTAACAAGTGCTGCACGAGAAGCTGAACTCATCTGTAGGAAAGCAGGCAGTGTTGTTTAAATTAGACAACTTTATCACAATAAATCCAGTATTATCAACAAGAAGCTTAATATAAGAAGTCACAATGAATAACTAGTGTCATTGTTAAAGTAAAGTCTATCAAATACATAGTAAACCCAATGAATGAATCGTAAATTATCCAAAAATAGTGTTAAGAGTCAGCCACTCAGTCCATACCAAGTGAAATTTTTGCCAACTTGTATAAAGGAAACATTAAAGCTGCTCAATGATAAGAAATCCCAGTTAGCTAACGAGGATTCATCTTAAGCTAGCAAAGTTAGCTAGCAGTAAAAGTGGCAGAAAAAACCCCTTCTTTCACCTTATATCACACACAACTGTGATGGTTGAGATGGTTGATAACATAGGCTTACCTTTCTCCCATAACCACAGTTTAAGAAAGAGTTCATAATGTGATTTATTTTAAAAGGGATAAAAAGTTTTAAAAAAAGCAACAAGGTTTGTTATGAGTAGTAAAAACATTTCAGTTAAGAGTTAGATACAGCTAAAAGATTAATTCTTTCATACATTGTTCATAAGAATTTTGTTATTTTGTTCAACCTAATCCATTATGCACGGGTGAGCGGCTAAAGAGGCTTAAATCCTGTTGAACCAATCGATCTGGGATCGATTGGTTCTTCCTACCACTAGGGGGATTGCACGCCATTTCCTCATTGCAATAAACCCACCGCATGAGGGAAGCAGTAATAATCACTCCTGTGATTCTTTCTACCCTAATTCAGGGGTATAACACAACCGCCTTACCTTTTCCCTCTGGCTGTCATGCTTCCTTCCTTCTCTTTCTACCTTTCTTTTTTTTTTCTGCACGCTCCAGTGACTTTGTCTTGTTGCCATAGCGCTGTTTGCTAAACACATGTATGGGAATGATGACTACCTGCCAATCAGTCCAGTCGATGGATGTCTGTGACAGTGGAGTCCAATGGTTTTCAGTTAATTGTGTCACAAAAACATAAGCCACTGTTGATCATTTTGGCATATATTATTCTTACTTTTTTTTTCTAAATATGTAAACAATAAAGACAAGGAATCTTAATTCTCCGTAAATAAGGCTGGACATTCATATCTCTAAATGGTTTGTGGGGCCCTTTTTTTTTATTTTTATTTTTTTATCTATATTGTTCACTTCTAGCAAAAAATGCCTCTGGCATGCTGTTAAGTTGATCTTACTTTAACCCATCCTTATGTAGTTGTAGCTTACTTTGTATAAATACTTGGATTCTTATGCTTATTGCCACATCACTGTCGGCCCTGTCAAGGTCAGTTTTGTAAAGGTCATCTTAACATTTAGAATGGTAAATCTGCAGGTTGTCTCATGCTTCAAAACTCCCCATTTTTTTCTCCAAATTTATATAAGAGGGTTTAGTTATGTGTCAGCTCAGATTAAAGTAATATTTTTACCTTAACCCCCCCCAATAAGAATTACCTAGGCATCCATCTTGCATTCCATCTCTTCTCTGAGGTCTCTCCAGCCAGTAAAAGTCAGCCTGATGTTGTCTTATCTCTTTCACTCTTTCTTTTCCATTTTGTACTCCAATAATGTACTTTCTTGGCCATATCAAATACGGTGCACGTTCAAGACAGCCATCAAAACAAGTCAGAAGCACTTTTAAGATCAGAAACGTAGTTTTTTTGCTTTAAACTAGATGCCGCTAGATGCTGGATGACTGGTAATAATACAGGAGCTCAATCATCTTTACAAAGTTTTATTTGCAACCGAGCACTGGTACTCCCTCCTTCTGACGGTCAGCTTTCCATCAGATTACATCTCTTCAGGTCTAATTATACAATCTCAAAGCTGATGTTGCACGTTTGCAAGTTTCCAAACCCATCCAAATTTGAAGTTGTGTCATGTAGAGGTGGGAAAATCTAATTGAAAAATTGAAAATTGGAATTAGTTTTGCTTCACAATTTTAAAATTGATTTTTAAAGAAAAAAAAAATTTTTTTTTTTTTTTTTAATAAAAAGGATTTAAAAAAAAAAAAAAAGAAAAGAATCCATTATAAATTTTTTTTGCCATTTTTGTTGTTTTTAATTGATCTTTTTCCATGTCTTCTTGGGCATTACAGTAGCAGAATGATGGTCTGGCTACTGTGGTGTTTTTTCCTAATTGAAATCAAGAAAAATGACGAGCAAAAAAAGTATTATACATTTTGTTTTGTTTTTTTAATCTACAACAATCAGCAATATTGAAGAATTGTGAAAATCGCAATTTAAATCGAATCGGCACCCAAAAAAAAAAAAAACTGAATCGAATTGAATCAGGACGAAAGCATATCGTCACGGCCCTAGTGTCAAGTCATCCACTACTGTCTGCTGTAGTTACATTACATAAACTTATAGTCACACTAACTAGAAATTATTACCACCACAAAAAGAAAAACAGGTTCAAAGACAGATACAGAGCTGAAAAAAAACAAAAAAACAAACTTCAATTGTGAAAGATTCCTCTTAAAATGCACATCTTGACATGAAACACATTATAATGAGTAGAAATAGCAGCTCATATGCCACCCACCCCTGACTCTCACCCCCTCACGCCAGCTGCTGTCAAAGCATAAATACAGCATTTCAAGTGGATGCGATGCCACACCTCAGAGCATCTAAATATGGCCTGCAATGGTGTTGAATCTTTGAGTGTTAAGTATGCAGAGCGAAATCCGCCTTACCCTGTTGATGTAGGTGAAACCATCACCGACACCCCTTTGTCCACTAAACCTGGCAAAACTTAAGTGTAAGTCACATCAACAAGCCTTCAAACCTTGCAGTGCAGTGTGGTGTGATCCTCACTTCCTGATCTATGAATTATTCAGGTCAGAAGGTGACAACCGAAGCAGAAAGTAGCCTTTGATTAAGTCTGGACTGGAGCTTTCTGCTGGCCAAGTAGTGTTTTCCTGATTGTAGACTTCTGGTGTAGGGATGAGTTAAATGTTCTGTAAGTTTAATTTAAAGTTGTACCTTTAAGTTGTCACTTGCAATAAGAAAGTTGCTGGATTTATTCAGATATAGGGTGTAATTGGCTTCAGAAAACTTTCTGTTTTTGGTGAACTGTATCAGGTACAAAGCCAAAGATAGCTGAATCAAAATGACTGGATGGATACACCCTTTTCCTTTAGAACTGCCTTAATGCTTGGTGTGATAGATTCAAAAAGGTGTTGGAAACATTCCTCAGAGATTTTGCTTCATATTGATGTGAAGAATCACACAGTTGCTGCACATCCATGATGAGAATCTCCCGTTCCACCACATCCCAAAGCTGCTCTGCTGGACTGAGATCTGGTGACTGTGGAGGCCGTTGGAGGACAGTGAACTCATCGTCATGGTGGAGATGATGTGAGCTTTGTGACATGGTGCATCATCCTGCTGGAGGTTTCCATCAGAAGATGCTACACTGTGCTCACAAAGGGATGGATGGGGTCAGCAACAATACTCAGGTAGGCTGTGGTGGTTAATCCATGATACATTTGGAAACATCTTCAAATCGCAATTGTAATTTGTTCAAATTTTAGAAATGTTGCTATTAAAATAACTGATGGAAATGCAGCTAGTGTTACAAGCTCTGTATAAATAAAGTATATGAGTGTCGTTCCGACTCACAGGGACTGCAAAGCAGCCGATCTGCAGGACGTGGAGTACAACAGTCCACACACATGTCTGATGTTTATTAACTACATATGAATCTGCGTCTTATACTTCACTGATATGTCTTTCCTCCTGCGTGTCCTACAAACACCCTTGACTATAATACAGAAGATATTCCCATGAGATGCAGGAGGATTTGTTGTAAAAGAAAAACCTGCTGATCAGAGATCTTTGTGTGAGTTTTGAATTTTCTGTCATATTTTCAGTGCAAGTGAGTTTATTCATGTTTAAATTCACATTCACATACACACAAACACACACACAAACACACACACACACACACACACACATATATATATATATATATATGTGACCAGCGGCATACATAGCGCACACACACACTGAAACGCACAATGTTGATGTGTGTAGAGGAACAGCAGAAATATATATATATATATATACACATATATATACACATATATAAACACATATATATATATATATATATATATATATATATATATATATATATATATATATATATATATATATATATATATATATATGTATATATATATATATATATATATATATATATAAAACGGATGAAAGACGTTGGCACAAGAAGAGAATGTGTGTGTTGAGTGTAAAAACCAGTGTGGGTCTGTATATATATATATATATATATATATATATATATATATATATATATATATATATTTCTGCTGTTCCTCTACACACATCAACATTGTGCATTTCAGTGTGTGTGTGCGCTATGTATGCCGCTGGTCACAGGTGAGTGTCATGTGTGATGATCATTATTGCCATACACCTGCTCTGCTCCTGCAATTAACTTTGCTGATGCAAATGAGCCTTATTGCATCACGGAGGCAGCGCCTCCTCCCCGACAGACCAGACGATGTTCATCTGTTGGATCTAATTAAGGTAAAGAGAGGGGGACGGAAAGATAGAAGCATGGCTGTCGGACATAAAGAGCAAAAGGGAGAAGTGAAGGAGGAGTGAGAGAAAGAGGGATAAACAAGGAAAATGGATGAAAGACGTTGGCACAAGAAGAGAATGTGTGTGTTGAGTGTAAAAACCAGTGTGGGTCTGTTGGATGTGACAGTGTAAGAATGCACTGAAGAACACATGAAGGAGAGTGCTGAATCTGTTTAACACACAGTTATGACTTAAAAACGTGTGTGTGTGTGTGTGAGGGTTTGCATAATTACATGTAATTGTGTGTCTCCATATTTATACTTAGCCTGCAAGTGTGTGTGTGTGTTTTAAATTAATGAAATGCTGTAAGAAGGGAAGCAGTGGAGAAAGGAAGACAAGCGACAGCAGATGTTCTGACAAGGACAATAATCATCCTTCTCTCCAACATACACACATGGAGACAGATATACACGTCTTTATGGTACAATCATGCATTCAAATGCACAAATGAAACATGCAGCTATAGACTCCGCCATGTTTACAAACACTCAGAAATATTCATATTCTATTCTATATATTCCTCATAATTTGTTCTTGTGTAGCAGAAGGGTCACCTTTACTCTTAGAATAAGCTCCCTCTACTATTTTAGTTTTGGGTTGGACCCGGTTTACCTTCAGAACTGCCTTTTTTCTTGGCGCCGTAGATTTAACAAGATTATAGTAAGATTCCACTGAGATTTTGCTTCATATTGACGTGGATGGCTCTAAATAAACATCCATTAAATGTAGGTCATGTTCAGTTTGGTGGGTGTATATAAAACATTGGTAGCCTCTTTGGGGGGGGTGATGAAGTTGTGATATGTTTATGAAGCTAGCAACAAAAGCTAACTCTCATCAGAGGAAACAGGAGCAGACGTTTAGTTTTATAGGCACACCACCCAGCCAATCACAGGCTAGGAAGAGTTGGATCATACGATTACATTAAGGGAAGGCAGCAGACACTTCCAAGACTGTGTTGTGGTACAAGACGTGTTCTTAGAGTCTCAGAGAGAGACGGGAAGACTCATTTTATGCATTTGTGACAATAAACTTGGGAAAACCTAAAAAGTAGGTAGCATCTCACTGAACTGAAGAAAAGCTGAGCAGAAATTATGCCAGTGTCATCATCACCATCATCATCATCTAAAACATTATTACCATCATCTCCATCATCAAAATCATCATCACTTTCATCACCATCACCACCACCGTCATCATAATCATTATCATCTAAGTCATTGTTGCCATCAACACCACCATAATCATCATCATCACCATCATCACCATCATGTAAATCATTATTACCATCATTATCATCATCTAAATCATTATTACCATCATCACCATCATCATTTTCATCATCATCATTATCATCATCGTCATAATCATCTAAATCATTATTACCATCATCACCATCATCATTTTCATCATCATCATTATCATCATCGTCATAATCATCTAAATCATTATTACCATCATCATCATCATCAAAACCATCATCACTTTCATCATCATCATGATCATCATCATAATCATAATCATCTAAATCATTATTACCATCATCATCATCATCATCATCATCATCATCATCATCATCGCTTTCATCACCATCATCATCTAAATCATTATTACCATCCTCACCATCACCACCACCATTGTTGTTGTCGTCTAAATCCTTATTACCATCACCATCATCATCATAATCTAAATCCCCATTGTCACCATCATCACCCTCATGATCAGCATCACTATCATCATCATCATCATCATTTAAATCACCATTACCATGATCACCATCATCAAAATTGTCATCGCTTTCATCACCATCACCACCACCATCATCGTCATCATCATCATCATCATCATCATCTAAATTATTATTACCATCATCACCCTCATAATCATCATCATGGCTTTCATCACCATCATCATTATTATCATCATCTAAATCATCCTTACCATCATCACCATCATCATCATAACCTAAATCCCCATTGCCACCATCATCACACTCATGATCAACATCTTCATCGTCATCATCATAACCTAAATCACCAGTACCATCATCACCATCATCAAAATCATCATCGCTTTCATCACCATCACCAGCATCATCTAAATTATTACCATCGTCACTGTCATCATTACTAATTAAATCACCATTGTCACCATCACCACCGTCATGATCAGCATAATTGTTTTATAACTTAAATCACCATCACCACCATCATTGTCACCATAATCTACATCACCTACATCATTACCACCACCAACATGATCTAAATCACTGTTACCATTATCACCCCCACCATCAACATCACTGTCATCATAACCTACATCACCATTACCATCATCATTGTCACCATCATCATCATTATCATTATCATAACTTACAGCATAACTGTCACCTACATCAGCTTCATCATTACCATTATCATCATAACCTAAATCACCACAACAATTTTCACAATCATGTCATCATCAATATCACCCTTTAGTGTCATATGTATCATATTTGTTCGATACAGTTTCTTAAGCTTGTTGCATCAATTTTGCGTTCAAAACTTGTCTTCTTCCTCCTAGTGGATAACTTTTACACTCCAATAATTTAACATCACATTGTAATAAATGCTAAATTTTTTACTTTGGTTTTTGCATAGCAAGTGAAAATTACCAGTTTGATCGTGATACAATATCAATAATGATTTAATTGATAGCAATTTAATATTTTTGATATCTCAAATACAGACATGATCCAATTTAATTCAATTCAATGCACCAAGTGATATGAAAAGATATAAAAAGTTTACCAAACTCATTTTTCATTCATACCAAAATCACACCACAACAAATCACAAAAAGCAACTAGAACACCATTTAACATTTTCATTCATTCATTATCCTAACCGCTTAGTCCAATGAAGGGTTGCGGGGAAGCTGGAGCCTATCCCAGCAGTCTTTTCAGCGAAAGGCGGGGTACACCCTGGACAGCTCGCCAGTCCGTCGCAGGGCCACACAGAGACAAACAACCATACATGCTCACTCCTATGGGCAATTTAGAGTAACCAAGTCATCTAACATGCAAGTCTTTGGATGGTGGGAGGAAGCCAGAGTACCCGGAGAGAACCCACGCATACACGGGGAAAACATGCAGACTCCACACAGAAAGGCCACTGACCAAACCTTGCCCCAGCCAAGGATTGCACCAGTGATCTTCTTGCTGTGAGGCCACAGTGCTAGCCACCATGCAGCCCCATCTGAGATATTTATTATATTATTTATTTATTGTATTAACATATGAACTCAAATATTTAAATTTATACATTTAAATAATAAATAATAAATCTGTTTTTAAAAGAAAGACAAGCATTAAGAAAGAAAACAACATGCCAGAAAAACTCAAAATAAAACTATTTTTAGAATAAAAGTGCTTGATAAATGGTTTTTGTATCAAATTTTAAAAGATGTTTGCTATTTGGATTGTTGTCACTGGCTCATTGACCAAATGTAGCTCAATGGTTGTTTCACCCCTAGTAAATATAGACAGAAACCTCAAGCCATATATTGCTTTTTAAAAAGACTTTTCTCCCCATTTTTTTCAGTGAGCTTTGAAGCTGCAGCTCTGTGTTGCATCGAGAGATCAGGATTGTGTATCAATGCTACTGCAAATTAATATGAAACCTTTTCCAACTTTGTCTTTGGAGTATTATTAATCTGGAGTCCTTAAACAGCTCTGAACGACGCCGTCCTCCTTACCTTCACCTATTTTCACCCCTGAGGAAGACCACTCCCTGCTGCACACAACGTTTAAGTCGGACTGATTTACTGAAATCATTTAAGATGATACATAAATCTTTAGATTCCCTCATCATCTCTGTTGCCTGACCAGATGCATTCTGCAGCGCCAACATGTAAATATTGCAGAGGAAAACTCTGCAGGTGGTTTTCTCATCGCTCATCTACTAAACAAAACAATCTCCAAAAGCTGCTGCAGCCACAGAGACCATCACAGAGCAGTTGATGTGTGTTTATGCTAAAAAGCAGCAGAAGTACATCACATAAGTAATATTTTTTCACTGATCCTGTACCTCAGCTGTCCTCCCTGCTTCTCCTTTCTTCCTGTCATCCTCCGCTGGCTTTAATCTGACTAGCCACTGTGGTGACTGATTGACCAGTGAATGAACCGTTTATTGGATGCAAGGGAAACAAATTGCAGTTTGACATCTTCCCCGAGTTGTCTAATGAGAGCCTGGATGAAGTATATTACCCTCTGCTTCTACTATTCCCTCTCAGCATGTGCTAAACCCAAAACAAGGTTTGGACCTCTGCCAGGGCAATCTCAATCATTCATATGGCGCAACGAGAAGCCATTCCTCTGTGTGTGTGTGTGTGTGTGTGTGTGTGTGTGTGTGTGTGTGTGTGTGTGTGTCTGTGCGCTTCGTGAAGATAAACAGTGCTCTATAAATCCTTCAAATGTTTGGTGATTTTTTTGTTCCCACATTAAATTGCTATGCTTTTATTCATAATTTATGGCTCAAAAATGCACATTAACAGCTTTAAGTGTGATTAGCGATGTAAGATGTTCGTTCTCATTTCAGGTGTTAATTGGAAAATTGTCTCACGATCATGATAAGACTGTAAAAATCATTAAATAGATACAAAAACCACTGAATGGTGTGAAGGGAAAGTGCATGAGCCTCTTGTCCTATCACCCCAACCTTGCTGCCTCACCTTCCTCCTGTAGTCTTGCCTGGCCTTACTCAGGCAGCTTCTCTGCAAGCTTTTATTCTTGTTCAGGATGGCCTCACATTGCTGCTGACCTGCGTTTATGATAAGCACCGCACTGTCCTAAAAGGAACCACAGTTTCACTAGAAAAGGTTAAAGAGGTCCTATTACGGTATTTGGAGTTTTCTGAGCTTTCTACAGTGTTACAGTGTTGAATCCTCATCAGACATGTGAACGGCACTGTTTTTTATCACCTAAACGCATGTTTGAGTTTGAGTTCCAGCACTCTCTCCGTTCGGTTTCCATGGCGACGAAAAACACGTCGTTTTAGAGAGTTTTTTCTACTTGGAAATCCTTGTGACGTCCCGGGGGATAAGGTTCGGTGATTGGTTACCTTCTACTGGTTAACAAGGGCATGTACAAATACATCAGGCGGGTGGAAAACGTGGGATAAAGTTATTTCCAACGATGGCTGGTGAGTTTACCAAAGAGAGACGTCCTGCTGCATTCGTTGCTGTTTTCCACTTTGTTTTCAGGGTCTGATTCAGGTTTCAACATGTAGGACTGTATGCTATGTGTTGACATTGTATTTTGTTTTTTTTTATTGAGTTCATATGAGCCTAATCCTTCTGTTTATGAGATGTTACAATGACGGCAAAAGCAGTTGCGGTGCGCGCTCCCGATGTAGTGGAGAGGTGGGAGGCGGGGCTTAATGCGGAAGAGTCTCAATCCACTCGTTTTGCCCGCAGGCTGATCTGACAGCCTACGGAGAGGGTCGGTCTGAAGTAAATGAAGCGATTTGTGACAATAACTCGATCAATCCCAGCCCTTCTGGTCTCAGAAATAAAAATAAATTAGCCTGGAATGCACATAATAGTTCCACTTTAAGTAGTTTACACTCTGCAGTCTTCCTCATGAGAGACCACCAGCTGGATGTAGGGTTGGTAACACTGTAGATAGTCTACAGTGTTACAGTTGGCCACACCATCGCAGTCTGTATGACACCTATTCTGACACGTCTTTCCTTACAGTAATACTTCTTTATAATAACCATAAATAATGTATAATAAACTCGGTTGAACTCCAGAAAATCATATTTTTCTACAACACCAACAACTAGCAGCTACAAATCACGGCACCATATAACAGATTTAACAGCAGGGCTGGACGATATGACGATAAATATCGTTTGGACAATAGAAAATGTCCATCGTTTCATTTGAGGCTCTATCATTTACGCCACGATAAGGTGCTTTAGTATTTTACATCAAGATGCGCTTTACAGCATGCATGCTGCAATATATAAACAAATATTCTATTCTATTCTATTCTACAGTCATTTAGCAGATGCTTTTATCCAAAGCGCCCTACATATGAGTGAGAACAACAAAAGCATGAAATCAAACAGTAGAGGACATCGTAGGAAGGGGCTAGTGGACTGTCCAGTTGGACGGAGGTCCTTACATGAAGTGCTACAGGCTTTTGTAGGACTTTGTTTTTCCTCCCTTCCCATCCCACAATATTACCTATGTTAAAATACAAAGAATTAATACGATAATATTAGTTGCAAAGAACTGGGCTAAGTTCTCCAACTTTTACAACATATATATCTAAACTAAGTGTGGAAGTGCTCCTTGAAGCTTGCTCTTAAAAGTATACAGGGACTCTGCAGAGCGGACAGTTTGGGAGATCATTCCACTATCGTGGCACAACAGAGGAAAAGAGTCTGGCTAGTGATTTAGTTCCACGTAGTGGTGATAACACGAGGCGTCTTTCACTGGTGGAATGTAGTTGTCGAGAGGGAGTGTAGGTCTGGATTAGGGAGTGTTTTGTAAGCCAGAAGCAAGCTTTAAATTTAATGCGTGCTGCGACCAGAAGCCAGTGAAGTGCGATTATCAGCGGAGCGACATGAGATAGTTTGGGTTGGTTGAAGACCAGACGTGCTGCGGCAATCTGGATCATCTGCAGAGGTTTAACAGAGCATGCAGGCAGACCTGCCAGTAGGGAATTGCAGTAATTGATGCGTGAGATGACCAGAGCCTGAACCAAAAGCTGAGTTGTGTATTCTGTCAGGTACGGTCTGATTCTCTTGATGTTATAGAGAGCATATCAGCAGGTACGGGCAACTGAGGCAACATGGACCTTAAAGGTCAAGTGATTATCCACCATGACCCCAAGATTCCGGGCAGCAAATATAGAGAAAGACGGTAGCAGACGTGTTTCAGAGCACGATAATTCACTAAAAGATGACCAGCCAACCAAATCCAATGAGCTTGTTCTTAAATGAGGGGAAATTTCTGTTGCATGGATGCTGTTTGGATATAAAAAGAGCAATATGGAACCGACAACAGACTAGCTCACAGTCCCAACAACGGACTCCAACACAACTAACTCGTTTTATCACATGCCCAAGAATCGGGATGAAGAATACAGAATAAAGAATAAAGACGACAAGCAAAATCTGCAAAAGCACCGTCTCCAGATGCAAACGCTGCAACAGGCTTTTCCCTGTGAAACGCTAAACAGCCATAGTTCTCCCAGATGGAAAGAGATCATTGCTGCCGTTGCCAAGCACATCTGACAAATAACCGATGACTGACACAAAATTACACAAGCAATTTTATATTGTTTTGTATATCGTTATGGAGATATAAAATGAGCTATATCGGGATGAGATTTTGGTCATATCGCCCAGCCCTGTTTAACAGTCTTGTAAATGGTGGCACCATCTTTGCATAGAGCAGACTCTCCACCTTTACTCTTTCCATAGGCATGTCTCAGCCCGTTTAATACGAGTAACAGTCAATTACCTGACTTAGATAGGAGGATAAAGTAGCTGCTGGACAACCTGCTCGGTTTCTAACATAAAACCAAAATAAACTTCACTGCTAGATTAAATGAATGTCCATCCATCCATCTTCTACCGCTTATCCGGGGTCAGGTTGCAGGGGCAGCAGCCTAAGCAGGGAAGCCCAGACTTCCCTCTCCCCAGCCACATTTGCCAACTCTGCGGGGGGGATCCCAAGGCGTTCCTAGGTGAGACATATAATCCCTCCAGCGTGTCCTGGGTCTTCCCCGGGGTCTCCTCCCAGGGGGACGTGCCTGGAACACCTCACCAGCGAGGCGTCCAGGAGGCATCCTGACCAGATGCCCGAGCCACCTCAACTGGTTCCTCTTGATGCGGAGGCGCAGCGGCTCTACTCTTGAGACCCTCCCGGATGACTGAGCTCCTATCTCTAAGGTAGAGCCTGGCCACCCTGCGGAGGAAACTCATTTCAGCCACCTGTATACGAGATCTCGTTCTTTTTTTTTTTTTTTTTTTTTCGTGAACTCACCTGTCGAGCAGAAAGTTGCAACCTCTGCTTCAGTTTTGAAGTCCCTCATGAATTGTCTCCATCCGGTAAACGCTACACCCATGTGGACTCTCATTTTCTCTCGGTTATTATTTCTTTTTCTCTTCGCCCTCTTGCAGGGCAAAAAGTATAGACAGTCCTGCATTTCAGTAGAAACCGGCAAGTTGAACGATCCAACGGTCCTCTTTCTTGGTCCTGGCAACAGATTGAGATTCACAGCTAAAACACATTAGGCTAACAAGTTTGTCCCCTTTCAGTTACGGTATTCAAAGATGGCGATGCAATATGGCAGCCTTCAGTATGTTCAGTTCAGTTCAGGTATGCCACCTACGTATTTATAAACAAGATACAAGGACAGTTTCATTCGGATATGTTTGTGATTAGACTTCAGTAAAATGTGTATGTATGCTTATATGTACTTGCTTTTTGCTGATACAAAGCCAAATCATTTATATGTTGTACCTTTAAAAACAGAAATAATTACTATGGAAAGTTTTCTGCAGTTTTTTGTTAATTTTTTCATGGAATAAATGCATTACATTTCCACAACATGACACAAAGATCTATTTTTCTTGACATCAGGGTGAAAACTATCTTTTTTAAACATAGTTTTCCAAAAATGTCTACAAAATCCATACAGTTATCATTTTATTTGTTGTTCTTTTCAGCCCTTATCAGGACAAATGATGCTTTGCAGTTTAATGTTTGAAATTAAAGGGGGAAAAAAAGCGGTTCTCAACCTTTTTGCAACACAGTACCCCTTGTAAAATAGTTTTTTCAGCCAAGAACCACTGCAAAATATTTTTAGTCAAGAAAACACATGAAATACAGCACTTTGTCATTTCTGTTTGGTTTATTAAACTTTTGTTTGCGTTGTCAAGGCAACAGTGACTGACGGATATGATTTGGCTTATAACAGGTAGGGTTCAATTCATGTTGAAATGTGGGGTTTTGGGAGTAAAGAATTGGTGTAAATCTAAATATAAATTCAGTTTATAAATGTAAGAAAACATACTTGAATGGCTGGTAAACCGCCTGGAAGGCCTCGAAGTACCCCTAGGGGTACACGTACCCCCATTTGAGAAACAGTGATCTAGACCATGCCTCCTAGTAGGTAGGTGAACCACAATGGTGAGTGTCCAAATACCTTTATAGAGCAGGTGAAATGGCATGTACCATGTGTAGATACCTTGAAGGGGTGTTTCCTTTATTTAAATCTATTTTTATATGTATATATTGAGCCATGTTGGAATGCTTATAGCCTCGGCCAAATTTTACTGGCAGGTTGAGGTATGCAGTAAATTTTGTGTCTGGGCATTGTATTAATTGTAAAGTGAATGTCAATTAATGTTGGTTTGTCTTGTAGGAGTGGCCTCCAGTATAAAGATGGAGGAGAAGCTTCAGGTGTCAGAGAGCATTTTGTTGTGATTGAGCAGCCATTGAATATCGCTAGTCCAACTGCTAGCTGGTGCATGGCTGACTCGTGGGTTTTTATTTTGTGGCTGATAAAGACAAGACAAAGTTGAAGAGCTGAGCTTCTGCAATTTTCTCCTACCACCACAGCCAGCCTCACCGCTGTGGTGCAAAGTTTGCGACATATCTTTCTGGGGTGGGGGAGGGGCGCCAAAGTGCAGTTTGTTAGTTTGAACTGCCTGGTTTACAAGAAGGATCCACTTCTGATTTTGTTTGTTTGTTAGTTTTGTTAATTTGAAGTGACCATGAGAGTTCCTGAAAGGCAGCGAGAAATCCAATTCTTATTATTCATAGTACTTTTATGATTATTATCAGTGTATATCAACAAATTTAGACAATATTACCTACAATTTGTCTGAAAAATATCATCGTAGGATTGGTTGACATACCTGATAGAGTTTCGTAAAAATATAGGACTTTGTGAGAGTGGACACCGGCTGTAGCTCTGACTGTAAAAGGGCTTTTTTTTTGCACCTCATTTCCTTCTCAGAGCTGTCTAACTGTAAAGATTTAGTATTCATGTAGCGTAGAGCAGGATCACAGCACACTCATAAAAGCTCAGCCAGAGTCCATCACCAAACAAACGAGAGCTGCGTGTTTTTCTGATTTATTAGATGAGCCCTCCCTTCTTGTTCTCCTTCTCCTCCTCTTAATCTTTCATTATTGTCTTCCTCTCCTCGCTCTGTCTCTCTTTTCCTCCCCTCCTCTCTTTGTGTTGCAGCGTGAGGCCACACATCAGTGTGTGTTGCTGTCACAGTGATGGCTGATGCACCGCGCGGCGGCTCAAACATGACAAGTGTGCATGTCACGCCACGTCCTTAACGACAATCTGTCTGTGATCTCACATTTCTCCCCTTAGCTTCTCCTGTTGATGAAGCAGGATGTTTTCCTTTTGTTGCCCTTAATGGAGGCTTAACATCTCTACTCACAGATCAATATGACTTTATGAATTATTTGCTCCATGCCTGTGTGTGTGTGTGTGTGTGTGTGTGTGTGTATGTTTTTTTTTTCTCACTCATTAGCATGCTGTCTTTATTAGCCCGGGCCACACTGTTGTCTACTTCTGCTCACATGTCTGTCCTTGTGAGTGTGTGTGAACATAAAGCGTGTGCTGTAGGTGGTGTGTGTGTAAGTCGTGGTGTAATTAATCTGCTGGCCCTCAGCTCTGATTAAGCTCAGATTCTTCCACACAGCTGAACACTCTCCACCTCCCGTCCTTTTGGCTTCGGCTCATCAGCATGCTGTGCAACACACAGTCAAATATGATGATTTGTACTTTTTGTGTGGCAGGAGCTACACACCACGACGAGACAAAGACGGGAAACGAGTGAATTTAACATTCAGTTCAGAAGGATTTATTCCTGAATTTGTCACTTTTTGTGTTTGAAAAGTGCTTTCATTTCTCTGTTTCCTTGCTTTTGCCCTTTAAGTGAAATGAAAAGTCAATAAGGACTATTGTATAGAGCTAATAAAAAAAGCTGCTTTATGCAAACGTGTGCGTGGCTTAAAGCAGCTCTTCCTTTGCTGTAATCTGCAATAATTGCAGAATTAATAATCTTGCAAACAGAGGAAAAGGTCAAGTCTGAGAGCTGAATGTGGGGAAGAACGAGCGAGGAAAAGAAAAACAACAGAAGAAGAGTGAGATGGCAAGGTAAACAAAAGTTTTGTGGATGAGTGAAAGTGGAGGAGAGAGTTGAGCCTGTGATTCTGTCTTTCACCACTAGTCTCTGCTGTTGCATCACGGATGGAGAAGCACCGCTGGACTGGACACAGCGCACACCTCAGCCTCATCTGACCTCTACTTCTGCCTCGGGTCTCTCAGGCGCCACTAAACTCCTCCTTAACTACATATTCTATAGCATTACCAATGACTGTGTTGTTGCTTTAAGAGGGAAATCAGCATGTTGATCCCAGCAGACAGCACAGGTCACACTTGGTTAGAAGCTTTTTGTGGTGCATCATGAGCAAACTGCTGCAGTTCTTAATCTGTGAATAGGAAGTGTGGACGATAAGTAATATCTAATTCTCTCAATAACTAAAAAGTCATTTTTAGTTATTTTTAGTTAATTAATGCTACATTTTGCTAAAATAAAATCAGCAATTAGCAAATCATACATTAACATTAGCATGTTTTTTTTATGCGGAAAGTGTGAGGATGTTTTAAGAGCATCATTTTCATTGTAAGTGATCTGCAAAAAGAATAGATTATACAAATGTTTTTAAGCTTTAAGCTTAGTTTAATGTATTTACTAATCATCTCTAACATTTATCTTCCAGCATACAAAGCTGAAGAACAATAACAAAAGAAGCAGCAGCAGTGATCAAATAATCTATTTATTAGCATTGAAAAATTTTAAGTATTTGCCAGTCTGTAAAATATCAATCTGTTAAACACTTTTTTCCTTTCAGATATTACTGATAGAGGGCTGCACGGTGGCGCAGTGGCGCAGTGGTTAGCACTGTGGCCTCACTGGTTCGATCCTTGGCTGGTTTGGTCAGTGGCCTTTCTGTGTGGAGTTTGCATGTTCTCCCCATGTATGCGTGGGTTCTCTCCGGGTTCTCCGGCTTCCTCCCACCATCCAAAGACATGCATGATAGGATAATTGGTCACTCTAAATTGCCCCTAGGAGTGAGTGTGAGCGTGAGTGGTTGTTCGTCTCTCTGTGTGTGGCCCTGCGATGGACTGGCAAGCTGTCCAGGGTGTACCCTGCCTGTCGCCCAAAGCCAGCTGGGATAGGCTCCAGCTTCCCCACGACCCTGAATTGGAATAAGCGGTTCGGAAAATGAATGAATGAATGAATGAATATTACTGATAGAAACTCTGATCCTCTTGTTTTTAATTATTTTGGAGATATTTCCCCACAAATCACCAGGTCAGAATAAAAAAGATTACATAAAAAATTTTGATCAGCTGTGCCTGATAGCTGACCTCTTTCAGTCAGACCAGTCCTATTAAGGGTTGAACAGCGAGGCACAATCCCCTCTAATAATAATGATAATAATAATAATAATAATAATAGTAATAGTAATATTAATAATAATAAAACACGAATAAACTAGACTGAAAGTGTTTTAGCTGAAGCATAAATGTTTTGAGGTTGTTTAGTTGCTGAAGGTGATCTGTTACATCTGTGAGCATAGAATCATTAGCTACATCGACATGGATCACTTTTAATCTTATCCAACGCCATTCAAAATATGAATGTTTCCTGTAAACATGGCAGCTGATCCAGTCAGCCTTGATAAGGAAGAGTTTTTCATTAAATGGTGGTGTAGACCTTTTCACAACCGGGTAAGCAGGAAGATTTGACCATGGATGCACTCATTCCAACCATTCCTGTGGTTAATGTCGTCTCTGCGCAGGCTTGAACCCCGTGAAGTTTTAAGGAACTTCTAAAAAAAATGGCCACATAAAAACAGAATGGGACCGTAGCAGATACAAGGTTTGTTGGAAACTCTGAAAGAGTGGAGGATTATTGAGTGTGTCGATGGTCAAAAGGCTCAAAACGAGTTGTTCACTGAGGTATTTTAAAGAATACAGGAAGCCAGAAACCATAGATCAAATAAAGAACCGCGGGAAAGTCTGAAGACTTCATATTACAAGGCGAAAAGTCACAAAATGGTTCCAACTCAGCCAGTTTTCCATTCCAGTTTGCTGCAGCTGCTACAGTGTGGCACATGTCAAAAGCATCGCATCAACTCATTTTATCCAGCGTCCGTGTAAACGTGTTAGCTGGAATCTCCGATTAAATCGATGTCATTTGGATAAATGTGTCCGTGTGAACGTAGCTGCTGTTAGCGTGATGTTATTCTGTCAGGCAGGGAGTAAGATACATTTCTCCTCTGTGTTACTGCAATTAACTGAGCCATAGTATCAGAGAATGTTTTCACAGTGTCAGAAATGTCTCTGAAGTTCCAACATGTGAAGCATTTTTTCAGAACAATTCTTCAATTACTTTTAAAATGTGGCCTCGGTTAACAGACAGGTTAAATAAAAACTAAACAGGCAGTGTGTCGGTCAGCTTTGCAAAGAATATTTCCTAAAATCTGAGCAAACAACTTTATGGAGATGATCCCAGACACGAAAACCTTTCCAGATAAGAATGCTCAGAGTTATGGTGAAAAAGCACTGAAATGCAAAGTGAATGTGTGACTGGACAAGTAATCAGCTGAGGTATGAAGCCAAAGATTTTAAACAGCCAGTTTTTTTTTCACATTTAATATTTGATTTGTCAGGTTACTGCGACTCAAGCACTGAAAAACCCCACTTTACTGCTGCATGAAGGAAAACAACGGGGCATAAAGAGAGCTCGCTTGGGAAAAAACAATTGTATGGACTCATTGCGACTCTTAATGTCTGTCCATCACAGCAGTCCTGATTACAAACTAGGCAACATTTTAGTAAAACTATGAAATACGAAAGAAAAGCCATGGTGTGCTTCTTTAGGACATGACGCCACACTGTTAGAGTAATGGTTTTTATCTGAACAGTTTTTAATCTTTCAACCACTTTCTGTGACAAGGCCGGCTTCAGGCAGGGGCAAGAGGGGGCAATGTCCCCTTACACAAACACCTTGCCCCTCAAATCAAGTCCACAGAAAAAGGCAAAAGGTTCCCAAACTCCGTCCCCCCATGCTGAGCTGTGTGTTGGCTCCAAAGTTACTGTTGTCACGGTGACTGGTGGCCCACAGCCAAAACTGGCCCGCCAACAATAATGTCTTGCTCACCACATTTAAATTAAAAACAAAGGGAAAGAGTTATTTTTAAATGAGCAAACGCGTTGCTGTTACTACGTTGCCACTTTAAGATTGGTCAAGCTAGCGAGAGGAGAGTGGAGGACGTTAGCTGTGAGAAGCTGCCTGTTTAGCAGTGAGTGTTTTGCAAAAGCTTTAGCAATAAACACTACACAGCTCTTCTAGTTCCAGCAGAGTGCTGTGTCTGCCACACCGCTGCTGGGTTTTAATTAATGTTTAACTATACATTATACATTGTTGTTTAAAGCCACAGGGAGAACACAACTTTCTGGGTGTTCATCATTCTCCTCCTTTGTTTCTGTGTTGTCTTCTCTTTTTTTTTGTAATTCAGGAAGGTGTCACACCGCTAGGCTAACACATCTATTGACATATAGCTGACACACTGACCAGATAAAAGCCCATTTATGCTGGACGCAGATATGCAGATTGACGGACGGTTTTGTGTGTCTCTTGTGTTAGTTATGTGTGGAAATATCTCCTGCTTCAAGTAAGAAGAACGTAGAACAACCGCGGTTTTCAGCCGGTTAACAACATGACTTAGCTTTAGTCCGCTTACCTCTGTTAGCTGGTTAGCTCCTGTTATCTTGGGGTTAGCTTGGTTAGCTTTTAGCTCAGGGTTAGCTCGATGTCAATCATCCGCCATGACGCTAATGGCTCCCCTCTCAGCTCCACCTCTTTGCCCATATTTGTATTTTCTGGGCAAGACAACGCGCATGACGCTGCCAACATGGCGACGGTAGGAACCGCCCACCGAGCTTCAACTTAGCTCTTAAGAAACTAATGGGTGACGTCACAGAGGCTCCGTCCATCTCTTTATATACAGTCTATGAATTCAACACACAGAAGGAAACTCTGAACTCAGCACTGCCCACTAATGAATGAACTGACTAAAAAAACAAACGGCAACATTAGAATAATGTAAGTACGAGGGTGTTGACGTATGAGGAAATATGAATCAGACGTCTACATTTACGTGTACATAAGGACGCAGAATTAGGCCTTAATGATACAACTGGCAATGAAAATGCAACAGAGATCAGGCTTTACTGAACCAAAATGCACCAAATGTCCTCGCCAAACTGGACTCATTGGTGGAAACAAGGCTAACATCTGCTTCTGATGCTTGGACAGGGCACAGTTATATTTTCACAATCACACCCATCATTCAGCAACTCATCTGTTATAATTTGCATTCACAATGTCATTCACTAACACACGCTTACACATTTAGGCCCAGATCTACTAAACGTTTGCGGCAAACATATGCAAACTCAGTGCACATGCAAAAAAAATGTATGATGTCATTTACTAGCTGCACACACTGAGGGTTGTCTTTTCTGCACCTTAGTTAGTATGTCTACATTAATATATATGCAATATGGAGCGTTCACGCACTACTTTGCGTGTGTTGGGAGGAGAAATTGTAATATTAATTGAGCATCAGACTGTGATCTATCAAACCTGAGAGCAATTTTGCTCCCAGAAACTTTGCAATATTTAACATGTTTTAAAAAGGATGTGCAAACAGTCTGTGTGTGTTATTCAAAGCATGGCTGCAGTTATTTTCACAAGAAGGAGACATTGAAAACAAAGCAAGCAGACACAGAGAAATAATTTTTCCCTCTTGGGTGAATATTTTTGGGATGAACCAGGAAACAATCATCAAAACATGGCTAAAAACCAGCAGACTGCCCAAAACATTCAAAGCGGTGTTGATAAATGAAAAGTATGCTGTTGTTTTTATGAAGAGAACAGGAGAGCATTGGCTTCTTTGATCAGTGGGCTTTATGTTATAGCTGGATCCAGCCGGCGACACGGTGGTTAAAACCAGCCGTTGGCTGATTTAGGTGCATCTTAAGGCACATTCACATCAATCTTTTTTATTAAAATCCTGGTGTGTTTGCTCAGAAAGTTCCCTTCTTTTGGGGAAATGTGAATGCATAAATAGTTCCGATTCGTATCAAATTTAGGTCTGGGCCTGTTTCCAAATACAGAAGTGGACTACAAAACAAATCTTTATTCGCATTGTCGGTAAACACAACAAAAACGTGTGTGTGTGGGATAACAGACAGCTTTTCACAGGAAACACATGAAGGAATTTTGTTCAAGTTCAGTTAGAAATCTAATAAACCAGCCCACAAGGAACTGATCTAGTTCTATATTTTCTTGCCATTGGTAAAAAGTTAAACATGTTTTTTCAAAAGGTCTGATTCATTTCAGAAATCTGTGGAATAATGTTGCTTCTACCAACTGAAACGAGTCCCCAATCGGACTGAGTCTAGCAGACTGTCCTGATGTGAATGCATCCTTAATAAAAAAATTAAAAAATTGATGCATTTTTGGAATTTTTTCTGATTTTTAAAGTCTTCGTTTCTTCCTGCTGTGTGGTGGAGCTGTCCTCACAGCGGAGCTCGGCAGCCAGACTCTTGAAAATTTCTCCGCACTCATCTGGAACGCATGTTGAATGTTCACAACCTGATGCTGGTTCTGAACTTTCTATGAGACATGAAAGTTTGCAGGAACAGACTGAAGAGTCAGATGAACCTCAGCATCTGTATACATGTATTTCACATTCACACAACACATTTCTTCACCCTACAGCCTGATCTTAATCTGAGACCCTGACGGGAAAATTGTAATGATCACCAACTTTCCTTGTTTATTACCAGAAAAAAAAAATTTGTATTAAAATATTTCTAAGATTTGGTATTTAAATGCGCAAATGAGGTATTATATTGCAAAAAATATGCAAATTTCCATTCATTTCTAAAAAAAAAAAACAAAAAAAAAAAAAAAAAAACTGTTGATTACTGTTTTTCTCCTTTTTACATTGAAATGTTTTAATAAAGAGGATTTTTGTTTATCTTTATTTCACAATTCATAGATCAAAATAATGTGTCAATGACCAGAAAAACGTGCATTATTATCAAGTTTTTAGAATGAAATGTTTTATAGATCAGCCTGTAACTAAGATATAATCAAATGTAAATACTATAAAAATGCTGACAGGAGCACAACTGTATAAATCTGAACACCTCGCACAAACACTGACCCTAAAACCAAGTCTTAACTCTCAGATTTACAAGAAGCTTCCATTTTGAAAGTTAACTTTTGTGGCTTTGGAAGAAGAGAAAGGGAAAAGTCACGCAAGGCAAATATCACACTGTGCTGTTTCACCGTGTGACCAAACGCTGAGCACAAGTTGAGACTAATGAAGTCTTTAATTTGGTTATAGTTTATTAATGTCAGAGACACTCTGCCATTAATCATATTATAACACCCCTGGGTGTGCGTGTGCTTGCACTAATATGTGCATATCCTGCATGTGTGTCTGTTTGTGGCTATGTCTGAGCACATGTGTGTGCGTGTGTGTGTGTGTGTGCATGAAGTCTTAAATATGTACACGGGCAAGACAGGATGTGTGTATGAGACAAGTGTGTGGCTCTCCACCAGCAATAATATCGCATACATTTTAAAGGACCGTCATTATCGCCGTGGGTTACCCCGCGGCCCCCCATCACAAACCCCACAAACCATTTTCATTCCAAACTCATTAATATGCAAACTTATTCAAATGAGATTGTAATTAAGCATCTACTGAGTGGGAACCCTTTTCATGATAATTTATGATAAACTCCTCGCCACCTTTGATTGAGATTGATTTTTGGTGCAGGCAAGCCGACCTGAATACAAAGATACACCTGAGAGAACTGGAGGGAGAATAACACTTTTAAAACAGCAAACTTATTTCATGGCTGATTGTGCCACAATCATCTTTGAGGAGTAACAAAGATCTATTTGAATAATGCATTCCCACTGCTCAGCTTTGAAAAAAAGAGAAAGAAATTTTAAAAAAAAAAAAAAAAGAAAGGGCATATCTGTTCTTGGCATCAATGTGACAAAGCGATGTGTGTGAGTGTGTGTTTGTGTTTCATAATGGAAGTTAAACCAAGCATAACTCAGTTTAATCAGCAATTTATTGGCTGGATTGGAACGTTTTCTGACTAAAACGCATGAAACTCTTTACAGAAGCCTTGTTAGTTTTGTGTTCATGTACAGTAGATGGTCTCTTGTCTCATCGCAGCCATCTGATATACGACAGGTTTTAGCTACTTCTGATTTTGCTCATGATTATTATATATTTCACTACTCTCTTTTAACCAGTAATAGGTAGTAGTGTGTTTATGTCACCACAAAGTGGCATCATTATACTAAGCTGTTTAACAACCATCAGGTAAAAATCAAACAGTACGCTTCACTACTACCGGCCTCGACTACCAAGTGTATGACGCTGTGAGATTTGATGCTAGCAACCTCCAAAAAGTTGTGTGAGGGACCAATTAAAGACAAGAAGGTCCTGTTCAACCATTGGAAGGTTAAACTGGAAAACCCTAAACCCACAGAGTCACTAGAGAGCCAAACATTTGCCTAACGGTCTACCCCCGCATCAGCAGTCAATAGTTAGCTGACTTTGGATGTGATCAAGACTTGTAGTCAACAACGCGGACTTTTGTTGATAGACTGAGCTGCTATGTTGGGTCAGCAGCACTGCTGATGACTTCACCGCAAACAACAACACACGCTTGTCAGCAGTTAAATTCACTGGAAGGTAGGCTATATTTTTGTAAAACTATATAGTACAAAAGAAAAGCCATGGACGGTTTCTTTAGGACATGATGCCACACTGTCAGAGTGATGGTTTTTATCTGAAAGGTTTTTAATTCCTTCACTTTGCCCCCTCAAATCAAATCCACAGAAAAAGGCAAAGGTTCTTAAACTCTGTCCCCCCCATGCTGAGCTGTCTGTTGTCTCTACAGAATCTACTGTTGTTGGCGGCTACTGGCAGCTCACGGCCAAAACTGGCCCATCAACAATAATATCTTGGACTCAGCAGGTCCAGGTTCTGGTTCCTCATGTCCCATGGTGCCACGGGGGGCAATCCTACAGATCCTACAGAAAGCATCCTACAGATTCACATCCTGCTTCAGGGCCCCTGTTATGCTTGCTATTCACTTGTATCTGCAGGCATAACTGACCTTTTTTTTTTTTTTTAATCAAAGACAGTGAAGCCATTACACACCCTACTGTACCTCTACTTAGCTCGTACTCATTGCCTTTACTGAATAAAAGAATTAAATTTAAATTTGCCATGAGGTCTGATGAGCCAATCAGTGGCAGATTTGACAAGGAAAATACCGGCAACCGACAATTAAAAGTTTACAAATTTATTTTAAATTTTTCACCTTTTAAAATACATGATTAAGCAAACAATTCAAACTAAAATGTACTTTTACAGGTACAAACATCCCTGAAAATGTACGTGAAACAGAGGCTCAGCTGATGTTACCAATGCTGCGGTGGTGCAGCTTGCTAGCAGTTAACTTTTAGCTCGACGTCCAAGCCGGCGTGACCGGTTATAATCCAGACGGTTGAAAATGTAAGAATTTATTTTATGAAAAGGAAAATATTGAACAAACAGTTTAAAAAAATAATTAGTAAAAAAGGCTATGGCATGACCTGTAATTTATCAGCAATCGATTTCACATAGAAACTACACTCAAACTGAAAACCATTAAACCACTGGAAAGGATTTTTTGTTCATCACAGTATTTGTTACTGTTTAGATTAGAAACAAAGATAAAAATAAAAAAAAATGTCTTTTTTTAGAGAGCACACTTTTTTTCGGTGTGGAGAGGATCGGGCTTCAACAGAACTCCAGGGAAAACGGATCTCAACTGGACCCGATATGACAATGGTAGTTTTGAGTGAAGGCATTGAATTTGGTGAGTGCCTACCCCCCCACCGCCTTTTTTTAGTGCTGGCGTCCACATAGACATGAAATTTAATGAGCTTTGGTTCCATCTGTGGATGGAATAAGGGAAAGTTTACTAAAACTACTGTCTCCTATGTGTCTGTGGACCAGTACTGGTTTAGTGATTTCCTCCCTGGTTAAAGCTGGGGTCGGTAATGTTGGGGAGCTCGCAAGATTTGAAAGTGGCGCCCTGTCTTGGCTCCTCCCCTTCTGGTTTTGTTCTTTGCGTGATCCAAGGCTTTTTTATTCACAGCTTTTTCCACCAACAATTTTCTCTTTCTCGGCTGTTTAGCAGAAGGAGGCAAATAAACCGAGCCGGGTTGGGAAAGTTCTTCCTGCATTTTCTCAGCCATGTTTACCTTCCGAGTTTCTTCTTCACTGCTTTGTATTGTCATCCTAACATGCTATTTATATGCAGGGTGTGGCTATCAGGTATGCGCTATGGGAGGGGGAGGATGGGAGCCGGAAGAAGAAGCTTACAAAATATAAGAAATGAACAACTCCATTTTGCCCAAATGTTTGGATTGGTCAGACTTTTTACAGATTTACAGTAAACTGAGGGGTCTAACTCTATTTCTTATTGTTCATGATTACTGTAACGAAGCAGTTGCCCGTTACCTCAAGTGTTTTAAGTAATAAAAGAAAAAAAATAAAAATATAAAGTAAGGGTGGCACATTTGGGTGGTTTAGGCACATTTGCACTTTATTCATATTTGTTCACAGTAAATATTCAATCATTGAATCATGTGAATTTATATTAATATTATGTCATTTGTTTTCCAGACAGCTGTGGAGGGAAGAAATGATTAAATGTGTAGATGTGGGATTGTAATGGCTGTTAGCTCACCTGGCTGATGTCCTCTTCCTTGGTTAATCCAGGCAAATGGAACCTTTAAAAAGGGCTTGGGCACTTTTTAAAGGTTCCAGGAGAGGCCATCAAGCAGATGGGTGGCGTTCAGACCAAGGGCACTTGGGTTTTAGGTTTGGGAAATGGTTTTAGATTTAATTATATACATTTATACTATCTATGGATGGGTATTTTTTATATATTTATAAAATTCCTTTAGGGAGTTGGTTTTAAAATGTATTCAAAGGCATTTGTTATATGGGAAGCACCTCTGTTGGGTGGAAGGTGGTTTAGCCCAATCAGCAGCAGAAGGGATAAATGAGGCCATTTGGGCTCATTGGGAAAGGGCTGCTGGTGGAGGCGAGGGCTGCTGGTGACCATTGGTGATGCCCCTGGTCATAATACTTGCCTCTCCAAACAAATAAAGACGTTTGAATTGGAGTCTTTTGAGTGGATGTCACTGATTCCAGCCGCTCAGAGGCAAGCATTCTTCACAATTACAAAATGTTTAAACTATCAGGACGAGGAACCACTCAGAGTAAAAAAAAATGTCTCTGAGCAAGTTTACTTTTAGCTTTAAAGAGCAGAAATGATGTGACAATGAGCAAATATTACTGATGGACTCTTAGGATTAACTAAACAAAAACTAGTCCTCCCAAGTTTCTGTTTATGAAACTGTTTCTGTAGGCTGAAAGGGGGGAAAAAAAACTGAGAGTTCATCTACTTCTTGAGGGACCACTACACCACTGGTTATGATCATTATAGATCTACACCTCCTCATCTTCAGCTTTCTGCCTTCAGCATCAGCTGCAAATTTCCAGGAAACTGAACAGCTTCTTTGTACAGACTGTTGATCACTCAGTCCAACTTTCTGTCCAACCAATCAGACTGCTGATTATTTACTCTTTGGTCTTTATGCAGTCAAGGTGGGACCTCTTATTCTTTAAAACTTTTTTCTTAATCGGCTTGGTGGTTTGGTGTGTTTTAAACTTGGTTAGGGTGTTTTAACTGTGAGGATTTCACTTGGTTTTACATTGTGGGTGTAAATCACCAGTTTGATCACAACAGGATATGATAAACTTAACTAATGAATTGATCTTTGTCCATTTCTCAAAACATATCAAAATGATTTAAAAAAAAACCCCACTAAAATATCACTTATTCCTGAGTATGTGTGTCTGTGTGTCTGTGTGCGTACTAAACATTTGGGGTAAATTGTGTTGAGTGATAACATAGAACAGAGCTGGGAACCCAAAAAGAGGTAAAAGAAGACAGAAGCCAATGTTTATGTTTTTAGGTTTTGCCTCATAATGGTAGTTATTTGGTTAATATTCTCTCCAGAATAGTTTATAAAAAGCTGTCAAATATTCTTCAAAACAGCCCATGTTATTATAACCTGACCAATGCTATGACCACCAGCCCAACTGGCCAGAAACGTGCACAGTCCAGCAACACTGGCTGTGCATCGGTCACTGTATAGAAACCTGCATGTTGGAGGAAGATCATAAACAAAAAGTTTTTCTCTTAACTAACAGAACATAAACACAGTAACCATTTACACACACTCCCTAACGACAGCGGCTTCCTCCTGCACTATGATATAACCTGCCACACTATGTAAACTGCTCAGAGACAGCTGGAAGAATACAGCATGACTCCAAAGATTGAAGTCACATGGATCGTGGACCACTGGTTCCCATCACAAGTCCAATCCATGCTATGCTGCATCTCACAGCTCAAAACATCATCCATCCATCAGCAGACACAATTAAAGACATCTGCAGTGGCTTCTGACCTTCACACAATGAGCAGCAGAAAATGACTTCCATATGCACACATTTGCATCTTCCGTCCCACTTCCCACTTCCACACTTTAAGTCTTTTCTTGAACTGTGTGCGACCTAAATCAGCATCCCAGCCCACCGTCTGGGAGACACTGGTTTGGATGCAGATGGTAATTGTCTTGGTAATTAACACTCTGCTAGTACATGTGGGGAATGAAGAGAAGGAAGGCAACGCTGTTTGAGGAGCAACATCAAAGACAAAAGGATTTCTCCAGCAAATGATAGTTGTGTAATTGGCTTGCAGTACCTGTGAGCGGTATGACCGTTCTCTCGAAGCTAGTTAGCAGCCCCAGGTGGGGAACGGTGGGGCCGGATCTCTGCATCCCCTGTAGTATGAACGCACACACATGTGCACACTCGCACACCTGCTTAAATTGGAGAGAAACTTTGGGATCGACATCAGAGATTGTTTTGTGTTTTCAAAAGTATATTGTTTATTGAGGTCAGAATGATTTAGGGGAGGGACTTGGGATGAACAAAAGAAAAGCAAAATGTTCTTTGTTTGTGAAACTCTTGTTTGCATAGAGAATAAATCAATACTTTCTTCTCTGCCAGCAGTGCTGCTTTGTTGTTGTTTCTTTTTCTTTGTTTGTTTGTTGTTTTTTTCCTCCCGAGGCAGGTTTACGGTGGGCACTTGGAGTCGTGTTAGTGTGAGTAGCTTGCAGGCCAGCAGCCATTCTCATGAGTGTGAGGTGTGTGTGAATGAGCTTGAAGTGCTCTCAGAAGCAATGCAATTACAAAAATATAACATGATATAGTTTTCTGATTTTGTACACATGTGGTTTAGTTCTGGCTGCAACTTTTGAAAGTTTTTTACTTGTTTTTTTTCTGTAAAACTTAAATCTTACAGCATTTGATCCTGGTAATGATGTCTTCCAATGTATCTGTGTCATTTTAGGCATCCTTCATGCACAATGGAGACAACAGTTGTGTTCTTTGTCTTTTTCTTTGTACACATCTCAACACTTACGTTTCAAAGGCTTTTTAATATTCATCTGTTCTCAATTTCACCTCCTTTTAGAGCTATTTTGAGCCATACGCAGAAGATTTTTATGCTTTCACATCTGCTTTTGAAGCCCCTAAACTCTGAAAAGGAGCTGCCTGAGGTCTTTTCATTTTTTATTAAAACATATTTTACTCTTGAGAAGCTTAACCTGACTTATTTGAATTTTTATTGATGGATTGGAAATTTTTTATTAGATTTTACAGTGTTTTATTTGAAGTTAGTTTACTTGATTCTTGATTTTAATGTCCTCTGCTGCTCTGTGAACAGTCTTATGATGTCAACTGGTTATCCTTCGAGTTTAATGTATTCACATGTATACGAGTGTGTACACACACACACACACACACACACACATATATATATATATATATATATATATATATATATATATATATATATATATATATATATATATATATATATATCTTGCTTTATGATCTCCAGTAGAGGACCTCACCATGACTTCACTCCAGATAGTTTTGGCTTTTTAGATACTGAAGCTGCCGCTTTGCTTTAAACAAGTCAACAACGAGTCAACAGAGGGTAAACAACATCATGCCAGTATTTTCAGAGGTTACTTATGCAACGTGTGAGTGCTTTATTGAGTGAAATGCTGCAGTGAGCACAGTATGAAATGTAAGACAAAGCCACATAGAGAAATGAAGGCTGACATGGAGAAGCCACGGCTTTAGAGCATAACCAATCACTGTTGCTCCAGGTTAGTCTTGATAGTGGTTCAAAGTTCATCCATATTTTTTTCCCTTTCAATTTCTGTCTTTCTTCTTCCAGCCCAGCAGTACGCTGAACTTGGTGTTGCTTTGTCAAAGGTTATCTGAGTGAAAGTACCAAGCCGTGAAGCTCTCCAGCATTTTCTCTCAGGCACCCTTTTTCATATGGCAAAAAATAAGAAATGCAAAAAAGGTGTCAAATGATACAGGTGATTTTGTTCAGCTTTTGTTGTAAAATGAAAAAATAAAAACCCACACAAATAAGAAACATATTGGGGAAAAATTATTTACAGAACAGCTCAGAGTTGTGTAGGATAGAACATTGTTGGAGGAGATAATTGATATTTTGTGTTAAACTGTGGGAAGCTCTATTATCAAGGAAATATACAGACATGCAACAAAAACTGCAAGACGACAACAGTATCAGTGTTCCCCTGCACAGGTACTACACAAAGAGGGCTTTTATTTATTTCTTTAAATAAGTTACGCATATTTTTTAAACCAATTACATAATTTCAGCATTTGGCACTATGAAGCCAAATGTATCATATTTGATGATAACCTTTGACAAAGCAACACTTTGACATTTTTCATCCAAAGTTGGCTCAAAATCCCATTAAACACAATCTGATTCTTGTCTTCTGCCCCACCAACGGATACCAGGAAGCAGAAGATTACATAACCTTGACATATTTCATGGTGATAAATGGTAAAATTCCCAAGTTTCTTGTTACATTTTGTTAAAAATGACCTTGTCTTGAATATGAAGTCTTTTTAACATGAGGTCATAAATGTCGTTAATATGTGATTTCCAACAAAGTTGATCATAAACTCATACTCCTAAACATTTCACAACTTGTACCTGCGTAACCACGTTTCCACCAATATTTAGGGATGCACTTTCTATGTCATATTTTCTCTCAACATTGAAATTCATCAAATTTGATTTCTTTACATTCAAAGACAATTAATTTATTAAATGCATATTCATATTTGTATATGCATATAACTCCACAATAAGTGGTCAGGGTGCTTGACCAACATGAGAAGTTTCCATAAGGTTTATTTATACAAGATATCAAACATAGATCTGGATCTCTGAAAAGT
Source organism: Telmatherina bonti (assembly GCF_933228915.1). Taxonomy (NCBI): domain Eukaryota; kingdom Metazoa; phylum Chordata; class Actinopteri; order Atheriniformes; family Telmatherinidae; genus Telmatherina; species Telmatherina bonti. Next base: position 13,749,162 of record NC_136629.1, read on the forward strand.
TCTAAATACTATGATCCAGAACAGGAAAGAAAAAAAGGGAATCTCTAGAATTTCCACCATCATGCAACAAACACCAGAACATAGCCAAGACACTGTGGATTTATTACGTAGGAATCTAATAGTGTATCCGTATAAAATAAATGTAGGAATAGAACATTGACTGGGAATCCCAGTATGGGTGGAAATGACTGCTTGTTGGAGATATGCGCTCTCTGGGTGCTTTTCTAGTTGTAACTGGAACTTGCACATGGTCAACTTAAAATTATTTAAATGAAATTTTGTTTTTCCCATATACTGTATATAAAAAGATGGACGGAGCCTCCGTGACATCATCTGTAGGTTTTTGAAGAACGAATTGAAGCTCGGTGGGCGGTTCCTAACATCGCCATCTGGAGCTGAGAGGAGGGGCTGTGAGCGTCATGGTGGATGATTGTTCTACATTCTTCTGACTTGAAGCTGGAGATCGGAGATCGGGTACCTGTCAATCAAAATAACACTCCCCTAAATATGCCAAACTTCGAAATTAAATTACTTTTAAACGGGCGAGTTAGAAAAAAATTTACTTCCCCCATAGTTGTCATGAAGGTAAACCTGACCTATTAAACTGAAATGGATTTTTGAACCAGGCTGTAAACATGTTTATTTCTGCTGTGAAATTGGTCTTTTTAACATGGGAGTCTATGGGGATTAACTCTCTTTTGCAGCCCCTAGTGGATGAAGGGGGAACTGCAGCTTTATGCACTTCCACATCGGCTTCACTTTTAACCGCCGAAGGCTCCGTCCATCTTACATATACGGTCTATGGTTTTTCCCCAGGCTGAGATATGGATCCTTTACATTTTAGAGACATTGCAAACCCTTCAGAACATCATTAATTTAGTTTCAGAAAAAAACAGTGACATTTCTTTATTTCTATCACATAACATGAAAAACAAACGACTGGTTCATCTTTCCCCCTTTTTAAAAAAAAATATAATTTCCTTCCTTTCCATTCCTCGCCAACGTTATAAGAACATGAGCAACTTCTTCATGTTGTGTCAAAGAGTCAGGAACCTTTCCAAGCAAACATATCAGACGCAAATTTACGCATTGCTTTACTGATGTTTGCACATGCTGCCTTCCAGAAAGTCTGAATGTTACATTCACACAAACACTGGAGCCAGGTGCCAATTTCAATTTTACATTCAGGAAATCCAGAGTGGAAAATTCCTGTTTTAAACTTACTATAAATACAAGGTGAAATGTAACTATTGTGCAAAATATTGTATTGTAACTCTTTAAAAATACTGCATATTGAAATTCTGCAAGTCAGCAACATTTTATCCCAAACATCATTTGGTATTACACATCTGAGCAGAACAAAGCGAGATTTTCACACCATGCAAGTTTATCCAAGCTTAAATGATATAACGTTGTATAACGTTGTATAACGTTGATAGAAAGTGTTTGTGCTCTCTGAAGCTTCTTCTGTAGGCTCCAAATAAACATATAAACATCACGTCTAACCTTCAGGGAGAAAAGCTTATTTGAAAGGTGACATTTGGTTCGCATGGAGTTGAATGTTTTAAATCTTCGTTTCTCAGATTATTTCCATTGGTGCACATTGCAAACTTGTAAAACTGAACCGTACATTTTGTCATGAAAGATCTGGATCATCTAATGTGAGAGTATTAAGTGGGTCACTTTTAAATAGTTTCCTCGGTTTTCTGCATGCCCAAAATACATTATTTATTCTCAAGATGTCCTAAACATTGTGGGGCAATTCATTATGGTGTTTTCCTGGAAAATTCACAGGGGAGAAGTGTTTACAGAGCACTAAATCCATCTCAAAACAGGAAGTTTATGAAGTTGTATGTGGTAGACCCCAGTCATCCTGGCACTTGGTAGTAGCAGTGTCTTTAGGTCAGATTTAGATTTCCTGCCGGCCCAAATGACATGGCTTTATTCATCACGTTCATATGTTCTGATTTTAAGATCACAGACAACAGATTTAGAAAATGTTATTTCTTTGGAACAACCAACACCATTCAGTCTGCTGAAACTAGAAGAAGACTATCTGGTCAGGTTTTCTTGAAGTTGTTTTATCCAGGATTTAACATTTGACATGTAACTGATTAATTATAAATCCTGACGGGGCCCGTCGGAAAGGTTTGACATATAAAGGTTCAATGTTTCTGCTTTCACCGAGGCATGAAAGTTTATCTTATAACCACATGACCAAAACTCCTCGATTCTTCAGTCACAACTGGCAGCGATTTAACTGGCTCTGGTGGTGTCAACGGGATGTCATCTGCATACAGCCGAATAACATGTTGTTTTGGACCAGCAGTTACTGCTTGGACATGTGGATTTGGTGGGATGTCCATTGCTCAGGGTTCAGAAAGAGCAAAGTGGAGAGGGGATGGTGGACATGCTTGTGATGTGCCTGTAAGTAATCTGACAGGAAACCATTTGTTAAAACTGAAGAAGTAGAAGCTCGATATAGAATTGTATCCATTTCAAGTAATTTGGTCCAAAACTGAATCGTTTCACCAACTCAAACATATATTCCTATTCATGAGACCTTTTTGTAATTTATGCATATGTCACTCATGCATGCTTGTAACTACCAGAGATGGCCAGAAGAGCTTGTTTGTGCTGCACTTTCCTATTGAACATGGATTTTTTTTTTTTTTAAAATTCAGACAAAATGGGTTACATAGAAGCAGATTTGAAGAACCGCAAGAAAAGAGAATTGCCAATGTTTATTCTAACCTGCCTGCAAAGCCTCTAAAACATCTTTCATCACAATTTTGTCAGCTAAACCGGCAGCACCACCAGTGTTTACCTTGACAATTTCCTGGTGATAGACTCACTGCAGCCTCCTACTCAGGCTACTGTCTCTTAACTTTCCCCTCATGTCCACAATGATGTCTTTGGAGTCATCAGACAGCTAACCATAGACATATTAAGCACTGCATAACCAGTAAAATGGCATGGCCTTCCAGTTTGGGTTCCCAACCACACAAATCCAGGCTGTGAAACCAGTACATTCTGGCTGTCCAAATGTAAACACTGTGCAGGAAAGCCAGTGTTATAAAAGAACAGCAGGCACTGTAACATTTCTTACATCTGTAATTATTTCATCATCGCTCGGAAATTGTAGGTCTGTCCAACCGAAGAAACTAGCTGTGTTGCCGTGACAGCTGTTTGTAAAAACAATAGAAATAAAAATGGCAAAATTTGTGAAATTTGATAAAGTGCAATTGCGATGCAAGTGTTTTTGCTGAACAGTGTTGAGTGCATCAGCTGTAATTCTCGTAGGATTTTATGAGATTTAAAACTTTTGCCAGGTTGCCAGGTATTGAAGTTTCAGGGTTTTGCACTTGCTGCAGAAGATTTTCCATGGGTTTTCGGTGGCTTTTTCCTTCTCCTTTGCTGATGTTTGCTATCAAGGATGGCGGTTATGTTTTTCTCTTTAATGATATGTAAAAAAAAATAAAAAATAAAACATAACTTCTATCTCTTCCTCTGTCCATCCATACTGTCCTATTGTTTCCTGAAATTAACTGGTCTTTTGACCCAACTATGTCATGTCCAGTGTGAAGCGTTTCAATTTCACTTTTGCAATAAACTTTTATATCAGTCTGCCTTAAAAACCACCTCATGAGAGCGTAAAATCCTTCTGGTGATATTTGAGGTTTTTCTTTTTTGTACTAAATGTAGCTGTTTTCATTATAGGTTTTTTACTGGCAATGACAAAATGGACATAGTGCATTGCAATTTCATGACACTGTTGATTTTTATGGGTTATTTCAATTCAGCTTTATTTGTATAGCGCCACTTCACAACAATGTTGTCTCAGGGCACTTTACATACACATAATTTCAAGCCAATTTATACATAGTGTATAATAGAAACCAACTGATTGCATCGAGTCATGACAGTGGGAAGGAAAAAACTCCCCTTTAACAGGAAGAAAACCTCCGGCAGAACCCGGCTCAGGGAGGACTGGTTGGGGTGGACACGACAGGAAAGACAGATCAACATGTACAATTGCACTTATTAAGGAACACCTGCGGAAAAAAAGGAGAAATGTGTTAGAGATGGAATATTGTCATATATTTTACATTAATAAATTAGAGAAATAGAGCGAGGTACTTCTCAGTGCATCAGGTAACATCCCCATTGCTACATAAGTAATGGATGGCTAGACTACCCATAACTATAAGAGCAAAGAGCATAACCTGGACAGTTGGGTCCCGTACATGCAGACTCCAACTCAGGAGATGCTCATATCCTAACTATAAGAATCATAAAAAAGGAAGGTTTTCAGCTTATTTGTGACCTCTGACCCAAACACAGCAAAACCCACTCAGGTAAGACAAAAACATAACTTATCCACAGACCCACTCTGGAATCATCAACCAACCGAGTAGGCATATGTTGAAAGAAAGTGAAGCTCCCCGACAAATCTGATGCCATCAACAGGGAGTACATGCAACCTCTACACAGAAAGACTGCAGTGAAGATTTCGATCAGGAGCGTCCTTTCTGCAAACCACCACACCACCAACTTATTAAAAGATAACATTGAAAATGGGTTTTACTCATAGTGATAAAAAAAGGGGAAAATAGTCTATTTTGCACATTCAAATCACTACCATGTGCATGTAACTTGCTAAAATACACGGAGTAGATGCAGATTAACAGAAATGAACAGTTACAGCATCATAGTAACAATCCAGATATGCTCGCAGCCTCTTTGGTGCGCATCAATATTAGCATGAAAGACAGCAAATTACAGTTAAACAGCTACACGTCTCCAATTTCCACTTTGCTGGGCCACATCAAGAAACGCAAGATCTAAATGATGTTTGGTTTGGGGTTTTACATTTCAATTTAGCCTTGGGCTTGGGAGCCATTAAGGCCTAATCTGAATCCTGGTCAGTGCGTGCTCCCTGGAGCAGAAAGTATGGCTTTATTAGCATCAAATCATACACACTTGCAGAGACAGAGTCCACGCCCAGTAATGGTGAAACAGCATCGCGTTAATGGCCATTTGATTTGTATTGCTTTCATTTGAACTGGCAATACGTCTCACATTTATAAAGGGAACAAAGTCACGACATGAAATAGTGACACAGCTGCATGATGGGAGCTGAGAATCAAGACTCGGAAGAAATGATTCATAAAATGAAAGAGTTTGAAAATGCTGTTTATGGTGTGGGGGTGGGCTGTCTGTAATTACTGACTGAATGTAATGTATGTAATAACAGCTACTACTGCTGGAGGTAATTAACCACACAAACACATCAGTGATTTTCATCGTTTTTTTTCTTTTAATAGACCCAAAATGTAACTCTGAGTGTCGAATGGGAAAGACGGAGGGGAGAGAAACAAGGGCAAAAAGAGTAAAACCATGTCCATCTAGAGTGAGGATCACCTACTGATGGACACACCACATTAACTGGCTCATTATCAGCCTCCCACCATATGGACTCAGGCTGGGGTGGGTCAGAGCTGCGACCATACGATCTGCGTCGCCCCATCCCCTTCCTAATTAGGACAATTATGCCATCTCCATCACAAGGGCCAGTTACGCCAAATGGTGTCATGCCCTCGTGGAGATTGGTGTCACAGAGCTCAATCTATGAGAGGTGGAAAGAGGAAACCACCGAGTCGTTTTGCGGCGCCACCGAAACAGCAGAGCAATTAGCCTGCATGTGAAATGGCAGAATTGTAGAGAGAAGCGAGAGTAGGAGGGGTCAGGAGACAAAAGAGAGGAATGGAGAGATGGACAGAAGTGAGGGTCGAAACCTGGACAACAGTGCAGGGTTAAAGTATCAGTATGAATGAAGTTAACATTAGTGGCTTGTGGTGCGTTTGGGTTACAGGACATTCAGCACTGTCCCACTGGAGAAGAATTCAGTCATTTAACCTCTGCTGGTCCCGTTGAAGTCAACCGCCACTTCTTGTCCAGAACAAGTTAAAGAAAAAGTCCATGTTTTACATCAAAGCTTGGGGTTGATGTGGCCAATGAAAGGCTGAAGACCAGTGAATGAAGAGTTTCCAAACACTGCTGAATGGTTTAGAAAACCTTCTTGTATCCAGGTGTTATGATGTAAATGTGATGCAAAACAAATGTCAGACACATGATGGTAAAGTTTTATCATCTTGTATCATCTTATATTGTATCATATTGTATACCGCCCTTCCGTATTGCATCCTATCAGATCGTGCTGTACTGCATTGTATTATATTGCAGCTTTTAGACCCATCTCTTCTGAAACACAACAGAGTCAAACAGCTGAATTGCTCTTCTGAATGTCATCCAGCTCTGCAGAGGCCTGCTAACAAGACAATCATTTCATTCAGGTGTGTTGGACAAGAGATGCATCTAAAAGTTGCAGGAGGACAGAACTTGGGCACCCCTGATCCATGATAACGTAAATTCACCTCTCCAAATTTTCCCTCTGCCACTTCCACCTCACCCCGATGCATGAGCCTGGACGAACTCCAGGGTCAGCTACCCCTGTCAACACAGTTAACCAAGGCTTTGGATTTATGGGGCAACCAACCTCCCGCTCCCCTCCCCCCACCTCGATGGTGCCAGGGAAGCATGTGTGCAAGAAGACCCCATTGCCTTCGCGACTAATAAATGATTGGAAGTGTTGTTTGCTATTAAATTGAGGGGCAGTAACTTAGGAGTCAAGCTTGTTCCATCCTCCATGAGAAGCAAGAACTGAGTTCTTGTTCTCGAGGCTGCAAGAACAAGAACAAACGTCTTGTTCGGCAGGTCCATATATACTCCATGAGAAGCAGGTCTGCAGCGGGGAGGGATCACTGCGGGGGGGTGAAGTCTGCTTTCATGTTCAATGAACCCGGTTGTTACCACCACCAAGGAGGTTATGTTTTTCCTTGGGTCTTTGTGCTCAAGATAACGCAAAAGGTTATGGACGGATTTTTATAAATATTTCAAGAGTTGTGGAATGTGGAAATGAAGAACTGATTAAATTTTGGTGGTGATCCGGATCACCGTTTGGATCCAGGAGTTTTTGAAAAAGGATTTTTTAACATTTTTTAACATTGTGCTTGGCGGAGATTTCCAATCCCCCCCCCCCCCCCCCCCCCCACACACACACACACAAGTTGTTTGCGTATTCTAAGTGTTCCTCATGTTTTCATGTCTAAGTGCAGTTAAAACTGAGAAGTGAGCTGCCATGTGACACCCATGGCAGCTCACAAGACAAGATAAAACAAGGCTATCTAAATGACCCCCTCCACCACATCCAGCACGACATGCACACCTCCCAGTAAGACGACTTCCCTCTGTTTGGTTCTGAATTTCCGATGAACGTCTCATATTTTTCCAGAGTCCTGTCCGCAGCTGCTGTAGCAGTTTCATGATGCACAAAAAGCAAACGAACCAGCGGTTTACCATCCTTCATTTCCATCGTGGTGCGGTGCAGTGAAAACATAGAACTGTGGACTTCTCCAGACACTTGTCATGTGGTTTTTGGCTGGTTTGGATATGAAGTACATTTTGTGTTTTAGAATGTGTGTAAAAGTAAAGATGGCTGTATTTACAATGTGTCAGCCAGCAACAGGATGATGCAAGTGCAGGTGGGGTGGTAGAGAGCTGGTCACAGATGCAGTAGGTACATGATTTCATGGAAGACACTCCCATGTGCAGATGAGAACATCACTTTCCTCCACCACACTGTGATTGTTCATCTAATTAACTTGATTCCCAATGATGTTGTGTCAGACATTCAGCCAAAACAGCCAGGACTTCCACTTTCTTCAGACGTTTCAGAGTAAGATCTACCTTCAGATTCAGTCAGGTTTTTTGTATATTTTATATCTGCGTCAAGTTTTCCATTCCCAGAGTTCTCAGAGGTAAACATGAGGAGGCAGCATTCAGTTTTTATTCTCCCCACATGTGGACCAAACTCTGCTGAAACTTATCTATTTGCTGCCTTTTATCAAATCAGCTGTTAACCCCTCACACAGGAACTTCTTCTCTTGTGTTTTATGTTTATGTTCTGTTTTCATTCTATATAGTTTATTTCTAATGCTTCTTTTGTACCCTGCTTCACTGCTTTTAATGTTTTATGTAAAGGACTTTGAATGAAATGTGCTACACATACAGTATAACGACTTGCAGTGTCCAAACTGGTAAAACTGACAGATGGTGAACAGTATGTTGTAAGTCTACCCAGTCCGCTACCCAGGGTTCAGAAAGGAATGTTTAATTTTCTTCCTTTTTGGTTAAAACTGAACCAACCTGAGGCATGTTGGGACACTGAAGGCTCACTACCAACAGGGACAGCAAGAGGAGGCTTTTCTTACCTTTGCTTCCTCTGACATAAAACATGCCAGACTGAGAACATTAAATGGAGAGAGATGTGTTAGTGTATCTATCACCAATGGTTTCCTGCCTGGTGTTCTGTTCCTGTGGTCTGTGTTCATTAGCCGGTTGAGATATTGACCATGTTATACAGCAAAACATAGATCAAACTAGGTTACAACAGGGACTCCTGAATTCCTGAAAACAAACTGTTATTGATTTGTGTGAGTAATTGGGATAAGCGGTATACAAGAGGCTGCTTTGAAGGTCCAATCCCATGACGGAATCCAGAACAGCCTCCACTTCTGTTTTACTGCTTGTTGCCGCTATCACCAGCTGCCCTTGTGAAATATTTGGAGTAGTCGTGTATAAGTGTAGTCATCTTTCAGTGAAACAAGAATTTATGGAATTTATGGATGATACTGTCAGCGCCTGCTAAACATTTTTACAAGGCTGATGCACAGAGGCTTTCTAAACTGATGGTCCTTAAAAGATCAATAGCAACCTGGCCACAAGGGAGGGTTTAAAAATATATACTCAGCGTAGAGAAAAGTCCTCTTAAATTGTGTTTTAACAACATTAGATGCTAAAACCTCAGCTGTCAGACACACCAACAATTCAGCTGCATTGTAAGGATTTACATTAAAAAGAAAAAAAAATGACTAAACCATTAAAGGAATGATTAAATGCTTTGCAAGCTTACATGGAAGCAGACTTGCATTGTCAAGACTAAAGGACGCTGTGATGGTGCCAATCTTTAATCTATGACGGTTAGGAATACACATGAAGTGACGCTTTAGTGCAGGGGTGGGAAACTGTGGTCCTCGGGGGTCCTGCAAGTGTTCAGAGTTTCCCGGCTGCACCACAGCGGACTCAAATCAATGGGTAATTAGCAGACTACAGCAGAGCTTGATGTAAAGTTCTGCACAAGTCTGCCAATTAAGTCTGATAGGTATCAGGATGTGTTGCCACAGGGAAACTCTGAACACTTGCAGGACTGCGGCCCTCCAGAACCAGAGATGACCCCCCCCCCTGCTTTGGTGCAAGATAGAACTACATGAGTCAAAAGGTTTTCTTGTTCATATATTTTGAATTAAATTTGTTTGGTAACAGAATAAATAATGTTTTCTTCTATTTTAGAGCCAAATTCTCTTGTAAATTCTTTCAAATAGTTTATTATTCAAATGTCAAGTTGCATGCCACCAAGATAATTTCATGAAATAATCATTATTATACTGATGGACAATAAGGCTGACAGTTGCCATGGTAATGATTCACCACCTTGATCACTGTGAGGAAAAGGTGACAAAGGAAACTTTAATATGGGCACAAAATCAAACAAATGGTTTTTTTTTTTATTAAAATGTATCTGCTCTTAGTGGTGGATCATTAAAACCGATGTGACATCTCAGTGTGAGAAGGGTTTAATCGTCCATGTGATGAGTGACACATTTAATAAACAGATGAGACGACAGGCAGAACAAAGACTATTAAAAGCTAAACCTGAAGGTAATTGACATACTAAAAGCGATGTATGTGTATGTACAGGTTGTAAAGCAGGGAAATACTATTAAGGCCCATTCGTGCTTCCTTAATGTACGTACATGGGGGGTGTTTGTTTTGAACGTTCTTGTACGTCGCTGCATTCAAACTTCCATGCGTGTTTCATATCATCTTAGTTGTTAGGTCAGTTCATGCACTAGTGGGCAGTTCTGAGCAGGTTTGTTTACGTGTTTTAACACCAGTTGGTAGTCATGGCAAGACCGCAACACTGTTCAGTCCTTCCTGAAACTGAACGTTTGATGCATAACAATGTTTCGTGATCTGAATCGAGACTCCGATGCCTCGTGACCGTTCCATATCGCATTCCATTATGTCACCCATCGTTCCGAAACGCCACGGTGGTCCCGCTTTAGTTGAAATTCAGTTAAACACAACTGATTTTGCAGCTATCTTTTTACCTTGTGTCCAAAATAAATAAAACAAAAAAAGAAAAATGTTTACTATTTTCTTACAGAATAAAAATGCTTGCAATGATAATTGTTTTTCCTGTGAGACAATGTTCGCCATAGCAGAAGCGATTTTGTAAACAACAGTAGATCGACTTTATTTATAAAAATACTTAAGCATACAGAAGCACCTCCTACAAACAGTGACTGTGTGGTGATTCCTGTTTCCTGGTGGGCGCGGTCAGCTGACAACTGGAGGCACAGCTGATCCACATCTCAGCAATCAATGAACCACCTATTTAAGACCAGCTCTGCCTGCTATCCAGCGCCAGATTGTTGATTGCCCTGCGGTAAAACAGCTCTCGGCCTCAGCTCACGTTGCTTATACTTGAGCCTGATTGTAACCTGTCCTGTCTTCCTCCTGCTAGAGAAAGCCAGCCTGCCTGTTCGTTCGCTTGCTCCCCTGCCTGCCTGCCTGCCTCCTGATGCTCGCCGGTCTGCCAGTCTCTGAAAGCTCCGTTGGAAGAATTCACAGGAATCTGTGGAAAATCAATAAACCTCTCTCTGTACTCAGAAAGTGTCCGCTCTTTGGATCCTACTAGCCCCTCACCTACAACAGAACAATCTGGCCTCTGAATGGATCCGACGGACGCGAACCTGGAAACCACCGCTGACAGCCTTCGGCGCACCATTTCAGGTCAGAATGCACGTCTCGCAGGGCATGAGCAAATGATGCTAACCCTGGATCAGAAGTATCATGCGATCCTCTCTCAGCTAACCCAGCTTACTACACACGTCGCCGGCTTGGGCCGTCCTGCGCCGACTCAGCCGCCTGCTCCTGATCCGCCCGCTCACCAACCTGATTCAGCACACCCCGTAAGAGAGACGCATATTCCAGATCCCAAACCGTATGCTGGTGATTTAGGCAAATGTAGAGGATTCTTGCTTCAATGTTCACTGGTATTCGATCAGAAACATTCACCTACGCCACAGATCGATCTAAGATTTCTTTTGTGATCGGACTCCTTGAAGGGAGAGCTCTGGATTGGGCTGAAGCAGCCTATGAACAACAGGGTTTCAGGCAGCAGTCATTTTCATCATTTGTCCATGAGATGAAGGTTTTTGATCATCCTGTAAGAGGCAGCGTGTCTGCTACACGTCTCCTCAGCCTCCGTCAAGGAGGTACGAGTGTGGCTAACTTTGCTATTGATTTCAGGACAGCCGCCGCAGATTCTGGGTGGAATGAGGACGCTCTCCGTGACGTTTTTGCTAACAGTCTGAACAGCCGGTTGAAGGATGAACTAGCAACCCGTGACACGCCTGAGTCCCTGGAGGGACTAATTTCCCTCGCCATTCGGGTGGACAACCGACTGCGGGAGAGGGACCGGGAACGGAGATCCCAATCTCGTGACAAGCAGGAGTATTCCTCTAGAGCCATATCATCCTTCCCTCACACAGCCACTCCCTCAGAGGAGCCTATGCAGCTGGGAAGAGCGCACGTTTCCCCAGAGGAGCGGCAGAGAAGGACCTCGGGTGACTGTTACTACTGTGGACTACCTGGACATCGTATTTCTTTCTGTCCCAACCGATCAAAAGACCAGGGTCGTCAGCAGCAGTGGGGGTACTGACGACCACATCCTCTGAGGTACTTCCCCACACTAAAACTCTCATCCCAGCAGTCCTGTTCAGCGATAATGTCCCCCATTCTGTTGATGCCTTGGTTGACTCTGGTGCAGAGGCTAATTTTTTGGATAGATCCTTAGCTAGTTCACTACATATTGGCTTGGAGACCCTCTCATCCCCCATATCTGCGCAGGCCCTGGATGGCAGTCGTCTTTACACCATCACACTGCAATCCCTTCCTATAAAAATGATTGTTTCGGGTAATCATCAAGAACTTATCTCGTTTTACATCATCGACTCACCTAAATCCCCTCTGGTTTTAGGCCACCCTTGGCTGGCGCAGCACAACCCCCACCTGGACTGGCAGAGTGGGAGGATTGTTAACTGGAGTTCCTTCTGTCATGCCACCTGCCTTCTTTCAGCTGTTCCTGCGACCCTTGTTTCCAGCCGCCAACCTGTTCCCCTTGACCTGTCCACCGTTCCCCCAGTCTATCATGACTTAAGGGAGGTCTTTAGCAAGGACAACGCTTCAGCTCTTCCCCCACATAGACCTTATGACTGTTCCATTGATCTGCTCCCGGGGGCGCCATTACCAACCTGCCGTCTATATAACATCTCCCGACCAGAGACTGAGGCTATGGAGAAATATATCTCAGATTCTCTCGCGGCAGGACTAATCAGGCCCTCTTCGTCACCCGTAGGGGCTGGATTTTTCTTCGTCTCGAAGGATGGTTCACTCAGGCCTTGTATAGATTATCGTGGCTTAAACGCTATCACTGTGAAGAATAAGTACCCTTTACCTCTGCTTGACTCTGTATTCAACTCCCTTCATGGCGCCACAATCTTCACTAAATTAGACCTCCGCAACGCATATCATTTGGTGAGAATAAAGGAGGGTGATGAATGGAAGACTGCTTTCAGAACCCCTCTCGGCCACTTCGAATATCTGGTCATGCCTTTTTGGATTATGTAACGCTCCTGCAGTATTTCAGACCATGGTTAACGACGTACTAAGAGACCTTATTAACCGTTTTGTTTGTTTATTTGGATGACATCCTCATTTTCTCCCGGACTCTCTCGGAACATGAGCGACATGTCAAACAGGTACTTGTCTCTTAGTACGTCGTTAACCATGGTCTGAAATACTGCAGGAGCGTTACATAATCCAAAAGGCATGACCAGATATTCGAAGTGGCCGAGAGGGGTTCTGAAAGCAGTCTGATGGAAAACCGCTTATTTGTAAAGGCAGAAAAGTGTGACTTTCATAAAGATACCATCTCATTTCTGGGCTATATCTTTGAGCGTGGACAGGTCAGAGCTGACCCTGAGAAGATCAAGGCTGTTGTGGAGTGGCCGACTCCTACCTCAGTAAAACAACTGCAGCGCTTTCTGGGTTTTGCGAACTTTTATCGACGCTTTATCCGCAACTTCAGCCGTACAGCTCTCCCCCTAACACGTCTCACTTCCCCATCAGTTCCCTTTTTCTGGTCAGACGCAGCAGCCCAAGCTTTCGACAAACTTAAGGAACTGTTCACCTCAGCTCCAGTTCTTCTCCATACGGACCTGAACCGCCAATTTGTAGTGGAGGTGGATGCCTCGGACACCAGGGTAGGAGCCGTGTTGTCCCAGAGATCTCCTGAGACCCAGAAATTACACCCCTGTGCCTACTTTTCCCGACGTCTTACTCCTGCGGAACACAATTATCATGTTGGGGACCGAGAACTCCTTGCCATCAAGCTGGCTCTAGAGCAATGGCGGCACTGGCTGGAAGGATCCAGAGTTCCATTCCTCATTTGGACCGATCACAGGAACCTGGAGTATTTGCAGTCGGCTAAACAATTGAATCCCCGCCAAGCCCGTTGGTCTCTATTTTTCAACCGGTTCCATTTCACACTGTCATACAGACCAGGCTCCAAGAACCAGAAACCCGATTCCCTGTCCCGTCAGTTTGCCCCTGAAACCACCACCTCCGTAGAAGACACCATCCTGCCAGCCTCCTGCATCGTGGCTGCAGTCTCATGGGAGGTCGAGAACCAAGTCATAGCTGATCAGCAACATCAGCCTGACCCGGGTACTGGTCCCCCGGATCGACTGTTTGTTCCCGACACCGCCCGATCCCTGGTTCTCCAGTGGGGTCACTCCTCCCGTTTGGCTTGTCATCCTGGTTCTTCACGCACTCTCTCTCCCTTATCAGACGCAGGTTTTGGTGGCCAACCATGGAGAAGGATGCACAGGAGTTCGTGGCTGCCTGTACCACTTGTGCTAGGAGTAAGGCCTTGCATCGACCCCCAGCTGGTCTTCTACGTCCTCTGCCTGTCCCTAGCAGACCCTGGTTGCACATTGCAGTGGGTTTTGTTACCGGCCTACCTGTTTCAAAAGGTAAAGACACCATCCTGACTATAGTGGACCGTTTTTCCAAGGCTGTGCATTTCGTCGCTCTTCCCAAGCTCCCCTCAGCCAAGGAAACTGCCGACCTGTTAGTGCACCATGTCTTCCGACTCCATGGATTGCCCACTGACATAGTATCTGACCGGGGACCCCAGTTCACTTCCCAGGTGTGGAAGGCTTTTTGTCTATCCATCGGTGCCACGGTCAGTTTGTCCTCCCGTTTCCACCCCCAGACTAACGGTCAAGCCGAGAGAGCCAACCAGGACCTGGAGACCGTCCTTCGTTGTGTGGCTGAATCCAACCCATCATCGTGGAGCGACCATCTGGACTGGGTTGAGTACTCGCACAACTCCCTCACATCCTCAGCTTCTGGTTTATCTCCTTTTGAAGGCTCTCTTGGGTACCAGCCGCCCCTGTTCCCTGTCCAAGAGGTTGAAGTAGCTGTTCCATCAGTTCAGTACCACATCCGCCGTTGTCGTCGGGCCTGGAGGACGACTCGGACTGCTCTGCTTCGGGCTGGGGAACGGAGTCGACGCCAGGCCGATCGCCATCGCACAGCTGAGCCCAAATATGCTCCTGGTCAGAAGGTCTGGTTATCTTCAAAGAACATTCCCTTGCGCACTGACGCCAAGAAGTTGGCTCCCCGCTACCTGGGACCCTTTGAGATCCAGCGGGTCATCAATCCCACGGTGGTTTGCCTGCAGCTCCCCGATCTATGCGGATTCATCCCTCCTTCCACGTCTCCCAGTTAAAACCTGTGTCTTCCAGTCCTCTGGTCCCTCCTTCCAGGCCCCCTCCTCCCGCCCGGCTTGTGGCTGGTCGCCCGGCGTACACCGTCCGGCGTCTTCTGGATGTGCGCCGTCGCGGCCGGGGCTTCCAGTTTCTGGTGGACTGGGAGGGTTATGGTCCTGAGGAGCGGGCCTGGGTCCCCCGCTCTTTCATCCTTGATCCTTCCCTGGTCAGGGATTTCCGTCGGGCCCATCCCGAGAAGTTCCGGTCGCCGGGTGGCTCCCGTTGAGGGGGGGGGGGGGGGTACTGTGGTGATTCCTGTTTCCTGGTGGGCGCGGTCAGCTGACAACTGGAGGCACAGCTGATCCACATCTCAGCAATCAATGAACCACCTATTTAAGACCAGCTCTGCCTGCTATCCAGCGCCAATTGTTGATTGCCCTGCGGTAAAACAGCTCTCGGCCTCAGCTCACGTTGCTTATGCTTGACCCTGATTGTAACCTGTCCTGTCTTCCTCCTGCTAGAGAAAGCCAGCCTGCCTGTTCGTTCGCTTGCTCCCCTGCCTGCCTTCCTCCTGATGCCTGCCAGTCTCTGAAAGCTCCGTTGGAAGAATTCACAGGAATCTGTGGAAAATCAATAAACCTCTCTCTGTACTCAGAAAGTGTCCGCTCTTTGGATCCTACTAGCCCCTCACCTACAACAGACTGGTTAAAAGGAAACTTCCTCCTATACAGATATAGCACTATAAATCAACACAGGCAGTCATAGCTGACAAAACCACCCAAGAAACATGAAAACTTGATTACAATTTATTGAGTTTGATTTCTTTGGCCACCAGATGTCTCTGTGGGGATGTGTTCTGAACGCTCCCAAAGATCAATGCTTTTATCGAAAACAATCTTTCCAAATGAATTGATCTCCCAAACGTTCCATTTCTGCCATCCGGACCAGTTGGTCATGGTGATTCACCACTATAAAGTCCTTTACAACCATCTAAAAACACCAGAAGATGTAAAATAATAAAACCAGACATTTCACTGTTCTCAACTTCTTCTGTCTTCTTCGGGTGGTTTTTATTTGACAGTTTCTGCGTTGTCTTCTTCCAGTTCTTCCTCTTCTATGTGTTGTTCCTTTAGCTGGTGTCAGCTATACCAGTGGTTCCCAAACTTTTTGTGCTCAAGGCACACCAAGTGACAAGTAAAAATCTCAAGGCACACCTTTTGTGTCAAAGCCCCTTAAGAACACGTATAATCGTATCATGTAAAATATCTGTAATCGTTATTTGCTAATGCCAAATAAAATGTGACTATATTTTTCATTGAATATTAACACAATATTTAAAAAAATTTGAAACTTCATATTTCAATGTATACATGCTTAATTAAAACAGCAAAAAACCCGTTTGAACCAGACAGGTCACAAAATTAACTCAGCAAAGAAAACTGAGCAGATATTTAGCAGAAAGAACTGTCGATGCAGGGAACTTGTGCTATTGTAAATATTTTGCCTGCTTAAATATCAGTGAGACGCGTGTGGTTGTCGGGGAGCACAGATATTTTTAATCCTCGTTGGCACTGAGGACAGGGCCAGGCGTAAGTCTTGTTTAACAGAGAGCCGTGACCTCCCGTTGTTCATGTAAACCAGAGTAGAGAACGCCAACTCACACAGGTAAGTAGTGGGAAAATGAAGAAGTTGCTAAATCGCGAGGTGAGCGATGTTTGGGTACTCTGAAACAGCCAACCAAAACTGATCCAGTGGGAGCTCATTAAATTTGAGTTTGTGTGCGGTCCATGCAGAGCTCTGCGCACTCTCTTTCATGGTGAGCTTTTCTGTTGAGGATCCTTGGTTGAATGGGTCTCGGATCCAGTCATACTCCTTGATGTCAGCCACACGTGGAAAATAGCGCACAAACCGCTCTTTTAAACGCTGAAGGTGTTCGGCATATAAAGGGCGCTCCCTAGCTGCCTGCGGCGCAGCTGATGCCAGCGGGAACATCTCCATGGAGCCCTGTTCCAAAGTCTTGTGCCACAGGTGAAGTTTGCCCATAAATCCCCGAATCTTATCCGTCGATGATAAAATGTTCTCATTCCTGCCCTGAAGCTTGGCGTTCAGCTCGTGGAGATGCCTAAATATGTCTGCAAGGTAAGCCAGCCTGGCGCACCACCTCTGATCCGCGAGCTTGTCCTTATGTGGAACAGCGTGCTTACGGGAAAATTCCAATAGCTCTTCCCGAAGCTCATAAAGACGAGACATAACTTTCCCCCGTGACAACCAGCGCACCTCTGTGTGGAGGATCAGGCTTGTGTGGTCAGCTTCCATCTCGGCGCACAGCTGGGAGAAAAGGCAAGATTTCAGGGGCCTTGATTTGATGTAATTCACCATTTGCACGGCCTGATCCAGCACCTCTGTCAACTCTGGGGGCATAGTTTTGGCAACTAATGCTTCTCGATGCAAAATGCAGTGGTTTGTCACAATATGTGGGTTCTGTGCTGTCACCTTAGCGATAAATCCTTTGACTCTCCCTGTCATGCATGCTGCGCCATCTGTGCAAAGACTGACGCACATATTCCAGGTCAGATCGTTCTCCTTTAAATAGTCATTAGTTACCCTGAAAATTTCTTCTCCCGTTCTATGCCTTTCCATTTTTGTGCAGAAGAAAAAATTCTCTTTGATAGAGTCCCCATCAACATATCTGACGTTAGCCAGGAGTTGGGCAGCCCCATTAATGTCAGTAGACTCGTCTATTTGGAGGGCAAATCTGCCGCACACCCGCAGTTTCTCTGCCAACTGTTGCTCAATGTCTTCTGACATGTCGTCTATTCTTCTTTTAATTGTATTGTCAGAAAACGGCACTTTGGATAGCTCGTTTGCCGCATCTGGACCTAACATGACACCTGTGATTATTTTGCAGGCGGGGAGAATAACTGTCTCCGCTATTGTGTGAGGTTTCTTTTGCTTTGCAATAAGCTTCGCTAGCATGTAACTAGTCTCCACAGCCTTTTCAGACACTTTCACACAACAAAAACAACAGTCTTGTTGCCTTTGGTTCAGATCCTGTGCTCTTTTGAAGTAGGCTAAGTTTTTCCCAACATGGGAGGGATGTTTGGTTTCCATGTGCCTTTCAGCTTGCAGGGAACCATGTTCGCGTTAGCTAACTTCTCCCGACAGAGGACGCACTTGGGCTGAGGGACGTTAACATCCCCAGTCCAACTGAACCCATAAGACAGGTAACTGTCATGGTACTGCCTGCTAACAGTCTTCTTTGTGTTTTCTTTCGGAGGGTTGTCACTCGTCTCTGAGTCGGCACGGATGGTTGATGGTTAGCTCTGTACGAGAAGCGCTCCATTTTCCCTCTCGCTTTGCGTTCAGGATCAATGTGTCACAGTCATATAATTCCCACCTGCGCATATTCGTGATCAGCCACATAGGTAGTTCTCTTTACTCATTCATTCATTCATTCATTTTCCGAACCGCTTATTCCAATTCAGGGTTGCGGGGAAGCTGGAGCCTATCCCAGCCGGCTTTGGGCGACAGGCAGGGTACACCCTGGACAGCTCGCCAGTCCATCGCAGGGCCACTAGTTCTCTTTAAGTTTTTTAAGTTGTTTTTGCAATTTTTTTTTTTTTTTTTGTAGTTTGCCCCTGTATTATTAATTAAATGCTAGCTAGGCAGTGATATGGTAGATTAAAAAACATCATATTTCTGTTATTAAAAAATAATTGCAATGAATTGTTGTTACAATATCACAGGGCACACCTGCTCTTGACTCACGGCACACCAGTGTGCCGCGGCACACCGTTAGGGAACCACTGAGCTATACAACTCACTACTGCCCCCACAATTGCTGATGGTACTGCTTCACCCACTGACGCAGGAGACAGACCAAGCTGTGTTTTTAATATTTTTTAATTTAGATTATTTTATATTGTGTGTCTATTTCTAGAACTTTCGATTTTCTTCTTGGAGGTGAATCTAGTATTTTCAACTCAACAGTGTCAAGCTAATTTCACCTGCAGCACAACTTTATCCCAAGCAGCCAAAACCAGTAAAATAATTGCCTAATAATGAATAAATAATGATAATTCTCACAATTTCTTTTTTGTTTTTACCTTAAAGAAGTACAAGTCCACTATCTAGATATTTATACATTATTTCTTTAGAAATAAAGGAACTCAGAAATAAATAAAAACAAAAAGGAATAACAACTTTTTTGATTAAACAAAAAATTGCTGTTAATATTTTCATTGTTATTTTTACGTTTACCATCCTGCAGGTCTGATTGGTCACTCTGGTGGGCTGGTTTGGGTTCTTGGGCTGCATATTGGACATCTCTGATTTAGTCAAGTCTAATCTAGAATTTGAAGGTGATAAGCTGGGTTTTCTTTCTCCTGTTTTCTTTTCTCATCTCCTCTCCTCACCAAGCAAACAATAAATCTAACCAGAAGTCCGTTGTTGCAAATGGAGAGAAATCAAAAAACCTTCCTTACAAGATAGCATGGCAGTGCAAACATGCAACATTGAAAAACATATTTATGTTCTGGTCCAAAAATGAACACATTGGTATGTTGTGTTTATTCTTTTCTCTTCTGACAGCTGAACTATTGTGATGTGTCAAAGTTTTGTTTACACAGTGAAAAGTAAAAAAAAAAAAACAAAAAAAAAAACAAAAAAAAAAAGATTAGATGGAGGTTTAAAATTTTTTATCAGAAATTTAATATTGAAATAAAATATGGATCAATTGCCCTATTTGTTAATTTAGAATTATTTATTTTGAAAATGGAAAGCTGTCACAAAAATAATAGTCTTGTTTCTGTTGCAACATATTCTTGACAGAACTTAAAGCTGGAATTATTTAGTGACTATATAGGTATAAATGAACCAGCGAGAGCACAAAATCTGATTTCATCTGCTCCACTTCAGCATGTTTACAGACAGTCTAAAATTTTGAAGAATATAATGAACTAAATTAATATCTTTCTACACACAATGTCCCAGATTAACATAATGCGTAACAGGCCATGCAAAAGTAAAAGATAAAAAATACAGAAAACAAAATCCATCCTGGACTATCTCCAGAACTATAATGAAAGTGAAAGTATAGGAGAGAATAAGAGGAAGAAGAAGAATGGCATGTTTTATATATTAAATTAACCTGAAATGAAAAAAATCAATGTCAGTCTGAATAAATTTGATTGTAAAAGAAAAACTAACATTCATTGATTTTCTCCTCTCGGTAAACGTAAACAAAATACGCAGCACAGAGATTTGTTTGGCTGTTTACACCATACTATATTAATTCCGCCTCTTTTGACCTCGCGAACGATCATTGGTCGAAGCGAAACCTATCTCACATATAATTGGCTCAGCTGCGTAGTGGGAGGGACAACTTCCAGGAAGTGAAAATCGTCTATATTTACCATCCACCGGGCATAAGTGGAGTGGCAGTAGGATGGATGTACATTTATTTTGATGTCAGCTTTTTAATGTGTTTTTAAATAATAAGCTAATCTGACTCTACACGACTTCATCTTCCTGCGGAGGTTGTCTCATACTTTTTCCTGTAAGTAATGGTGACGACATTCTGACCAACAGTCGGACGGTTAGTTTTTTAAACTTTAATCTAACGGTTGCTGTCCAGCCGTTGTCCTCTAAAGTCTTCATCTGTTGCTGCGCGTGACTTTGAGACAACCAACGGCCAGCAGCGTCTCCTTTATATTGTGGACATGTCTGGACATGTCGGACATTAACACATAGAGGTTATTAGTAATAGTACACAAAAATCCCCCAACAGACAGGCTGGTGGGAAGAACCTGCCATGATGCCA
This sequence comes from Telmatherina bonti, assembly GCF_933228915.1. Lineage (NCBI taxonomy): Eukaryota > Metazoa > Chordata > Actinopteri > Atheriniformes > Telmatherinidae > Telmatherina > Telmatherina bonti. Next base: position 13,770,006 of record NC_136629.1, read on the forward strand.
TCTGGGGTTTCACTTTCAGTTGCTGGTGCAAAGTTTGGAGCCACAGCTGCAGTATAACCTACATTTATTGTCTTTTCTTAGTTTACATGAGGAAAACAACTGGGATTGTCCTGTTTTTCAGTTGTGATGGCACCACCAAGAAAGAATACCCTTCCCAAGCCTCTGCCAGACGGCTTCATACTGACAGATGCTGAGAGGAACAAGTGGAGACTGGGTGAAATAATCGGCCGAGGCGGGTTTGGACTCATTTATCTTGGTAGTGAACACACAGATTATATACATACACTGCAGACAAGGGATGTCATGATTATTGATTCTTGCTATGATCATCATCAGAGAAATAATTAAATTATGAGCCAATTTCACAACATTATACATGTGTGAACTCACATAAACAGTAACAGATTTATTTCTATGGTTGAATTGAATTTGGAAAGTATGTTAATGGTTTAGAAATCCCCTCAATCACTCTTTTCACAACTGTCATATCAATGGTTCCCCATGTGAGCGTGCGTGGGAATAAGTAGATCTAGAATACGGATGGAGACAGAATCATCTCTGCTCTGCGCGCATTAAAATACTACGTATTACTTCTGGTTTTGTGTCAGAGAAAATGGATGGAAAAGGCTGCAGGACCTTTATCTGGTATCAGGGAGGGGAACGTCCTGCTAGCTTAGAGTTTTAGCTTTGCTTTAGCAGAATAACTGCTGTTTGAAACATAAATAATACTGTGAAACTAAAGAAATATGAACACATATCTGAAATAAAAGTATCACGTACAGATTATTGCAATCTGATGACAAAAAAGCATAAACCGCATAAAGTTAAACATGTTTGAACACACATAACTTTCTGTTCTGCTTCCATGTGGCAATGCTGCTTATCTTGTTATGTCCAAACCAAGTTGTACACGATAACAAACATGCAAACAACACAATAACATTTTATTTCACTGTTTCCTTTGGTAAACATTTATGTAATTAATTCCAGTTACTGTATCCTTTCCTTTACTTTGTCGTACAAAGCTTCTGGCTGTCGTCCAGGTGATTAAACACGATGATGTATTTTTTACCTCCAGTACAACATTTATATGTCATGATTACCAGCCTTGGATCGTCCTACACGGTGACACACCCGTATATTTTTCTATAACCAAAGAAATCTAACAAGGATGATTTGTTCTGTGTGTTTCTGATAACTCTTCCTCTTTCATACTTCCCCGCTCGAACATGCCGCGTCTGTTTTCATTTAAACCGCAAACTGTTCTGATCTGCTGATACGGTTCAGGTTTAGTCTTGTCTGGAAAGGGACAGTATTGAGGCATCTCTACTACTAACTAATCACAACATTTAATACTGCGACTAACTGTGTAATTGTGACGTCTCTAATGCAGACTGGTAGAAGAGCTTCCTGTGTTGTTTTGCACCAGTCTGATTGATCTGTTTTGTTCTTAGTTGGAAACGTGCAAACAAATCAGAATGACTGAGATGATGATGAGATAATCTCTGTTCTGCCTTTTAGTCTTCTAGTCTTGTTTGTATCGTGGAGTGACCTGATGTAATGAAAACCTAACAGTGTCGCAACTTTGTCTTATCTTCACTCTTTCCTTGTTACCAATAAGCCTCCCAGGACATAGACAGACCGGTTGCCAGGAACACAGACTTTGTCATTAAAGTGGTGAGTACAGCCACAGCTCATCAGTATTCAGTACCACACAATACTGGAAGGTTTTATGTGTATTATTGGATGTCCTTTTTTTACACTGTGCTACTGGAAGCAGAAAGCAGTTACTGGGATGACTAAAGCAACACTTTCATGTTTGCCCTGTTGTTTGGGAGTCAGTCTCGTGAAGTATCATGTGACTTGGTCACTGTGAGACAGTGTGTCACATAGTTTCACTCAGTGATCCCCACTGATGTTTGACAAGTCAGCAAAAAGTGAACTTTAATCAGTGTTGTGATGTTTCCGCTTGTTGCAGATCAGCATGGTAAGATGACTCACATCCACTGGATATTTACTGGGATCTGTGCTGTAAGCATAAAAAAAAAAGTTTTTAAATGCATACAAAATATCACAAAGAGATTTTCCATGGGATTAGTTTGTTAAATATATCTGTCATTCGAGCTTAATATACTTGAAGCAAACAGGCTCATTTTTTATTATTGATGGTTCTGTTCTTCCACTCACACTTGATTGCATTGTTTATTTCTTTAGTGTTTTGACTTTAAAATGCTTTGGTCCAACTCAGTTCAGTTTGTTTTTCCAAATAATGGATTTTTTTTAGTCCCAGATGAAAAGAATTCAGTTGATCCAGCCACTGGGAAGACTGGAGCCTATTCCAGCAATCTCTGGGCGAGAGGCAGGGCCTGGTTGAACCTGCAGATAACAAATAAACAGTCTTGAATTTGAAATAAATTGGTTAAAAAAAACTTTTTTCCATGTGTTTTATTTAGAAAGGTAGTTCCTTTTCTATTTTCTTTTCCTCCTGCATTTTGATCAAGATTTTTACATTAATAAGCTTTTCCAGTGTTGTGAGATGAAGCCATGAGACAGAAAAGTATCCACAAATACACACTAACATGGCAAACTAGAACACAACAACACATTAGAAATGAAGAAGCAGGTCTACAATCATTAAACACGTCGTGAAAACCAGCATCTGAAAAGTGGAAACAAGACTTTATCTGTGATATTTGGCCCTCAGTATAAGCTGTCCTAATTTACTGATGCCAAACGGTGCTGCTATGGTGTAGTTGTGCAAAAAGAGAGGAAGACCAGGACGCTTTAAAAAGGCAAGATTGTATTTGGCCAAAAACAATAATGGTCATTGGTTGGAAAATCTGTTAACAGATTAACTTTATGAATTTCGACTTCTAGCTTTGCGTAGATCTAACACGTTTGCATGCTCATTTGTGCAGGAGTACCAGGAGAACGGCCCCCTGTTTTCAGAGCTCAAGTTCTACCAGAGGGCAGCCAAACCAGAGAGCAGTGAGTAGCACAACCTGTCCAGTGTCCAGGCAGCTCACTGGAGCACGAGAGCATTTGACTGATGAAGTGGCTGCAGACACAGAAGCTTGCTGCCTGCTGCACAGTAATTAATAATAATCCAAAGCAAACACGCACCTCGGTGGCAGTTGGGGCCTCCTCTCCACACTCTCCAAGGCCTTCACTTGGAGGAGAGAAAGCCACTCACATGTAATGATGCCTGGGCCTCCACTGAGCCCCTGACCACCTGCCAGCCTGGTTGAGAGCCAGTCAGGCTAGCCGCCATCAAGTCCTGGGCCAGGCCCACTACTTTGTCTGGGGGCATCTGTGTTTGTGTGAATTTGCAATGTGTCTACTCTCAATATCAGACTTGATGTTTGCACATTCTGAGAGTTAGAAAGACAAATCTGCTGTTTGGACAGAACATTTACCTGGTTTTCTTATAGAGTGGATCTTTTTATTCAGACTCATTAAAAGAAGTTCTGTCAGATGATTGTGTAGGTTACATCCAGGTAATCTTGACAAAACTGTCCAGAAAATGTCGAAAAAGCCAACAAAGTGATCCAGCCTCTGCAGTTTGTGTCCAGTGTTTTCTCGTGCAAGAGTTTAAACAGAATTAATCCTCCTCTCTGTTTGTTTCAGTGGGAAAGTGGAAGAGGAGCAAGAAACTGGACTTTCTGGGCATCCCGACCTACTGGGGATCTGGACTCGCAGAACATGCTGGTCTCAGGTACTATTATTGAAAAAATGTGGTGGAAGGTGACAGTAAATGGTAATATTTAGGGGCAGGAAATCGAATCGAAAGATTTTTTAATTTTTTTTTATCAGGATTTTTTGCTTAAAAATTTTAAAATAGATTTTTTCTTTTTTTGTTAAAAATCTTTTTTTTTTTTTCAAATAAATAAAAATAATCCATTATAATTCTTTTTGTTGTTTTTATTGACCTTTTTACCTGTCGTCTTGGGTATTATAGCAGCAGAATGATGCTCTGGCTACTGTGTTGTTTTTTTCTTAATTGAAATCAAGAAAAATGACTAGCAAAAAAAAGCTTTCTACATTTTTTTGTTTTTAGTTTACAAAAATCAGCAATATCGAAGAATCGTGAGAGAATTCTGAGAATCGCCATTTAAATCAAATTGACACCGAAAAAATTGGAATTGAATTGAATCATATCGTCACAGCCTAGTAATATTTATATTTACATCAGTGAAATGTAAATTTGGGTTCTTAACAACATACTAACATTGCAGTGTGTGTCAGCAGAAGTCCATCCAAAACATAAAAGTGTAATATATAAGTGAAGAAATCCACAAAGTCTTGCACCAGATCAGCAGAATACCAGTCTAATAACATCTTATCTGTTGAACCCTTAATGTTTGCCCGATGTGGACCTCATAAAGGGGATCACATGAAGTAAGAGTCATGCATGGCTGGACCAGCTTCCAAACCCTCAATAGGGAAACTCATGTTTTAATTAGACTTAATAGAATATTTTTATAGTTCATGGATATGTCACTCTTACATGCTTGTGACTACAACAGAAGGTGAGAAAGCTTGGATGTTGCCAAGATCACCATGGAGTTGTCTCTGCCAAGAAAATGAGAACAATGCCCGAGGGTTGTTGCACATTTGTTCCAGTCGAAGAGGAGAGAAGTCACGTAAATGGGGAATTAGTTTTCATTGGTTCCTTGTGAAGAAACACCAGAGAGTTGCCTGGATTTGTGCGATTGGTCACGGAAACTGGAAGCTCATGCCCTGGCACCATGCAGTGCTCATTTTGTCTGTGGTTGGCCGACTGATGACTCCAAAGACATCACTGCCCGTCTGTAGATATGAGGAGGAAGTTGAAAGACAGTAGCCTGAGTAGGAGGCTTCAGCGAGTCTATCGCCACCAAATTTACCACAGGTTTGCTACTTCTGTGTCCTCAAGAAACTCCCTAGCGAGTGCCACCTTGTTGTGGTTAGGGGGCTTGCGTGTCTCAGTGACCCCGAGAGCTATGCTGGCTGGAGATTTGTCTCCTGGTAGGGCCACCCATGCCAGACAGGTTGAAGGGTAGAGGCCAGACTAAGAGCACTCACTGGTCCTCCAGGTTGGGGGTTTGAATAGCGCTAACAACCCAATTCTGCAAAACAAAGCCTGTTACAGAAACCGCAATGACAGAATCTAAAACCTTCTTGGTTCAGGAAGGGTCCTCTCTAGTGGAGCCCATGATGCCAGCTGGTGAAAGTCTTCTGGAAGCCAGTGCGCTGACAACTCTTCTGACGACCAAGGCCAAGACCAACATCAGAACCCTATATGAGACTGAAAGGAGCGCACAAGTGTGTAGCGAGATCCATCGATACAACCGAAAGATACTAGGCCTTTGTGAGACCAGATGGAATGGAAGTGGAAGAACCAAACTGTCAAGTGGAGACACCATTATCTACACTTGCCAGGAGGAAGGACAACCTCACATGTATGGAGTTGCGCTGCTGATGACACCTGAGGCAACGCAAGCACTGCTGTCCTGGGAACCTGTGTCATCAAGGATTCTCACAGCCAGATTCAACTCCAAGGGCAGGAAAGTCACCATCATACAGTGCTACGCTTCAACAAACGCCGCTGCCACGGAAGAGAAAGAACAATTCTACGAACAGATTTAAGCAATTGTGGACAGAACACCAAAGCAAGACATAAAGATCATTATGGGTGACGTAAATTCCAAGGTAGGCACTGACAACACGGGCAGAGACCACATCATGGGCAGGCATGGCACTGGGGTGGCCCTTGCATTGCAGCCTTTTGGGTGTAGATAAATGGATGGATAATGGATCTGGGCCTACCCTGAGTCATGGCTGTTCTGGTGGTGATGGGCTCTGCAGTTTTGGGTGGGCTGGGCTCTGGTGTGAAAGGATCCCCAGGTTATCGTTTTCTCACGGTGTGTAGAGCCAGATGTTCATTTATTTCATTCTATATTTATTTAATGGTTAAGGAGACAGAAGGTATACTTTTAGAATTGTTCTCTGCAATATGGGCTTGGAGTGGTGTCTGTATGTGTGTGGATGATCATTTGTGTGTATATTGGTACTCTTTGTTGTTTAAATACCCTTTGCCTGCTTCAAATATGAAAGGTGCTATATAAATAGAATTGATCTGATTTGATTCAATTGCATTTATTTCAGAGTTGTTCAAAAATTGGCTAGTTGGCTGCTGATATATGCTGCCTATACATCTGTTGGTTTATTTGGTCTTTTGCAACATTCCGTGTGAGAATGATGTTTTGAATGAATTCCTCTCCTACTAAGGTATCGCTTCATGGCCATGGACCGACTGGGCAGCGACCTTCAGAAAATATGTGAGTGCAACGGAGGCCGACTGAAAAAGAACACTGTGCTCCAGCTTGGTCGAAGGCTGGTGAGAAATCATTTTTAGCATCATAATTATGGACCTCTGTTCTTTAATTTTTTGTAAATATCCCTGAGCCGCCACCTTATTGTGGTGGAGGTGTTTGTGTGTCCTGAAGATCCTAGCAGCAATGTTGTCGGGGGCTTTATGCCTCTGTTAGAGTCACCCATGGCAAACAAATGTCTACTGGAGGGACCAGATTAAGTGCAGGTCAGCGACCCCCATGATGACGACCATTGGCAGAAGTGTTCCCTTGACCGGACGCGGGTCACCAAGGCCCTCCTCTGGAGCCAGGTCCGGGGTTGGGGCAGGAGAGCAAACGTCCGGTGGCTGGGCCTTTGCCTGTGGGGCCCGGTCGGGCTTAGCCCAAAAGGGTTACATGGGCCTCATCTCCTGTGGGCTCACCATCGGCAGGAGGACCCGTGGGTGTTGGGTGCAACATGAGCTGGGTGGCAACAAGAGGCAGGGACCCTGGCGATCTGATCCTCGGCTGTAGAAACTGTCTCAAGAGACGTGGAATGTCACCTCTCTGGCGGGGAAGGAGCCTGAGCTTGTGTGCGAGGTGGAGCTGTCATCTGATCACGACCTGGTGCTGAGTTGGCTAAGATGGTGGGTTAGGTAGCCAGTCAGGTCTGGCAGGCCCAAACATGTTGTGAAGGTCTGCTGGGAATGTCTGGCAGAGTCCCCTGTCAGGGCAAGTTTCAACTCCCACCCTCAACAGAACTTTAACCATGTCCCGAGTGAGGCGGGGGACATTGATTCCATGCCTCTATTGTTAAAGGGGTGCTATTATGGTATTTCAAGTTTTCTTAGCTTTCTACATTGTTACAGTGTTGAATCCTCATCAGACATTTGAACGGCACTGTTTTTAATCACCTAAACGCATGTTTGAGTTTGAGTTTGAGTTTGACTTCCAGTACTCTTTCCGTTCGGTTTCCATGGTGACGAAAAACGAGTCGTTTTAGAGAGTTTTTTTCTACTTCGAAATCCTTGTGACGTCCTGGGGGATAAGGTTCGGCGATTGGTTAGTTTTGATGCTAGGATTAATGCATGTAATTTTGAAAACCAACTGCTTTTGAGGATGAGGATAAGGTTCGGTGATTGGTTACCTTATACTGGTTAACAAGGGCATGTACAAATACATCAGGCTGGTGGGAAACGTTGGATAAAGTTATTTCAAACGATGACTGGTGAGTTTACCAAAGAGAGACATCCTGCTGCATTCGTTACTGTGGGTTGCTGTTTTCCACTTCGTTTTCAGGGTCTGATTCAGGTTTCAACATGTAGGGCTGTATGCTATGTGTTGACATTGTATTTTGTTTTTTTATTGAGTTCATATTAGCCTAATCCTTCTGTTTATGAAATGTTACAATGACAGCGAAAGCAGTTGCGGTGCGCGCTCCCGATGTAGTGCAGTGGCGGGAGGCGGGGCTTAATGCAAAAGAGTCTTAATCCACTCGTTTTGCCCACAGGCTGATCTGACAGTCTATGGAAAGGGTCGGTCTGAGGTAAATAAAGCGATTTGTGACAATAATTCGATCAATCCCAGCCCTTCTGGTCTCAGAAATAAAAATAAATTAGCCTGAAATGCACATAATAGTTCCACTTTAAGGTGGTGAGTTGTGGCGGTAAGGTCATTGGTGCCTGTCGAGGCGGTAATCCCAAAACTTGTTGGACACCTGCAGTGAGGGATGCTGTCAAGCTGAAGAAGGAGTCCTATTGGACCTTCTTGGCCTGTGGGACTCTGGAGTAAGCTGATAGGTATCGACAAGCTAAGCGGGATGTGGCATCAGCTGTCGCCAAGGCAAAAACTTGAGCGTAGGAAGAGTTCAGCGTGGCCATGGAGAATGACTTCCAGATGGGTTTGAGGTGATTCTGGTATCTGGCACCTCAGGAGGGGAAAGCAGTACTCCATCAACGGTGTGTACAGTGGAGATGGAGTACTGCTGACCTCAACTCAGCATGTTGTGGGTCGGTGGAGAGAATGCTTCAAGGATCTCCTCAATCCTACCAACACAACTTCTAATGAAAACGCAGAGCTGGGGGACTCGGGTGGAGGGGGGCATGGGAGTTTGCCCAACCAGTCTACACGTGCTTTGTAGACCTGGAGAAGGCTTTCGACCGTGTCCCCTGGGGGCTTCCCTTCGGGGGTACTCTGGGAGTATGGGGTACCAGACCCCCTTGTACGAGCTGTCCGGTCCCTATACGACAGGTGTCAGAGCTTGGTTCACACTACTGACAGTAAGTTGGATTTGTTCCAGTTAGGGTTGAACTCCGCCAAGGCTGCCCATTATCACCGATTCTGGTCATAACCTTTATGGACAGAATTTCAAAGCCCAGCCAAGGTGATGAAGTGATCCGGTTTGGTTGTCTCAGGATTGGGTCTCTGCTTTTTGCAGATGGCGTGGTCCTGTTGGCGTCATCTGGCTGTGATCTCTAGCTCTAGATTGAACGTTTCGCAGCCGAGTGTGAAGCGGCTGGGATGAGAATCAGCCCCTCCAAATCTGAGGCCATGGTCCTCAGCTGGAATAGGGTGGATTGCCCTCTCTGGGTCGGGAGTGAGGTCCTGCCAGGTCTTGTTCACAAATGAGGGAAGGATGGAGCTTGAGATCGACACATGGATTGGTGTGGCATCTGCAGTAATGCGGATGCTGCGCCAATCTGTCATGATGAAGAAGGAGTTGAGCCAGAGGGCAAAGCTCTCAATTTGCCAGTCGATCAATGCTCCTACCCTCACCTATGGTCATAAGATGTGGGTTGTGACCGGAAGAATGAGATCTCGTATACAGGTGGTTGAAATGAGTTTCCTCCGCAGGATGGCTGGGCTCTCCCTCAGATAGGGTGAGAAGCTCAGTCATCCTGTAGGGGCTCAGAGTAAAGCCGCTGGTTCCTCTCGATGCTCTTCTGCATTGAGAGGAACCAGTTGAGGTGGCTTGGGCATCCGGTCAGGATGCCTCCTGGACACCTCCCTGGTGAGGTGTTCCGGGCACGTCCCTGTGGGAGGAGACCACTGGAAAGACCCAGGACACTGGAAGGATTATATCTCTTGGCTGGCTTGGGAACGCCCTTGGATCCCCCCTGCAGAGTTGGCAGATGTGGCTGGGGAGAAGGAAGTCTGGCTGCTACCCCCGCGATCCGACCCTGGATAAGCGGCGGAGAATGGATAGAATAGATGGATGGATCTTCTTTGATTTTGGTGTACCTAAACAAAACAGAGAAGGAAAACCAACGTCTCTGCTAAAAAGTTCACAGTCAGGAGCCTAATTAAAAGATAATGAGCCCTCTAGCACAAAGAGAACGCCGTGTGACTTTCGACATGTGTATTCTCATCCTTTATTCTCATTATAATTTTTGCTTCTGTGTGTTTGTGGTCCCTGCCACAGGTGGATGTCCTGGAGTATATTCATGAAAATGAGTATGTCCATTCAGACATCAAGGCTGCCAACCTCATGCTGGGTTACAGAGACCCTGAACAAGTTAGTCCACTAGTCCACTGTGACAGTCTTGATTTTTTTGTGCTGAAATTAATTTTTCTTACAGTTCTATCACAGTAAAGTATTTTTCTTTTTTTTTTTTTCATATTTTTGTATCCTGTGGACCACTCTAGGTCTACCTTGCAGACTACGGGCTCTCATACAGATACAGCCCTGATGGAGTCCACAAAGAATATAAAGAAAACCCAAAGAAGGCCCACAATGGGACCGTTGAGTACACCAGCCTTGATGCCCACAAAGGAGTTGGTAAGCTCACCAGCTGTAGATTTCACCAGTACATGTAGATGAACCTGCTCACCTGCTCGCATGCTGCCACTTTGGTCAAGAGGGTGTGCTAATCCACTCAGCATATGTACAGTTGTATTGCTTAAGGAAAGGGGGTCCCCCAGCGAGAGCAAATGCACACATAAAAGAACTTTTAAAAAATCTTTTATGTGATGCAGTTTAGCGCAGTTGGCACGATGCAGTTCATGGAAGTTGCTGACTGCGGTCCTGGTTTTGGCCTGCAGTTGCCTGATATTGAACAAGCTCCCATCAAGATGAAACTGAACTTGACCTTGAAAGCCTCAGCACTGGTTAAAGATAATTCTTTATTACGGTGTGTTCAGACCAAATGCGTTTTGAGCGTCGAAAATGCTCAAAACGCTGAACACTCGACGCTGGTCACTAAACTGCCACTTTTGTGTCCGACGCCCAAAACGCTCCCAACGCTCCTGTCGCGTCTGCCGCTTGTGTGTCTGGAGCGAACGGCAAACACGGCGGAAAAGAGAGGAGGGAGGCAGCGCTTTCCTTCCGGTCAGTTTGAATGATGGCGGATTCAGTAGAGATATGGCATGATTTTATTTAATAAATAAAGCTAGAGAACGTTGTCGTCGGGCAGTTAGTCAATGTTAATGCAACAAGAGCCGCACTCAGCAGAGAGCCGCCGCCGCCCCCAAACAAAGTGTTGCTAGGCAACGTATCCTGCTACGTTGCCAAATCAGTAACATTCAGCTTTTTAGCAAGGGATGGTTATCCTAAATATTGCACGGAGTCGCATCTCAGCTCCGTGTCTGGGTTCTCCACAGGAATCCTCCAGGAGCTGCGAGCTGATTGCTCTGATTGGTTGACGCCCCGCGTCGATCGGCCAAAGTTCAGCTTTGTCCATCTCTGGCTTTTGATGCGCGTTCTGCTCAAAATGCGACGCGAGAAAGCTCGATGCCCGTTTGCCGCACCTCCCCATAGACTTTACATGGAAACCTGCTGCTCTTGACGCTCAAAACGCGTTTGGTCTGAACACACCGTTATACTTTAGATTGCCACCAGCAGTCAACACAGCCAGCTGGAAACACAAGGCTAAAAGGGTTATGGCGTCGGATTTCTTGCTGCAAAGTTTTTGCAGCGAAAAAAAAGGGAGAAAAACAGTTTAATAACCTGTGTGCAATAATGTGAACTCTCTTCAGGTTGATTTTGTCTACCAATGATGTGCGACGAACGCGGCTTTGCACAGATGTGGGACAGATGCAGAAATGAGCAACTGTTAACATTAAATATAACTGATCAAACAAGTTTATCGGTGGAATGGAAGGAAAGTTTGTTAACTCTGGATGTTATCTGTTATTTACACCATATATTTTCGCACCTACGCCCTCTGTCTGCTGGTTGAACAGAGCTCACCTGCATGTGCCCACACGTGTCTTTGCACATCAAGGCAGAGAGCTGTGAACATGCAAGCATGTTGAGTCAGAAAGGTCATGCCGGAAGATAAATGACATCAAGCCGTTTGGTGTGAGTGAATGTTCAGATGTAGCCTGACGTTGCAGAAGTTACCTTGATGACATTAGACCAGGTCCTGCTGAAGAACTACAAGACTTTGGATGTTGAAATGTGGACTGACTACAGGGAATAACGATTCGTTTACACACAGTTCAGCTTGTGATTTATGAAACTTTTATTTAGTTTGTGAAAGTACTGGTAAGTGATAATTTTATGGAAATTTTTGGGGAAATCAAGAGCACATTAGACCAGGTCTACTTTATCGTGGTGTAAACGATAGATCCTCATATGAAATGATACACAATTTCTATCATCCAAACAATATATACATCGTCATTTTGCCCAGCCCTAGTTCGCATCTAGACCAAAAAAGGTACATACCAGAAAGCAGAAGAGCAACTGAATTTTAAGCTCTTTTTTGAAATCATAAATGATCTCTGTATCTGTCTGGACTCCAAAACGGAGCATTAAGCTTAATATCAACAACACACATCTGCAGTGGTTCGGAGTTGCCTTGTGCGTACTGTACACTTCACTTGCATGTCTAGGAACGCAGCTTCAATCCACAAGATTCCCAATGTTTGGTGCAGCATCTGCTGAAACTTGTTGCTTTTTTAAGGAAAAAGTGGCAGACCAGATTCTGGCAGATTCTGTACAAATTCCTGCAGCTTTGCTCTTAATACTAGGAGTCGGGGTTTCTAAATTGGTCTATGACAGACACCCACTGATACAATAAGAAAAAAAAAAACAAAAAAAAAACCATGTCCTTAAACAGCAGAACCAGGAAAACACTTTCAGTGAATGACCTTTGCGTTGCACTTTGGTGTGTAAACCTGCTCCTTCGTTTAGTTGAGTGTCCAATAAAACCAGTTTACCTCCTTACACCTTTGATCTGAGTTACCTTTTCTGGTCTGTGCGCTCTTCCTGTTAATGACTGGCAGTGTAGGAGATGCATCCTCAAGATTTTCCAGTGATGGTAATGTCTGTTCTTCATAGCTTTATAATGGCCCAATACACTGCCTGCCTAAACTTTACAGAGAACTTCATGGGTCAAAACCAAGCAGCAACCTCCGGCAGTTAAAAGTGAAGCCTATGCAGAAGTGCATTAAACTGCAGTTCCCCCCTCTTCCACCAGGGGCTGCAAAACAGTGCAAATCCCCGTAGATTCCTATATTAAAAAGACCAACTTCACAGCAGAAATAAAGATGTTTACAGCCTGGTTGAAAAATCCATTTTTGGTTTAATAGGTCAGGTTTACCTTCATGACAACTGTGGGGCAAAGAATTTTTTTCCAACTCGCCCGTTTAAGAGTAATTTCATTTCAAAGTTCGGCATATTTAGGGGCCTGTCCTTTTGATTGATAGGCACCCGATCTCCTGCTTCAAGTAAGGAGAACGTAGAACAACCGCGGTTTTTAGCCAGTTAACAACGTGACTTAGCTTTAGCCCACTCACCTCCGTTAGCTGGTTAGCTCCTCTTATCTCCGGTTTAGCTCGGTTAGCTCTTAGCTACAGGCAGCTCAGAGTTCGCTCGATGTCAATCATCCACCATGATGCTCACAGCCCCTTTGTCAGCTTCACCTCTTTGGCCATATTTGTATTTTCTGGGCGAGACGACACACATGCCCCTGCTAAGATGTTGATGGTAGGAGCCGCCCACTGTGCTTCAATTCAGCTCTTCAGAAACCTGCGGGTGATGTCACAGAGGCTATGTCCATCTCTTTAAATACAGTATATGGTCAAAACCAGAGATAAAGTAAGACCCTTCTAGGTCATTTCCCCACAATTTATAAGAAAAAACTAAAGTCTGGTAATTGTCATGAGTTTGAATTTATTGAAAATTGTTTCAGATGAATGAAATCAGTCCCAAGTTGTGTGTTTTGTTTTTACTCAAGGCAAGCAGTACACATTCATATCATGGGGTTTACATTAAAATGAGAAATCATTCGGAATTAGCAACGTTCAATTACACCTTTATTTTTGGTCAAATGTCTCAGATTGCATGACAGGTTTTTACATTTTGGCAGATATTTCACAGCATCTTTATCAACCTGATGTAAACCGGTGTAGTCCTCTGTTGCAGAGCCTCTGCTTCCAGAAGCTCATATTGGGAATACATTACCTCACAAAATGCCTACATGGTCCCCCCCTTTGTTGACCATTGATTTTCCCATTTGCATTTACCCATTTACACACACACACACACACACACACACACACACACACGCACACGACTCTGATGTTTGGTTAAACCGAAGACCATACCACCGATTACCTTGATGTACTCCATGTCAACCAGCTACACTAGCTGGTAATTTGATACTGAGCCGGTGTGGCTCAGACCGCCTGACATGCCACAGTTTCTATCAATACGATCAATCAGAGCAGCAGGGAAAGAGGTATCCTGTCAGCAATAGCTGTGAAATGAAAAGGATGAGTCATGTATAGTTTGATTTCCTTGTAAAATTTTTGTCAGGACAACAACTGCACTGTTGTAAACAAGCATCCGTCTTTCCAAGGAGTGATCTTATTAGAGCCGTTAAAGTTCTGAGACCGCAACCGGACAGCCTCAAACATAAAAAACAAGCCTTTTTTTTAATATGAAGAAGACAATAAAATCTTCCTGAATTGTCAACTTCCATCATACCTTCAAGGAAGAGAATTCTGTCCCTCACATGAATGACCAAGAACTCCTGTCTGCCCTTTGCTGACACAGTGGCATTATTCTTCACACAGATGTTGACAGGTTGCCATGGTGAGGTTTGGTGAACATAGCTTGCAAGTGGCAGTCTTATGTACCCAGAGCTAAACGGTGTAATTACCAGCATTTGGTGGGCAGACAGCAGAATGATGACCATCTCCAAACAACAAGACTGCAAGGCAGAAGGGTTAAGAGTGTGAAACTGCGGCGCGTTTAAGAGAATCTGAATAACAAAAGCAGATAATTAGCAACACGGCCATCTCTTTCTCACCTCCTTGTCTAAAGCATACGGAGAAGGTGCATCTGTTCTGCGTGTATTTATGAGAATGTTCGACATTTATGTGCTGCTCATGTCCAAGCCTTGTTTGGAAGCTGAAAACGCGCGTGTGTGTGTGTGTGTGTGTAGACATGTGAGTCCCTTTGTGTTCTCCTTTGCCATTCTTCACATAAGGGCAAAACACATGCATAAATACTGAAGAGCAGACACACAAAATGGTATAATGAGTGGTGATATTGTGCCCAGAGCACACACAGACGGTAGTTCCACCTAATATAGTTGTTGATCTCTTTAATTGTTAATCTATTATAGAGCTCTGGGAGTCTGAGCACTTTTTTCATTGTCGGTATCAAATGGATTTTTCATCCTTTTTCTTCTTCAACGTGCTCTCAGAAGCAATGAGTCGCTGAGCAATCATTTAAAGCAATGGGAAGTCTTACTGTACTGCAGCCTTAATGCACGCTTCACATCCACAAGGACAAACCGATATAAGCCTCGTTATCAGAGTTATTGAGAGGAAGTAGAGAGGTTATGACGGTTTCATATTTGGAGCTACAGCACATTAGTGCATCCCCTTCTAATGAAAGAGACTCATCAGGGTTATTTTCCAAAGTGAAATCTTCAGCCTTGATAATGGTTCAGCTCCGATTATTCAGTTTTATATCACTTTGATAAAATGATTTTTCTTTTACTTTGAATAAAACCTGAGTAGAAAGTCCAGCTGAAACATTAAATGTTTTCTTCATTTTGCAGTGATTTAATGGCCTGTGACCAGGGGTTTCACAATTATTTGATTTGACAATTAATCAGTATCAACTGCGATGAATTTATTCTTAAGCTCTGTCAGTGTTGTCAGTTTCCATCAATGATTCTGGGAGCATTTACACTGATTCATTTGATGAATTTTAAATGTCCCATATCATTAATAAACACATTTTATGTACTTTCTAAATGTTTTCTAGGGCTGCACAATGGCGTAGGGGTTAGCACTGTGGCCTCACAGCAAGAAAGTTGCTGGTTCAATCCTCAGCTGGGGCGAAGTTTTGGACATTGGTCTTTCTGCGTGGAGTTTATATGTTCTCCCTGTGTATGCGTGGGTTCTCTCGGGGTATTCCGTCTTCCTCCCACTGTCTAAAGACATGCATATTAGGCTAAATGGTTACTCTAGATTGCCCAAAGGAGTGAGCGTGAGTGATTGTTTGTCTCTGTGTGGCCCTGCGATGGACTGGCAACCTGTCCAGGATGTACCCTGCCTTTTTTTTTTTGCTCACTTTCTCCACTTTGTAGCAAATGTGTGTTCAAACAGGTGAGTCTGAGATCTTTCATTGGTTAGTTCAATCAAAGAACTTCAACTTTTTTTTACCTTTAGTTTCATTGTGCAAACATAATAGACTTGACAACAAGGCGACGTTTTTATGGAAATCTGTTAAAATGAGCTAAAATAAGTGATATGGTGAAGAACGAAGACATGATAAAACACGTCAGCATGTCCCGTCTTCTTACCACTTCTTCCATCCATTGACGGACCTCCTTTCATAGTCCAAGCAGTTCAGAGTCCAGGGTCCAGTTCCTATTCAGTATGCTCCCGTGGTCTGCATCCTGGTATGCATCCTGATATCTCACCATCTGGGCAGTCATGTTGAAGTTAAAACAAAGTGATCAGAATATTTTAATTTCATGGACATGAAATTAGATTACAGTCCCGTCTTCCCTCATGTTCTGGTCCTACATGCCATTAACCGTGCTTCCTCGTTAGACCAGTCTGTTTGTTGGGAAGGATCAATGATGGCTGCAGCTCACAGAGGAGATTTCTGTCCTCTGATGGAGTCAGTCGATATATAATTTCTCAGTATTGAGCCGCTTAAACTCGCCGGGCTTGACCTCTCTGGATGGACTCGGTCACAGAGTATTGATGGACCTCGCACTTAAATGTAGATACATGCAGTCATACACACAATCACCATTACATGCAAACACACTCCTGACTTCTCAGAGAACTATTTGATTCACAGGAGTTCATTCAGACACAGTCTGTCATATCTCCAAATATTGCATTCCTTAATATCAAATTGAAATATTCATATTCTTGTAGTGCAGAAATAAAAAAGATCTTTGGATCTCCAGGCCTCCATATTGCAGACACGCTGCTGATCAGCTCCTGGTGAGGTGTAATGCATATTGACAGCACAGTAGTTCTTTACTGTGCTGTCAGACATTTAGTCCAAACCAACCTTCACCTGCAGAAATCTCATTCACCACAGATGAACAAAGGAGTCACTCCTACACTTACATTTACTGCACCATGTGAAAAACTGATCTGCTGTGTGACACATTTAGACTTAAAAAGAAAAAAAAAACACAAAAAGTGTTGGAATGATTAAATGGATGAGAAATTGCTATTTCCATGCAATAAGACTGTAAGGCTGAAATATATAGTTTTGATATATCCTTTTTCAATGGGGGGGTAAAACTTCATATTCAGATCCAGAATCTTTAACCTCTATTAACCCACAATGCAACTTTATTATCAAAGATTGTAGTTGTAGATGTAAGAGTTATAGAGTATGTTCGCCACAATAGGTATGCAGCCTTGCTGCCAATTTACTAAAGGTCTTTCCATTTACGCTGATAGTTGTGTTAAATGGCACAAATCCACAACAAAGTCATTGTAGGGCACTCTCACAGGAGCTCAATACTCCATATGAGAAGTCCAATTAAATAAAGTCCAATTTAGGTCTGAGAAAGCAAAGAATTGAGTCTGTAATTCAGTTAAATGATGCGTTTTGTTTTAAGGTAGATGGAATGAAAGTTTTCAGCATGGACTGATAGTTTTGTGTAGAAGGTAAAAGTATAGGAAACTATTTATTTCTTCTTCAGAAGTAATAGGCTCTTACATACAACTAGTGCACAAATTCAGACATAACATTGAAGGATGAACACCAGTTCACGCAAAAGTGTGTCTTCATCTGAGACTTAAAGCTGTCCAGCAGATCCAGTGCTGGCGGGGAGAGTGTTCCTGACATTATTAGGTTGTGCATGGGAATGTCCGTTTGACCTGGTCAGTAGCCAAGCAGCAACACTCCGAGTGGATTGTAAGTGGTGAAGAACGGCTTTATTGAGTAAAGCAAACAGCGCTGCGGTGTCAGTATGGGGTGAGATGAAAGCATGAACGAGCATCTCCATATCTACATGAGAGATTACAGACCTCCAGTTTAATGGTGTTGTGTTGGTTGAAAATACGCGACTGTTAACTGGCAACAATTTACCAAATAGCAACCCTCGTTTTCTCATCACCATGACTGACAGTAGGGCTGGGCAAAATAACCAAAATCTCATATCCCGACATAGCTCATTTTATATCTCCATAACGATATACATAACGAGATAAAATAGTTTGTGTAATTTTGTGTCAGTCATCAGTTATTTGTCAGAAGTGCTTAGCAACGGCAGCAGTGATCTCCTTCCATCTGGGGGAACTATGTCTGTATGACATTTCACAGGTAAAAGCCTGTCGTAGCGTATGCATCTGGAGTTTATTATGAGCTTCCGCCTCCACTCGACGCTGCTTTTGCTGGTTGACTCCATTCTTTATCCATAGTCTTGCCCAGGTGATAAAAGGAGTTACCGGTAGTTGTGTCGGAGTCTGTTGTTGGGACTGCGAGCTAGTCTGTTGTCGGTTCCACGTCCGTTTTTTTTTTTATATCCAAACAGCATCCATGCAACAGAAATTTCCCACTTTTAGGAACAAGCTCACTGGTTTTGGTTGCCTGGTCATCTTTTAGTGAATTACCCTGCTCTGAAACACATCTGCTACCGTCTCCCTCCGTGTTTGTTTATGTATTGCAGCGTGCATGCTGTAAAGCGCATCTTGACGTAAAATACTGTAGTAAAGCACATAACGGTGACGTAAACCATAGAGCCTCATGAAACAAAAGACATTTTCTTTTGTCCAAACGATATATATCATCATATCGCCCGGACTTAGCTGAAAGGAGCTTTATTTTGGGCCATTTCTCTCACCTTTCACTCTACATGGATGTAAGTCTTACCCACATTGCCTTGTATTGTACTCTCTGCATCTGGTTCACTTGAGATAAACCAAGATCTATGTAAATAATGGATTCAGAGTTTTACTCTTTAATTTGGCTTTGCATACACACCTCTGCAAATGAACCAGACTTTCCAATCAGACAAACTAGGATTCTAATCACAATGGATTACCTTCTACACAAAACCATCAGTCCATATGGAAAACTTTCATTCCATCTACCTTAAAAAAAATGAATCAGCAACAAAAAGCTCTTTTTTTTTTTTTTTTGTTTTGTTTTTTTTTTTTTGTTATTATGTGTTTAAATTTTGGGAGGTGACTTACAGGAAGAACTTGGTGTCATTTTGGTTTCCACTGTAGTGCCAGACATTTGGATCCCATTTGGTTAAATTGTGTTTTGCGCCATTGGTAGGTTCATCCTGCCATACAGTCCTTCTGTCTTCTAGCCATTCTAATCCATATAACACACTTCTTTATGTCTGTATGGATGTATCTGATTGGTTAGTTTGTATTTTCTTGACCTTTTCTTTTCCATTCTTGTTTTGTTTAAATGCTGCTTGATGGATGTCTTGTGATGACCCAGTGAAGGACACAAGCAGAGTGCGCAGGTCAAACAGTGAAGTTTTGACATATTACGTTTGGTGTTAAAGTTCTGACCTCTCTGGACATTTACGTTAAACGGAAGACAAATCCGAATGTGAAGCCATCATGACTTTTGCTTTGTGGAAACAAAAGGAAAGCAGCTTTTGTGTCAGGGTGACATATCTCTGATTTCAAGACTTCCCTTCGTGTCTTTTGCCAAAGAGAGAGAGAAGGATATCTGTCTCGTCTCGATCGCATAAAACCACAGGTGTCTGGTTTCATTAAAAAGTGTTATTGTAAGAATATATTACCTTATAAGTCAGCAGGAGCACTCTGCTGTTCTGTACGTTGTGATGAGGACCACGCAGACCTGTTTAGGAACACAGCAATCGCATCTCAACATTATTCCACTGTTAAAAATGTTGATGTATCTCCATACAGTCATGCTGTAAATCAGTTTTCGTCTTGCTTCACTGCAGCATTTAGGATCGCTTTTTTAGGAATCCCTCGTTGACTCTGACTTCACAAGTAAGACGTGTAGCTTCTTACAAATATCTGTTGTTTGTTTTTGTTGCTGTTGCCATTTCAAATTAAAAGCCTTTCTAACCCTAGAGGAACAAAAAAGGACACAACATGAAGAAAGAGTCACAGTTCACGAGTATATTGGTTGGTATGCCTCCTATGTCAGATAATTTTCCCTCTGTCTTTCCATAGCACCGTCGAGACGTAGTGACCTCCAGATCTTGGGTTTTTGTCTTCTCCACTGGGTATGTGGGTCTCTGCCCTGGGATGGTGTTCTCAAACATCCCACTCAGGTCCAGGAGGCCAAAGCCAGGTTGGGAACCACTTGGTTTTTGTCTACATAACAATTCTGGGTGTTAGCATTTCATGATAAAGCTGTTGTTTCCAAATGCTTCTGTCGAAATAAAACATCTGCCGTAGAGCAGATGTTCTAGATTTTAACACCACACAAGACCCATAATAAACACAAACCAATACACATACACAGTTTTAACTGCAGCTATTGAAATAAGTAAGAGCACAGTTGTTTATTGTCAAACATTAAATGGACATTATGTGAGAATTCCTTCCTTCTAACTATTATTACAAAATATGTCCATTTTACTTACAAGTCATTATGTATTCATTCTTTATTTATTTAAAATGGGACAATACATAATGATTCACACGATGTTCACCACGTGAAATTAGATCTCGAGCTTCATTAGGAGCTTCCCCCTAGTGGTCATCGCTGGTACTACACACTCTTGTTTTCTACATTTTAGTGAAATGTCTCATTATACTTATCTTCAGTTCTTGTCTCCAGAAGTTTTACTTTTGCTCTGTTGCAGTAATTTCAGCGTAATAATTTCCTCTCCATCATATCATACAAATTCAGATACAACTGTACACTGTTGCCGTAAACTTGCATTAATATCATAAAAGTAACATCGTGGGACAGATTGCCTTGGCTGTGGTTTATGCTGTTTTCCTACCTCTCATTGTGTCCTCACTTCTTCCCTGTTTTTATGTCCTGCTCTCTCAGACTGATGGATAATCTTCCAGACTCAGTCCAGCAGCTGTCAGTGAGTGGATCCAGCACAGGTAAGCAAGGCTGCCAGGCGCTTCAGGTTACAGGACATCATTTACACATCTCAGGTTAAACTTAGAATTAGGATGTGAGACAAGAAGCTAGTGGAAGGGTGGAGGAGAATCTCTGTAATTTTGTGCTTTTTTTCATAGAAGAGTCACATTAAATGTCATAATTGAAGCTCGTTCAAGTGATATGGCGTCCACTGCATGTGCACAAATCAAACAGATCAATCCTCGTTTGAAGAGTCTGAATATTTCTTAAAAAAGAAAAAAAATTACTTTAATTTTTATTATCGTCATGCAATAAGTTATCGTCTCATTCTTCTGGACTTTTCAGAAGTTGTTTAAAGAAGAGAGATCATGGCAGAGCATGATAGTGCAGCAGCTTCTCAGCCACTGGTGGTGGAACTTGTTTCACACAATGAAGCACAGTTTGTCCAGACTACTTTAACTTGTGAACGCCAGTGAGAAGAATAAACCACAACTCAAGCAGACCAAGGCTACTGAAGACAACGGCCTGGAGAGGTGAATCACCAGGGCTGAGAGGAAAGAGGAAGCGGCGTGCCGTGGGGGCTGAAGAGAGACGAGCGAGCTGGCCTGTTAGCCGCTAACTGCTACATGGCCATGAGCAAATGCTGTTTGCTTTTGCTTACAGAAACATGGCAGACCAGCAGCATTCCTGATACAGCTTACCAGAGTAAGAGGCTACTGGGGAAAGCCTTGGCACATGTATGAATAAAAACCAGTGTACCAGATGGTCCTTACTGGTAAGCAGTAATAGATGATTTTCATAATTTGTGCCAGCATCACTCATGCATGCTCATAACTACCCAAGATGGTCAGAAAGCTCGGATGTCCGTTGAAATCGCCATAGGGTCATGTCTTGTAGTGAGCTGCTGTGTGTTTGTTTCAGTTGTAGCGAAGAGAAGTCATGAAAACTGAGGATACGTTTTCATCATGCAGCTAGCCGTGCAAACTGGAAGGTTCAATGGGAAAATACAAAGCAAATACATTCTTCTTCTGGTCACCTTTGGTAGTTACGTGCATACGCGAGTGAAGGATGCATAAATTATAAGAAAGGTCTCTGTATGGTGGAGCATGCATGCAGGGGTGTGTGTGTGGGGGGAGGCGGGATGATGCTTGGGTGTGCGGGGGTTTGGGGTGTGTGTGTGTGAGGGAGTGTGCTGGTGTATGTGTATGGGGGGGGGGGTCTTATGCCCAGGGAGCGCAGCTGGTGCACTGGGATGTGGCCTGGCTGCCGCTAGGTGGCGGTCTGGGAATCCTGGCCCTCCGTCGGTGTGGGCTGCGCCCTCTGCTTGTGGGTGCGGGGGTCTGCTTTCGGGCTCTTAGGGCCTTGGGGCCCGTGCTCTGCCTGCCCTGGGCAGCTGGTGCCCGGCGGGGCCGGATCTTGCCTGACTGCGGGGGTCTCTGGTTGGGGCCCTCCTTTGCCACTTCCTGGGTGGATGCATGGCTGGCTCCGGAGTGGGGTGGTTGGGGTCTGTGCTAGGGGGTGACTGCCGGTTGCCCAGGTCTCGGGGTTCTCCAGGCCTGCCCCTTTCCCAGGGGGGGGGCGGGGGTCACATTGGCATGATCACTCTTCTCTGAACACGTTCCACTCTGAATGTTCAGCATGTGTCACGTGGCTGTCAGAAAGTGCTTTATAAATAAAGTTTGCTTGGCTTGGCTTGGCTTGGCTTGGCTTGGCTTGGCACTGAGTCATCCAGCAAGTTTATTCATTAGCAGCAGGTAGCTTTCTTTCTGTCTTTAACTTGCTAGTTTCTGGTGCTCCTGACAGTTACTGGTTTTGTTCTCCGCAGGGACCATGAATCTAGAGTTGGCTTCTGTGAACGTATATATATATAAAATGAATTTGCTCAGCAGAACATAGCATCCAGAACATCAGTCTGCTTGCTTAAATGCTGGACAAAAAAAAAAAAAAAGGTCTCTTGTTTAAAAGCAGTGGAATGTGGCGGCAGGACAACCTAACAGGAGTTCACACAGATAAGTTTACTGTAACAGCGCATGTTTTTCTCTTGCGCTGAAGCTAATCTGGTTTTTCGTAAGCTACATGACCATATCTGTAAGCTCTAGAACTGACCACCACGGCATTCTTTACATAAACAGTGGACTTTAACCACCGTAGCTAACGGACATAATGCTTTAAATTGAAGAACTCATTGCAACCATCAGGATCAGGTTAAAACCAACAGACAGGATGCATTTAAATCAGTGCCCTGCCTCCAGCTGGGCTTTTCTGACCACAACTCTGCCGTGCCGATACCCTCTGAATGCCCTCTTGACCAGAACCTCTCCCAGATGCCCTCTACACATTGTATGCCTGCTTTGAAGCATCCAACTCCTCCCCAACTCCAGGGTCAGCGTTCCACCTAGTAAGCTGCCTCTAAGTGTGTTTGCTGAGGATGTGAGGAGAGCTCTGCAGCGCATCAACCCTCCGAAAGCAGCAGACCCAGACTGCATCCTGGAAATGATGAGGGTTTGGACCAAGTCTTTACAGCAGATCAAAGCATCTGCAGAGATTAAGACGACATGTTGCTCCATTTAACATAAAAGTACAAACACTCTGGTTACCTGAGGATCCACTCCAACTTCGTGGCAATTAAACAGCTGTCCCACCAACATGCCTTTCAAAGCTTTTTTTTAAATCTTCCTCTTTATAAGGGGAGGTCATACCTGTTTGATGACTGGGTGTGTGATGTACGGTCGTGACCGTACACTCGTCTGCCGGCAAAACCCAGCTGTCCGCCGCAGATAAGAGCTGGAGTATGCATCAACCAAGCGCGCGTGTGTGAGAAAGAGATACAACTTCCACTGCAGTGTGTCATACACACCGTTTGGCCACTGTGTGATGCATGGAGGCTGACTGTGTATGACACTTGTATGCACACACACTGCTGTAACTGCACACATGCCTAATCTGCTGTATGCAGAGATACGTAGCCGACCAGTCTATTATCTGCACTGAGAGACCTCTGCAGCTGCTGCATGACTACAGGCCTCCACAGATGATTCAAGCCATAAAATGCAGCATCAATGAACCTAATGTCTGCTTTAAATACTGTCACTTAGTAAAATGAAAGTCTGATAGCCGATGACAGATGTTAGAAAATGACTTCATTGCTCCTGCTCAGCCTAACGTGTTCTGCATCTCCGACTCTGCTCCTGTCTTCAGGTGAGGTGGCTGCATTTCTCCTTTACGTGCAAACTCTGGGCTACCAAGACAAGCCCAACTACCAGCATCTCAAAGAGCTGATGGGCGGCGGTGTCAGTGGAAAGCTCGACCTCTCCGTGCCCGAAGGCCCTGCAGGGTCGAGCACCAAGGAGCCTCGCAGCCGAGGAAAGGTGAGAACTGTAGAGATAGCGCTGACCAGAGAAGAGATCCTGACAATAAAGATGCGTTCACATCTCCGGCTATGAGAGTGTCAGCGTTAAACAACCTCAGTGTTGCCCACAAAGATTCCTCCACCTCCTCCTGTCGAGTCTCTTAACCTCAGAGTGCAGAAACGTGACAGCAGTGAAGGGCAGATTTAACCTGTGTGACATCGCCCCTCCCTCTACCAAAAAATGAGCATGTCAACCAGAGGTGGTTGGGGTTCAGAGCTAGAGGAGGACCATGATTCTCCTTCAATTCACCAGCATCCCTTCTTGACCCGCGCGGCCCCAGCGAGCGCCCTCTCAAATGGCCCAGTTTGAAGGAGCTGATGACACACTCTTTACACCATCCGGGCCGTCTCCAATTAGAGCGCCGATTCCCTCTCCTTGTGTCATTTCATTTCCATGTTAAAGTGCTGGCCAGTTTGATCCCTTGTTAAACAGAAGTGGCCATTTACTGGCAGTTTAGTGAAGAGAGTAAATGTCAGCAGAGACAAAGGCCACCGCCTGCTCACAGAATCGCTCGGCACAAACACGGCCATTTAGTCCGATCACAGCCTGGCGGAACATTTTTTATTTAAAGACTCAGTAAAGAAAAGTCATCAACTGTTTATAAATACATTTTAAACTACAGAAATAAGCAGTGTGGACGCTACTCGTGTTAGGCTGGATGTGATGCGGCAGCTTAAAAACCGCAGGTCTTCTGTGTTTTTGCTTGTGGCTCAGAGCAGAACTGGTCAAACATGCAGAAATCCATGTTTTACAGCTTTGATTAAACAGCTGTATTGTTGTAAAATGAGCTCTGAAAATACCGTGAAACAAACAGTTGAGTGTTCATCTCTGGTCTTTTGAAGCGACACACTTTTGTGGACTTTCTTTGCCTGATTGACAGTAAAAATACAACAGCCTTTAGTCTTTCAGCTCTGACAGACCGATGCCAGAGGCCACTGTTGGCTTCATCTTAAACTGACCTCAACAACTGTTAACTTACGTCAACAGAAAGACGCAGCAGCCAAAGCCAAGTCTGTGTCTGCAGAGGTGCATGAAGACAAATCTGATGGGAGGAAGGCCAAGCAAGTGGCGGCTCGCTACATCAGAGGTCCACCCATCACTACACCTCCGTCACAACAGGTAAGATGTCACACAGCTCAATAAAGACCTTTTTACTCCCGCTGGAAACCAGCTAACATCAATCATGACTGCAGTAGCCACAGCTTTTTATCGACCGCTCCATAAGGCGTCGATAAGGACGCCGCCGCTGTGAGCAGGTCAATTCTAGGTACAGCAAACGTTTTTCTGTCACCACAGCATTTCTCAGCTGTAACACCTCGTATAGAGGCTCTGAGAGTGACAGCAAAAACACACAAAAAAAGGAGATGAAAAGGTTTTATTGGCTGAAAGAAGGCTTTTTTTTTTTTTTTTTTTTTTGCATCGTACTCATAAACTCAGAGGAGCTGAATTCCAAAGTCCAGTCTGACATAATGACAGTCCATTTAAATAAAAAAGATTAAATCTGAATCTGTGGTGCAACATAACCTGTACAGTTTCATGCCATGGCAACCTGGAAGCTTGCTACCTTCATTTGTATCCTGATGTTTCAGCTCTAAGCTCAGAGAGAGGAAACACTTCTACTCAGAGCTAAACGGGATTTAATCAGATTGTTTTCGTCTCCTGCCTACGTTGAAACCACAACTTTCAGTGTACGATTGGTTCAGGAGGAGCCAAAACATTCGCCTCTGCAACAGTAGATCAACAGAACCTCTAGTAGCTGTTTGGTCTGTACAGATCCAGTCTAAGTGATTGTCTTCTGAAAGTGATCCAAAAGGAAACCAGTGTGCAAACGTTTTCTGATTCGGATCAAAGAGGCGAGCTCGGTCCGTTCCACATGGACCAAACACAAAGTGCACAAACCAAATCAGGAGAAGTGGCTCCCAGTCCGGCGTGGAAGAATAAGGTAGAAATCTGATCAACCAGCCTTTAACTGAGGCGAGACCCCAATCTGACAGAGTCTAGCAGACTGTCCTGATGGGAATGCACCCAGTCCTCCATCCTGAGCTGCACAGGGAAACGGTAGACCAGTCTTCCTCATCACATGCGGCTCACTGACTCCTGACTTGCAGCTGGTGAAGCAGCCATTGGCTTTCTGAAGTCATGATGATCCTCAACGGTGCAGTTCTCTCCACAAACAAGAGCTGCAGGCTGCTTGCAGAAACTTTGCTGTCCTAACTGTCCTAACTGACCCTGTCAGAGTTGCCAGTTTTGGTTAATTTCAGCTGCACCGAACTCCGGCAAAGAGCTGCTCCGTCAGTAGCTCCACATATATGTTGAAAAAGAAACCCCCACATTCTGGAGGCATTGTTGTATTTTCATTATATACTGTTGCATAAGATGCCATTATTGAGGATAACGGTTCCTTGCTAAAAAGCTGAATGTTACTGATTTGGCAACGTAGCAGAATACGTAGTGTAGCAACACTTTTTTTTTTTGGGTGGTGGTGGTGGTGGGGGGGGGGGGGGGCTCTCCTCTTGTCTTGCGGCTCTTGTTGAATTACCAGTGAGGATCAGTGCAGTAGAGTGGAGAACCATCTGCCTGGAGGGGTGGAAGGTTAGGAGAAGAATGTTTCTATGAAGCTTCGACGACGTGGTAAATGTGCTAAATACCTTCTGTCAAAGTGACACCATGTTCTTCCTGTTTGCGGACAGGAAGAGGAGGGTTCACCTGCTGCCCGGCGAGCACTGAGGCCAAGAGCCGTACGTTCGTACGAAGAAAATGACAGTGAGGAGGATGAAGAGGAAGATGATGTCAGAGTGAAACCCATCCCTGCATGCTATCTGAGAGGTCCTCCTCTTAGTCCTGGAACTCACCCCGAACAGGTTTGAGGTCAAAAAGCTGGCAGCCTTCTTACGTATGACATGAATGTGTTACTTACACACCACATGGTCACAAGAAGAAACACACACATTAAAACCTTTTAATAAACTTTATGAAAGAGTGTACACATGAATTCCATTCTTCAACAGAGTGCTAAATCCAAAAGGAGCAGAAGGAAAACGGGAAATCTGACCTCCAAGAGATGGGAACGCAGACCCGACCTACAACACAGACACATGCGGACAGAAGACGGCAGAACGAAGCCAACACATGCAGAAGACGATGGAAGTCGGCTCCATCGCAGAGCAGGAGGTGGCCGTCAGGAGCAAACGTGGAGCAGTCGGGTCTGTTGGGAGCAGGGAGACGGCTCTGCTCTCACAGACCCCAGACAGGAAGCGTCCCCCACACAGAGAGGCTCATGGGTTCACTGGTTTCTTTGTCTGGCCGTCTTCTTTTTATTAAGCGCCTTGTTCAATTCAAAACGAAGCAGTGAGTGAGGAAACGGCGTCTCCTCAGGACTTCTGCGTTGCCATTTTCACCGTGATGGGCTGAAACAAGACGAACACAAGATCTGCTCACCTGAATGTACGAGAAATAACACTGGAGTTCCTAAAAATGACTGAATTTCAGAATAAAAATGCAGAAGCTTTCATGCCTCCAGTACCACAAGGAAGGGGGGGCGGTTACCTTGCTGCAGTAAGGACACTCTCCAAAAACAATGCTGAAGCTCTGCCTGCTGGAGGGAAGCGCTCGCAGCCACTGAAGAAGAGAAAGAAAAGGTCTTGATGACACGTTACCTTGGATCTGAATGGCAGAACTTGGCTCTGCTCTCCTGCAGGCTTTTATCAGAATGTTCTAGTCCTTCTGGCACCTCTCAGCAAGGCCTCAGTATGCAGAGTAGAAAACGTGTGCATAATTTTTAAGCATGCCGCTCCAGCGTGATCGTTTCAGTACTGACTGTTGGAAAGTCTGAAGTCATTTCAAATGGATTTCAGCTCCAAAAATCAGATTTTTTAGGCCACAACGACAAAAGCAGCTGAGAATCCTGGAGGGTCTGAATAAAGTTTCAGATTTGTGCCCGATAGTCTCCAGAACGGATGAGGAGTGTGTGGGTTTGCTGGAGAAGCTGTGTGTGAGGACTGCTTGTTTCGTTGTGAAACAGGAGTTTTAACTCCTGTAACGTTAGAAGAGATTTGACATGTGTCTGCCACGTGTAAGTAGAAATTTACTTTCTCACAAACACGTTTTTTTCTCATTTGAGGGGAAATAATTAACCTGAGAGGCTGGCTGGAACAACACAACCGTCACATTTACAGAGATGCTTCAGTGTCAGACTTTGTTCTCACCTCAGGTCACAAAGATCAAACCGGATTTCACTGGTACTTTCAGACTCCAGTGTAAACTGGGATTATATGGCGGTCTGTGTGACCATTAATAAAACTACATCTAGACTTTGTTGATAGATTCAAGTGTTAATTTTGAAATTGAAAAACAAAATTAATAAAAAAAAAAACCCAAACAAATCTTGTAAGACAAAAACAGATCTGAAAAGTAGAAGTACATCGAGTTACTTCCACCCTTTCTCTTTAAATAGTAAATAAAACTGGAGCTATTAGTTTAAAATACTTACAATGACACTTTATCTTTTCTGTTCAGTTTTGGATATATTGGAGATATTTTCTATTTCTTTTTTACTGTTTTAAAATGAAATGTATTTTTCCAAACATTACTAAAGTTTGACTTTACATTATTTTCTACGTTATTATTCGACTCAGATGACCAATAAAATCCATTTCAATAAAAGTAAAAGTTTCTTTTTGGGGCTAATATTATGTGATAAAAAATGCAATTAATAAAAATTAATTAATTTAAAATCTTGTAATAAGATTTTTTTTAATACATCATAAAATAATTAAAATGTTTTTCATCAACACATACAAAAAGAAAAAAAAAACCCAGCAAAAATAACCGGAGTAAAAAGATGAAAAATCACAAAACTATGTCCTCATAACACTTCCTGCTACTAAACGCCCCTCCCCCCATCTCTACACCACCGTAACGGGTTCATGTTTGGACGCTGTGTCGTGTACGCGGTTCCATCGTCTCAGCCCACTGACGGAAACACAAAAACATTTCCTGACTGTACAAATTCAGCAAATATTAAAGTTAATTTCCCCCTTAAATGCTAACTCCCCTTATGCAGGAATTATTCATTCATTCATTCATACATGATCTGAAATGCCTCATCCGGTCATGGGTCGCGGTGGAGCAAGAGACTATCCCAGCAGTGTTTCGACAGGAATTATTGGGAATAATTTCTGTATCTTTAATGGTTCAGATGTTCTGCTAAACCCGGCTGCTTGCGTTCCTGCTGTTTGCTACGTCTGACTGTCTCGAGAACAACTGATGCTTCATGTTGGTAAATGTCACCTCCACTCTTTCGTCGTGTCGACTTCCCTGCTTACATCTGCAGAGGGAAGAACTGGGATTAAATCAGGTGTGCAAACTGGATTTTAGCTTCTCGTTTTGGGTCTTCACCACCTTTGTTTTGTCAGTTTCAAGAGAGGAAGCTTGTTTTCCAGAACAAAGTAAACACAGCAACGCTGCCCCAAACCCCCGATTGCTCCAAACACCCCTGCGCCCTGATGTGTGCTAGCTAAACGGCGCCATTTCTGCTACTTTCCACTGACAAAAAACCGTCAAGAGTGCCAGAATGTCCAATCTGGATCGTCCTACTTTTTTAGGACCTTTTTCATCGCGGTCCAAATCTCTGAAAGGTGGAGCCTGTCACGCTACGGTCCATCGATTAGTCAAAGGAATCATCACTTCCTGTGTGACTCGGCAAATAAAACAAAGCAGGAACATCTTCAGGTTTAAATATACGGTGGAGTTTTTGTGGTTTGAAGCCAAATGTCATAAAGAAAGAGGACAAACTGCCGGATGTCCACCAGGCCGCTCCTTTGTGTCACATTCTTCTTTGGTTATATTCAAGGAAGGCGTTGTGCCGCGATGATGTCAGGCTATTTCACAGCTGACACACCTACCACTGTCCCGCTTATACGCCCAATCACGGTTCACCGCAGCAAACGTCCCTGATTGGTGGAAACAGATTAAGTTCCTACATGTTGACGTGTGAAGACCTGAAGGGGAGTTCGGTTCATGCTAGTAACGGTGTCCCTACATCCCTACAACGTTTAGTCACAGTCTGGTGTTGGAAAACGTTAGTGAACAAATATTCTGCTGTGTGTGTGTGTGTGTGTGTGTGTGTGCGCGCATACCTCATACAGACAGGCCTGATGGAAGGGCTGGCCACAGCGGGGGTCATTGCACACCTGATCCGGGATGGCGGCTTCCAGGCGGTAGGAGTAACAGATGCCACACTCTACGTTGAAACTCTACGGCGAAAACAGGAAGTGTCCAACATGATTTCTGACACACACACACACACACACAAACACGCACACACACACACACACACACACACAGCTGCTGGAGCCACGAACCCCTTACTGCTGACCCACCACCATAAACACTCCACAACCAAACACCGCTTCTACAATCACACCATTAACACACTCTCACACTCACACACACACACACAAACACACTCAACTTGTCTGCATTTGTCCCATTTGTTTTTTTTTTCTCCAGCCATCCATTAAAAACGATGGCAAGTTAAAAAAAAATAATCAACATCTGGTCAACCCAACTTTTTTGCACTCCTCTGAATGTTAATGAAGCTGAAGCATTAATCACCGCGACGACAGCGGATAAACACACCGCCCTTTCAACCCATCCACAGAGATAGGAGGGGAAAGAACGAGTGTTTAAAGAAAAAAAAAAAGAGACATAAATGGTTTTGCATGATTAAAGCGGTTTGATAGTGTACAGAATTCTGCCATCTTTGTTATTCTAATGATCTTATCAGTAAACAACCCAATTAAAGGAGCGGTTATGCTCAGCTCTGAGAAAAACAAAACGCAGGGAGAAAAATAGAGTAGTAGGAGGAGAAACAGGCGAATGCGGTAAGTCTGGATGGAAACACAAAGCACACAGCTCCTTGAACTCATCAGGATGGGAATGTTTAAAATGTGTCACGTACAGATTTTTCGTGGGTGGCAGGTGACGGGAATTCAATCTCCAAAACATCCCGGAGGTTGTGCAAGACGCTGGAGTCCGGGTTCCTGCCGGCAGACCACAGACAGCTCCTTCACACACTAATTAACCACATGCAAATGAGCCAGCAAACACATGGGGGGGGGTGGGGGGGGGGGGGGGGGATTCAGAGCCTCTCACCACCAATATTTAACAAAGGAAAAAGGAGCATTTGTGCTGCATCAGACTGAGCAGCGGTGGAGGGAGAACTTCCTGCGTTTTCACCGAGGAGGCAAATGTCACAACCTGTGGTGAAATTATAGTCAAAATGAAGAGTAATCAGGTTCCTGATTATTAATCAGATGCTTCTCACAGCTGATCGAACTGGTTTGTGGGATTCAAGTTACAGAGAGAATGTTGCTGAATATACTTATAATCCCAACAGGTTCAGTCACATTACAGTGTTTCTGAAGACGTCACAACCGGCTAACAACGTTCCAGTAGGAATGTTTTAATCAGAAAAACCTTGAACCATGGGCTCTCGGTCGACTGAAGTATTTAATCGCGATTAACCATGATTAATTGCAATTAATTGCATAATGTCCAGAGTTAACACAGGTATTTGTATCCGTCTCTAAATGTACCATTAGAGGATATTCATCCCTTTCTTTTACTTGTCCTAATCATGCCTGGTTTTAATGTAACGCAGCCTGAAGATCCCAAGTTCACCAGCATCCAGTTAGCCTTTAGCTTTGCCCCACACACACAGAGATTCCTTCTTTTTCTGTCATTTGCTGATAAGTACTTTAGATGGGAAGATCTTCAAACATGCAATACTTTTCTGATATTGTTTCACAGCTTTTACATCAAATTTGTCTCATAACTCCACATCTGAGACCGCTTCTCCAAGTGCTCGTTTTTATGCCCAGTTGTGTTACCAACCTGCTCCCAGTTATCACATGCTCTTCCAGTTGTTCTTAATGTGTTCTTGTGAGCTTTCCAGCCTTTTGCTGCTCCTGTTCCAACTTATTACAGATGTGTTGCTGCCATTTATTTTAACACTAAAACATCATAGGCGGCTCAGAATGTTGTCATAGTGACCACAGATTTATGCTGATAAAATAATCACACTTCCAGACGGGTGATGGGTGATGAAGAACTTACCACATGTGCATGTTGGCGTTCAGCTTGTTCCGCAGCGGCGTCACCGCTGTAACAAGGAAAAAGACTCAGAGCTAGATGTAAATTCTAATATTAACAGCAGCCTGGAATTTCATTTGTTTTCATGTCTTCTGAGAACATCTCAGAAGAACGGCGCTCTTATTTGTCAACAGCAGGGTTCAGCAGGGTTCAGCGTCACCGCCGTCACATATAAACCATTTCTTCTTCATGTTCCACAGACAGGTGAGGGGGGGGGTGTCTTTGTGCACCACTCATGACTTTCACTATTTGTTATTCTTACATGACAATATGCAATATTTCTGCACGACCCCCTCATACTGGAGGGTCGCCTCCCGCCTCGGCGGCCATGTGTTTAATATCTTTCAGGTTGCATTGCTAGGCAACAGACTGGGAGTTGCATGACCTTGAGTTTACAAAAAACAATGGTCAACAATTGACGGAGACTTAAATAGAAGTGGGAACCCGAAGCCTGGCAGCGGTGTCAGTGTGGTGAGAAACTAAACGTGCTACTCTGAAAGCAGAAAAACACAAAACAGTCGGGAAAAACAAACGTCTGGTTGGAGGAAAGTAGAGATCAGACAAAGAAGCAACACTTCTGTTCTCCTGTGAACTTTCCTGCCCCAGCGGATCCCTGCTAGATGCTTACAGAAATACAGAGACGATTACAGGGATAAACACTAACTGGCCACATCATAGTGTCAGAGCGTCAACAAGGTGGTGGAAACATTCCTCAGAGGTTCGGCTCCATGTTGACATGAAGAATCACACAGTTGCTGCACATCCATGATGAGAATCTCCGGTTCCACCGCATCCCAACGCTGCTCTGCTGGATGTAGATCTGGTGACTGTGGAGGCCGTTGGAGGACAGTGAACTCATCGTCATGGTGGAGATGATATGAGCTTTGTGACATGTTGCATCATCCTGCTGGAAGTTTCCATCAGAAGATGCTACACTGTGCTCAGAAAGGGATGGACATGGACATGATGATGGAGACCAACTTCTGCAGTATAAAGTGGTCCGGGGCCCGTTTAAATGTTAGCATGTACTGGTTTAACTGATCTCATTGTTGGTTTGATTTATATTCACTAAGTCGTTTACAGACAACAAAGCAGCTAACTGATGGGATAAAATCTGGCTGGATCTGCCTCGTTACTTCCGTTCACAGAACAGCACATTGGATTGTTCTCGTGTAAACTTGTTGTCATTTTGGGGGGGGTTTCGGACCACTTACTTCCCAACTATCTTCCTTTTCCTCCAGACGATCAGCTGGATGAATGTCTTCTGCTTATTGAAGGTTGTTGAACGTGAGATGGATCTGCGCTTTCATGACTTTTCCACCAAACTGATCGTAAAGAGGCTGATTTAAAGGCAACCGGGCTTCCTTAAGTCTCCTGAAAACACTTCGTCTCTCATCCCGATGCCTTTTTTCTGCTCTAAACTGACTGGTAAAAAGCAAGTTCTCAGTCCCAGTGTTCCCAGTTATCAGTCAGTTGTGGTTGCTTTGGGCTATTCTTCCTAGCTAGTAAGTACATTTTTAATAACGCATAAAAACCTGAAAAAGAGAATCCTACTAGATGATTTCTTCTGCTTGAACATGGAGAGTTGTTGGCTTGTTCCAGAACACACAGCTTCTTATGCTCCTACACCGCCTGAAAACATCGCCATGTCTCTGGGGTCCTACCCACCGTGTTCTGCTCCCAGCAGGCAGCACTCCGGCAGCATCTTCGGGTGTCTGGGATCCACCTCCACCTTGATGGAGACATTGTTTCCTGTGTGCACAATTAGGGAGAAATTCCGTGGCAAATTTTACAAACCGCCGAAGGGGAAAACACGACATTAATCTGGATGTGTTCAGT
This sequence comes from Telmatherina bonti, assembly GCF_933228915.1. NCBI lineage: Eukaryota > Metazoa > Chordata > Actinopteri > Atheriniformes > Telmatherinidae > Telmatherina > Telmatherina bonti. The sequence continues at coordinate 13,804,220 of NC_136629.1, forward strand.
ATTACCAATGGCAATCCGCCTCATTGTGTCAGCTCGGCTGGGTTTTTCAGGCTCCAGAATCCAGGTTTTTGTATCGATCTCATCCAGGACATCCCAGAAGTCTGTCAGCGAGTCGAGAACCAGCAGGAACTGGCAGTGGAGCTGCTCGAGAGTACTCTGCAAAACCAGAGGAACAAACATGCAAGGTTGAGGTGATAATCAACATTTTATTTACAGATAATGTTTCAATAAATAATAATAATAAATGTTTAAATAAATTTGGCAAATTTATTTAGAAAGTAAATTCCATATATGATGCAATAAAATCCTCCCTTTGTTCTCCTGTTTCATAGCTGTATCAGGAAGTCACCTCGCTCATGTTCACAGTTCTAAGCACTGAATCGACTAAAACCAACACAAACGTAGATCATTTGCCCGTGACCTGGTGTACGATGAGCAAGATTAATCATTTAATGTCCGACCTTAGAAAAACTGGAAAAGTCATTTTTAAAAAATATATTATTAGACTTTATTTATAAACTCATGACTCTTCGCCTCTAGATCAGCTTTGACTGTAAAGAGCTACGCTTGATGCTACACTTAATGTCCATTTTAGCAACAGAATCAGTGCTTTTCAGAAGAATATGAGTCATTTAATACTCTTTACCAATGAAAAACCATTTCAGGGTGCACTACCCTATAAATGGAAGGATAATCAATTTGTTCACTTTAAAGATTATCATAAAATTACCAAGATGTACCAGTTTATTCAACTCCTTGTTCTGGGAAATTAGAATTTCACTACGGTCAAACTTCTCATCTACTCGCAGATGACAACAAGCCGTACAGTGATGATAAATCTAGCTGTCAGTACAAGCCAAGGGTAAACTGGGCCGACATATCATAAAGAATGAACACAAAGACTTATGATTTAGTTGATTTTAAACAAAGAGAGCTCACCGTGAGTGACAGTCAAGAATAATTTCATTTTATTACAAGTTTATTGAAATGGCTGAAAAACTGAGATGGCTTTATTAGAATCAGCTGCCGAGTGGATTAAAGTGCAGATACAGCGAACGTGGAGCTTGTTAAAACTGCACTGATTTAACTCTGTACACACATGTTCGTGCGAACACACGCAGAGAAGAAAAAGAGAGGCTGATAGGGTGCGGGAGAGCAATACAGATGGAATGAGAGGGAAAAAATTAGGCGAAAAAAAAAATGAACCAAAAATTATGGGTCATTGTGCCAGCACAGTGCACACAATTAAGCATCGTCCAGGTGCTGAGAGCCTCGGCAATTACAGCCCAATTAATGCCAGCGGTATGATTACAGCTCCAGCTCAGGATAACTATAACAGGTCCGATTCAGAAAGAAGCGGGGATAAAAAAGAAGAAGAGCTTCTACTTGAATTCCTGCTGAATCTCTGAGGACATGAGAGGAGCAGAAACTCGGCCGAATTTAACAGACAGAGCTGAACTTTGCTTCCTGCTCGTCTCAGTCAGGCCTTTAGGCTCAATGCACGCATCGGAACTAACTTAGCTTATTTATACAGATAAAAACCACAAATGGAAACAAATAACTCACCAAGCTAAACCCAAATAAAATTTTTTTAAAAAGTCCATCAGATTTTTTAAGGAATCAAAAGAATGAACATAAAATAAGGATTCCTCACCGACTGGTCCAACGCAACACCAAAGCCTCTCACAACCACTAAACCCATTTAATGGCTATGGTTACATGATGGTTTCTAATTCATAATTAATAATCCAGAATGAAATACTTCTGATTTAACAGTATTTTTCAACAATTTTACATAGAAACAATCATTTTGACTGGAGGTTTACATGAATCATGTCCTTACTTCATTTCCCTTTAGGAAAAAAAAAAACTGTTCGCTTTCCGCGTGTCGTCCTTTTGGTTGTAACTTGGAAAACTACATAATTATTAGCTGTTATTTTGATTATAATTTGGAAGCACCATCTTGACATGAGCATACCACTTCACTTTGTTCACCAGCTGAGGAGGGAAAATAGAAGATTACTGAAAACAGGAGGCAAAACAACGTCTGGAATACGTTCGATATTGGGACAGGACAAGGTAATGATACGCTGAATGATCGGAATTAACTTAAGAGTGGAAAGAAGGTTTACGTGACAGATTATTCAGATTTAAAATGCAAATAAACCAGCTACTTCAGAATTAAGTTAATTTAAACAGACTTTTTCTTTAGGAATTAGGTGTTTACGTCGCCATTTTTCACCAGTTTAAAGTGAAATGAACTTTTATTTGGAATTAAAACTCCCATGTAAACGTGACCATTGTCTCCTGAAGCAACTAAAAAGCTTTTTTTTTTTTTTATTCCCGTCATCAGAAGACTAATTGGTTACGTGAAACATGTTTTAATTTGCTTCAGCTTAGCAACAGTGGTGTGAGCACAAGTTTTTACTAAGAATGCTACTTTCTCGGGGATCACAACTCGCTCAGTCTCTACAGTCCTGCTGGAAACTACATGTTGTCCAGTGTAGCGCCTGCTCTCTGGGTGGGACAGGCCTACTGGACCACTGACGTTTCATCCAAAGATAACTTGATTAGAAGGAAAAACTTTTAATCTGTCCAGTATTTTTTAGTGGAAAAAAAACTAAAGAAAGAGGAAAAGTTTCAGCAAGTCTGATGAAATCTAGAAAGACCAACGATAGAAAGCATCGTGTCGCCATTATTAACATATCCATGGCTTTACTGACTGAAGAGCGCTCAGAAGAGACTGGATGTAGAATAGATGTTGAATCATTACGTGTTACTATCAAAACCAAGACTGGTCAATATAGACAATCATATAAAGATCTTTTTTACATTTCAAGTCTGTCCTAGAAGAGTTTCCCTGCTGCAACACACCTGACACACATCCAACTCTGCAGCAGTCTGCTAATTGGGTCTGATTTGTGTTAGGTGTGTTGCAGCAGAGAAACCCTGAACACTTGCGGACCAGAGTTGCCCCCCCACCTCCAGTCCAAACCCACAGCATGGTTGACTTATAGACGGGTTAAAATGTCTTTAATCAAAGCTAGTCAATTCAGTCTTATAATAGATGCAGTCCATCAGGGTTTCAACGCTTCCCTGCTCCAACACACATGACATAAATTAATAAGTCATTGTGCAGAACTTAATAGGTTGTTGGATCTGTTCAATTTGAGTAATTGGGATAGGGGAACACTGAGTATCTGCAGGTACGTGGCTCCTGTAGGACATAACTGAGTGACCCTGATGTGGAGGATGGCAGAAAAAAATTAGAGGTTTAGAGACTCAACAGGAATCAGTAATGCCTTTAAAAAATATCTAAACAGTCATTTAATTGTAAGAAACTGAATCATTAATACCATCCTCAGTTATAGTACTGTCTCGTTTTACCAGTTCTTCATAGTCACGTGATATTACCTCCCAGAGGTTTACCAGTTTGCCAACCACAAAAAATACCTGTTTGCTGGGCTTATCAGATAATTCAAGTGGTCATGCGTAATCTGACAGCCTCTATCAGATAACGAACTTTTAGGATTGTCAGAAATCGAATCAACACACACCAAGTTCTTCCCAACAATCAGATGTCTTACTGAGTATTTTTAAATCTGCACCCCCCCCCCCCCCCCCCAAAAAACTTGAATTTTTGTTTCTCAAATGGATCCAAGAAAACTGCGATTCTTCCTGACTGCCAGACCACCTATCAGTTATGTTTTAATAAAGTTTTAAACAAGCGCCAGGCTTTTGTGTAAAACCTGAATGTTGCTACTTTTTATGTTGCCTGGCAACTAATATCTATTTCCACAAGCTAGATAACGTGAGCCCACGTTGACATCCTCGAATCTGGAGAAATTTGCACAGCTGTCTGCATATGTTGTTCATTTTGGGAAACTGTAGAATTAAACCATCAACTTTCAGAACCAAAATTTGCAAACTATTCGTTTATTTCCATGGAGTAAAGTCGTCCCGCACTGGTTCTGGTTGACTGATGTGAACAAGGGCCAGAACAGAACTGGAGACAAAACCAGAACTAGAATGGTGTCTATCTGAAAGCACTGCAGCAGATTTGATGCAAACGGAGTACAAACAAAAGAAACAGGCAGAGACAAAGACAACAAACCAGGAACTTGTTCTGCCTAGAATCCCATCAGGTTCAGTTCAGTGTCTCCGGGTAAAGCCAAGATATCATACGCCCACTGGGCACTACGAACCTTCAAGCATCTCACAGAAGGTACATCAACAAATTAGCAATCACTGGTTTGATGTTAAACAAGACAACCAATTCAAATCCATGCCTATCAGTAATGTGTAAGCAGTAGTATTTCTTCCTGAGGTCTTGGCTTATTTCAGGACAAATGAAGGCTTTTACACTCTGGGGCCGATGCAAATAAACAAAAAGCATACCGGGTACGTCCTGTCCTAGAAAAAAAGAGACCTTTGTTTATTCCAGGAGCTGAAGTCGGACCATGGCCACTTTAGGACGGACATGATGATGTCCGTTGGACAATCAGGATTTGCTTTAGCTTTTAGCTCTAAGCTTGAAAAAGCAGAAAAACCTTTACTGGTTTCCAGTTAAACCGGACCAGACACAAGCTGTGTGTTTGATGTGAAACTTGTCATTTCCTTTTAACATTCCTGCTGATGGTCAAGTAAAAGATGTGAACTCTGAGCTACATGCTAGTTCACATGACTGAACAGAAGGGGTCAACATTCCTTCTCTGATTGGCCGATTGTGTATCTGTTGGATACAAATATAAAAAATAAAAAAAAAGTCAATCTTGGGGAAAAAATAAATAAATAAATAAATCGCTGGACGAAGCTTTGTTACTGATGTGAACGTTTCCATGAACTACAATGGTTTCAGAAAAAATACTGCTGTGCAAATCATTCCGATTAAATATTCGGAGTAGGTGCGTAATGGCCCGAACGCCACCATACACACCTCGCAACAACACCGCTTCCCCTGCGTCCAGTTGGTCTGGTTTTACTGCAACGTGGACTCTGGTTTCCACCATTCAGTTCATCGCTTCCTATGTGCACTTCCTTTTTTGTTAAAACTGTCTTCTTCACACAAAAAGAAGACAAACTACACATTAACACACGCAGAGTTTTTTTTCCTCATCCCAGTTCCACACAAATGCAGCGAGTGGCACGTCTTGGCCCTGCAACAGAGCAGGCAATAATTACTCATTCAAATGAACATGTCAGGACTGTCGACAGACAGGCCCTCCCCCCCTCCCGCCAAACACACACACACATACATCAGGCCAAAACATACTTGGCACAAATGAAAGCACGTACACACACACATATGCACACACACACGCATACACACTTCATGTTGCAGTGTGGGAGAGATCCATCAATGGCCCAGCATGCAGACAGACTCCATACGGTAGCGCTGTTCTAAGCTGGTCCTCACTGTACGCCTGCCATGTATCAGTTCAGCAACACACACACACACACACGCACAAGCACCATTTTCCACAAATTTTCTTGCTTACACACATTTGTGAAAACTTATTGATGCTCTCCAAACATGTCCTGGTGAAAGTGGAGTGGACTTAAAGCGCTGCTCAGACATGATGTGAATGTGCGACTTGGAGGCCGCGGCAGATGAAAAGCGGCGCCACAGTCAAAGATGTAAGATGACAACAACAACAACAACAACAACAAGAGGAGGCATGGAGGCACAAAGAAGCCACAGCTGCCGTTATATGGAAGCGCCTCTCTGCACTAAACGTCTCGATGGAGCAGGTGGAGATTTAACTGCAACAGGAAGCTAAGAAGGAGTTTATTTATGCAGCAGTTTGAATGTCCAACGACTTCAGAGTCAAAAGCTTATTGTGAAGAAAATATCAACAGAAAACACATTAAAGGTCTTTAAAGGTGGTTCTTGATTTTAATGTCTGTTGACCTGAAATAAGCTCCATCATCCGCCCCATCACATGGCATGGTACCGTTACAGACAGTAGAGCTGGGCGGTACAGGCATACAGGCTTTTATTTTTGTATTGATCTTATCAGAACTGGCAGTGGGAGACGGTTTGAGGGGGACCTTTATCACTGCTGCACCACTAAGCCAGCTGTTGGAGATGCTCAACATGAACGGAGAAAGTTCATGAAGTAAAACTGTTGCAGACGTTGAAGCTAAACATGATGCTGTTGCCTGGAGAGATTTTGGTTTTAAAAGAAGCGGACACGGACCACATTTTTGCCTAACGCCGTGAAGCTAAAGTTGTTGCAGGAGGCAGGAAACAACTGCTCCACCTTAGCTACAAAGTAGTACACGTGTCATGATAATGGAGTAGTCTGTTCTTAGCCAATCTACTGCAGTAATTCTTCTCAGTCTGTGGAAGATGTGGTGAACATCTAGTCATGCATCGCAAAAAAAACACATACCTGAAGTTCACCAGGATCCAGTTCTGACCTTCATTCCCACCCCCAAGCGCACAGAGATTCCTCCTGATTCTGAATCTTTAGATACTGTACACCATTGATGGTAGGATCTCAAAGTCTTCACAATTTTATATTGAGGAATATTTTTCTGGAATTTGTCCACAATCTTTTGTCTCAGATTGATGACTGTCTGTCCATCGTCACATGCTAGTGTCTCTACCTCTCTGAAGTGCTCATTTTATACCAGTCATGTTACTAACCTGCTGCCAGTCATTTGATTTAGTTGTCAAATGTTTTTTTTTTAATAGTACTAATTCTTTTTCCAGCCTTTTATGGCTCTTGTTCCAACTTTACAAATCACTTCATTGTGTTTTTATCTCAGCTTTTTAGGATTGCAAAGCTGATAAAATCACGTTATAGCAGAGATCCACACTGCCAGCGTTTTGGAGCATTTTGCCTCATTTCAGGACCAACAGAATATAGGAACTCGTTTACTAATAGGTCGTACGAAAAAAATGTATTCTTAAAACTTTTTACAAACTTCTTACGGAAATTGTGGCATTCAGTAAAACCACTGTATCTGGATTTGTTTTTAGGCATTAAGAACAAGAAGAACATCAGGGTGCGCGCTCTGAACGTGTTCACAATGCGGTGGTTTGTGCGCATTTTAGGGATGTTCTGATGCACGCACACCCAGCCACGTCGGCTTTCCATCTACAGAGACCACAAAAGGTGTCTTTCGGTATCTTTGGCAGTGAACGTTGGATACAGAAATACGCTAAAAATCGTATTTAGAGGTTAAAAGCAAAAAAATATAAACAATACACTTTTTTTTAAAAAGCATGTCTGACAAAATCCTGCATATATCTGCAACGACTGATGGATGTTACTCATCTGCTTCTGACTGGTGAAGAGGAACAAACCTTCAGTGAAAAATGATTTTCCTGAACAGCAGTCCCACTATGACGGCTATGAGGGGGATACGGAACTTACAGAGATAAAACCAGGAAGGTACAAGTCTGTAATCTGACCAAGTGACGCTGACTGGTTTCCATACTGGTGTCACATCAGTGTCTACTGGTATATGTGGTCACACTGTGAATTTGGATGACATGTTACATCCAGAAGATAAAAGTACATTTATTTGTCAATTCATTTGTTTCAGAAGAACTTTATTTTCATGAACAGGTTGATGCACAGCGTGTCTAATGGTTCCAATACTTCCCATTATCTGTTTATATGCAAACAGGAATGTGTGATTTGTTGTTGATGTGCTGAGATACACATAAAGCTCATCCTGAAACCACATGTCCAACCTACTGTTTGTAGCTTCCAGTCAAACTACAAACAGTCCAGCGTCAGAAGCAGCGTCAGGTGTCTACAAGCCCAGACGCCTCGGCTAACGCTGCCCAGCCGTTTGTCTGTGTGCGAACATACCTGCGGTGTCCAGGTGATGGCCAGAGGAACCGGCAGATCAGCAGAGCATTCAGGAGCCTCGAAGGGATGCTACGAGGAAAAACATGGTGTAAGAAGAGGTTAACGTACACGCTAACTAATGTGGTGAAGCCCTGATTACGTTTGTTCTGTTATTATAACCCGGATGTGTTCTCAGACAAGCAGCCTGGAGGACAACATGCCGTTACACTGCACCACACTTATATGAGCATCAACGAAGCGCATTGCTTCTTATTTTTACAAACATGCAAATCAACGTAACGATCTGAAAAACAGAGTTAAAGAGCGACAGCAAATCCCACTGCATATGAGAGAGTCTGGAAACTCTGTTCGCACACATTTACACACATACATGGCACCAATTTCACTCCTAATTATTCAGCATTAAGAATGCGCTTCAGCAGGAACATAAGATAACGATGCATAAATTAAATGTGTATGTTGGATAAAAAAACACCTGTGTGAGAATGTGAGGACATGCAGTGCAAAAATCACTTTGAGTTGTTAACGAGACTAGAAATTAAATAGTTCGTTAAACATTTTCTTAGGTTTTAAATGAACAATTAAGTTTTACAGTTTGGTAGCGGCTGCGGAGCCTCATGAAGTGCAGCCTGTGTGACAGTCCTGCCTACAGGGTGTGTTAGATACGTTCTGATAAGAATAGCTTTCTTATAAAATGAACTGGATGTTTTAAAAGATTTCTTTGCATTTGTGGCCTTTACCTGAAACGAGCTCGACAGGTAAGGAGGGGAAAAGGCCTCACTGAGGAGCGTCAACGTCTGTACGAACGGAGCCACTCGGTGCCGTGTAGTTTGTTTCTGACTGTTTACGTCACAAAACCAGGCTAGTGAACCATCAGCTGAATCAGAACACGTGTGTTAATTCTTCTATCAGAGAGTAAAATCAGTATGTACACACAGGTGTTGTGTTTCCATCAGTTCCAAGGTGGTCCATAAAACCAGACACTAGCACCGTTTGGTGGACTGGTAAGTGTGTGTGCACTTCATGCTACGTTTCCATCCATATCACTACTGATACTTTTTGCCTCTTACAGGTAAAAGTACGACACAATGCATTTGATGTCTTCATTGTAAGGTCAATAACAAATAAAAATAAAACTCAGGATCAGAAATATTTGAAAACCTTGATGAGATTTAATATTACCAAGTAGATAAATAAAGACATAAGATGAAAGAAATCTTGAAACAATAAATGGCTGCACTACAAATTTCCTAAATCAAAACAACATAGGAGTGAAAAACCTGAATGAAACTGGTAAAACATCACAAACACCCGCAACATAATCATCATCGTTACATCCGATTGGGTAACACTTCTATTGCCACAAACTCTCAGAGGGAAAACATCTGCATGTTTTATGTTAACACACTGGTATTACAATAATCTGAAAAGTATTGAATCCAACATTTTGACCTGTAGATAGTAAAGTACTGATTTTAAAGTATTAATAATAAATATAAGTCCATCCCTATGAATAACATGACATACGGCGTTTTCACAGTCCCAGTCCCTCTGCAGAGATCATGTCAAACTCTGTTTTTTAATCTGAAACCTGCACTATGTTCATGTTTATGCCAATTTCACAGATTTTTCTCTCCATTGGTCGGTTTTTTTTTTTTTTTTTTTTTACAGTGAAAATACTAAATCTATTTGATAAACGTGGGTTATATATTCTTTACAATTATCTGACAACAACTGCACTAGGGGCCAAATGACCCATACGTCCTGGTACTATGAGGATCTGCTGCATGTCAGGCAGGTGGTTATAAAGTCATGGCTGCAAATTTAAGCCATGACCATTCAAAAGAAAAGAAAAAAGCTTTTAATTGGAAATTTTTGATGGATTTGATCAGCAGTCATTCAGATTACTGAACAGGTAGATGCAACCTGTGGCCAAAACACGAAACAAACTAAACAGTCTGATGTCATTTATCTGATTTTTATCACAGCACGGCATTTCTCTCTACATTATTTCTGGGTAACACCCCAAAGCACGCACGCACGCACACTCTAACCAGCAGAGGACACATGCAGGGAAATGAGGCCTCATCCAGCTGAAAAGCAGACAGAAATCCTGGTTTTTAAAACATTTGCAGGGAGGTGAAGGTGCTGAGAACTTCCCACCTGTCAGACACGCAGCTGAACCAGAAGACTTCACACACTCGTTGTTTCTGAGTCCCAATGGGTCTAAAAACACATCTGATATTCTTAGTAGGTTTTATTACATCACCACGTTATCATCTGAAGGTTTAGCGACTCCAAGTAAACTCGTCTTTTTTTACCTCATCAGGAGGAGTCTTTGTGTCTCAGTTTATCAGTCATTTCTACAGAATTATTCCACGATAAGGTTTAAATATGTGACTTCACAGCTCGGTCTATCGTTCACACAACGCTTATTTTACTGTCAAACGAGACAGACGACAGGAATGAGGAGCTGTGGGCGCTGCAGGTCTGAAACCTGGATCATCTGCTGTGTCACACGGAAACAAATCCCTTTTCTTGGCAATTTTAACTTTTAGATTACAATTTTGATTAAAAACAATCATTCAGTCCTGAACGTATTCCCAGTCAGCCTTCACTGCTAGCGGTGAGCAGTTGGTGCTTGCCAGGGTTGTAACTTCCAGTGCGTCCATCATTGTACGTTATTGTGGGTGAAAAAGGATTTCTGACAGAGACTGCATCATTTGAAGCTCTAATTGCGAAGCTAAACAATGTCCAGGTAAAAACAGGCCAAATATGGAGTCTTTTTCTGTCATTCATCACATCACATGACTTTGCTTCCAAGGTTCAGTACCTACAAATGCGCCATTTTTCCTTATATGTCAAGCTATGTTACTGTTCTCCTAATATGTTTGTTCTTTGTTCACTTTTATAGATAATCAATAAAACTTAAATGACAAAAACAAACAAAAAAAAAAACAGTCATTGCAAAGTTTATTCATCATCTGACAGCTAATAAGACGTTTGTAAAGTGTGTCCTAATGACTGCAGTTTGCCCGCCGTGGTAGCCGACCTTTCCTCATATTTACATGGAAGTAAAGTGAATAAATCGGTGCAGGCCGACCTCATCACATTATCCCACCAAGAGTTTCACAAGATCTGGTCGTCACATGAGGCAGACTTCCTGTTTCTGTTCCCTTTCTGCATCTCAAAGCTTTGTCCTTTCCCGTAGCCAGTCCTCCCTCCCTACCCTGCCTTCTCAGCCTCCACACGTCCACGCTCGTGCTGCTTCCCTCCAAGCTGTGCCTGGTGAGGGATGACCTGGCGCTGGATCTGGTGGAGGCAGCTGGAGGCAGCGAGGACTCGCAGCTATTTTTACGCAGTGCCAGAGGAGTGAGGAGGGCCAGGTGGGCAGGTTGGCACAGAGCGGGGTCCTGCAGCCCTCCCTCGTCTGCCGTGAATGTCATCCAGGCTTAGGTAAGCGCCGCCTCACCATACCAACGAGTCCACGTGAGGAAGCATGAACTTATAAACACAAAACAGAAAGAAAAAAATCGACTTTTGAACAACTTTGACTGGATTTTCAGTCGTAAAGTGAAACTACAAAAAGATGACTCCAAAAGAGATTTTACACACACTAAAGTACACGTGCACATGGGGTCGTACCGTGTGTCAAAGATCGCAAAACTTTGCCTCAAACATTTGACAAAGGCGACGGCTCTGGAACAGCATCTTCTGGATGAATAAAACTAAAACCAACCTACAGCAGAATGACTTGGAATGGCTCAGAAAACAGAAACAAGCAGATGATTTGTCCAGAGTACCGAGGTATACGCTCACTAGGCCGGTCGCAATAAGTCAATTAATCGCATGATAAGAAAAAATGCGTGCAATAATTTTGCCGGATGCAATCATTTTTATGTGTCTTTTATCTCTCAAGTGTCTTTGTTTTAAGACAATATTACGTAAACACAGCAATACAACAAGCTTCCATCTGCACTGAAAACACGACAATCAACTGCAAAAAACCCCCCAGATCTTAACAAGTTATCTCCATCTTCCCGACAGTCCACGATTACAGGGGTGTTTAACCCACAGATTAAATACAAACAGGACAGCGCAAAACGATGTGCACTCAGGCTGGTAAAGCCATGCTGCCCTTTAATATTGTTAAAAAGGCGACATTTTGAAAAATGTTACAAACATTTCGCAGCCAGTATGAACTGCCTGGATGAACATACATGTTACAAACGGCTTTTCCACAACTTAACAATGGAATGAAAAATGACATACTGAAGGCGATCAAAGACATTCAATTTTACCATTCCACCTCTGGTCCAGTCCAAACATGTCCCCCTTATATGAGCTGACCATAGACCATGTAACTGTGTTACATGGTGTTTAGAGACCATTTGTTCCAGGTAACCAAGTTGTCAAAACACCAGGAGAAATCCTGATCTGTTTCAGCAGACCGGGGGTTGGATGAGCAAAAACTAGTCTCCACATCGAGCTAAATGTTTTTTAGAAATTAAAGTATGTTGATCTTTGAAAGGGTGTACTTGCATTATTATGGTACAATTGTTATTTTAGTTTAAAATGGTCTCAAAATGACAACAATAATTGCTTAGAATATTATCGTCTATCGCAATCATTTCTGAGACAAGTAATCGCACGGTAAAATTTGTTATGGTGACAGGCCAAACGCTCACCAGCCACGTTATCAAGTCCACCTGTTTAACTGCCTGTTAACACATATATCTAATCGGCCAATCACATGGCAGCTGCTCAACACATACAGTAGGCATGGTGAAGACGAATGAAGTTCAAATTAAGCACCAGAAAGAGAAGAAAGGGGAGTTAGGAGGCTGAATGTTGGATGGTTGTTGGTCTGAGTATTTCAGAAAACTGCTGATTTACTGGGATTTTTGGGGAAAGAACTTCCAGTCTGAGTTTACTTTCCCTCTCCACTAAGTGAAATAACCCAAACAGTCTGAACGACGGCCTAGCTGCATACAGCTTGACTTGATTTATATTGTCTGTATTTAGACTTTCAACTCCGATCACATATTGTAATTACAAACAGTATTACATACTGGTAACGGTGTAAACGCTGGTGGGATCAGCCGCTTCATGCCATTTGAAGCTTCTGAGATGTAAAAACTGGATGTGTGCAGGTAACTGCTGCATTGTGGGAGTTTGCCATTGGGTGTACATACAAACGTTAAGTGCTTCTACATCCACACTTTTGTTTTACAACAGTGGGCTTGGACCAGTTATTCATGTACAGAAACCCATTCATGCAAGACTTGGTGTGTGCAGAAACATGTCTGCATCATGTTCCGTATCGGTCTTTCTGGCACATCGGGTTTAAAATGAAACAATAAACTACGGATGGAAATCGGGAAAAAAACAGAAGAAAGGTTGTAAAACGTTGAGATGTAATAGAGGTTCATCAGGAGGCGTTACAAGCAACACAAGGGGCAATTTAAATCATCATAATTCAACAATGTATAAATTTATTCACACAAACCTTCACTTACCATATCAGTCTAGTGTAGACGAATCTACAATTCAATCCCATAATCAACCCAGGGCATCATGTGTTTCTGCTCCAAAAAGGTCATTCAATGCAATCAATATGGAGATTAAGTCCCTGTGATCCACTGCGGTTCAACCTGCATGCATTCACCTAGACCAGGTAAAGCCTGCGTCTACGTCCGTCAGCATGCAGATTAGCGCGGGCGTTTTGGTTTCCTCTACCTGTAGAGGAAGGCTTTTCATCACGCCAAGGTCTGCAGGGAGCTGTTTTATCTGTGCTACATCTCAGTCACTGCAGGTTACCATGTCTCTCCACGCACTCTCCAGTTCGACCTAGATATGGGGGCATGGATGTAAATCACCGATTTACTATCAGCCAACCCCACATCGCCATATGCATCTGGGTGAAGTTAACCTGTTGTGATTTGGATTGCCTGTGGCTCAACGTCAAGCTGGAGAGTATGTGGCGTGAAGATGAGGAATTTTCAGTGTGAAAGGATCCCATTCCTGCGTGTTTCTCTCACCTTTGGCTTTAGTTTAATAGTGAGAACGTGCTGCCTTCCAGCCGAGTCCTCTGCCTTCAGCTTCAAGGTCTGGAACTCCACGTCGATGAAGAGCATCCTGACGATGGACACAGAGTGTGTACGCTGTACATCAGTCAATCCATTCACAGAGAACAGCGCACATTACAATAATGATACCATCTCCTAATATAACCAGCTGCGACATGATTACATTCATCCACTGTGGTATCAGTGCTGTGATTTTACACTGAGCTAGGTGCTTTTTCTATCCCTGCAGCTCTCTATGGGAACCTCTGCCTGCTGAATTTCATGCTTTTGGCCCGACAAACTTTGCTATTGTTCCCATCTCCCTAACCAGCCAGGGCAGAGAGGCGTCTTTTTTATTTTTCCCTTCTATTGGTGTCAAGAGCTTGCTCAGAGTAAACTACTACTGAGGATTTTCTGTTTTGTAGAATTTCTACATTTTACTGAACTTTGGGGGATTTTTTCGTACCTTGGTGACCCTTAATGACTGCTAATTCAGCTTACATGTTGCATCCTGCCTCTTTTCTGAGCCTTCTTTAGCAAGGAAAAGACAGTATGATGGAGATTTTTGTTTTATCTCTTGCTCTGTGACGTCCTTGGATAAAGTCCTCTTTGTGAAACAGTCAACATGCCAGTGTGTTCATGCACAGTTACTGGCGCTTGATGTGACGCCATAAAGCAAAAGACTGCTGTTATGTCAGTGTTTCTCAGTCGAGGTCCTCAGGACCCCCTGCCCTGCATGTTTTAGAGATGTTCCTCCTCTAAAATACCCGAGTCAGAGTACTGAACGTCCTCGTCAAGTTCTCTGCAGCCTGTTAACAAACCCTTTATTTCATTCAGGTGTGTTAAAGTGGGGTTAGCTCATACACTGTATATAAAAAGATGGATGGAGCCTCCGTGACATCACCCATAAGTTCCTGAAGAGCTGAATTGAAGCTCGGTGGGCGGTTCCTACCATCGCCATCTTGGCAGGGACATGTGTGTTGTCTAGCCCGGAAAATACAAATATGGGCAAAGAAGTAAAGTTGAGAGGGGGGCTGTGAGCGTCACGGTGGATGATTGACATCGAGCAAACTCCGAGCTGCCTGTAGCTAAGAGCTAACCGAGCTAACCCGGAGATAACAGGAGCTAACCGGCTAATGGTAGTAAACGGGCAAAAGCTAAGTCATGTTGTTAACCGGCTAAAAATCGTGGTTGTTCCACGTTCTTCTTACTTGAAGCGGGAGATTGGGTACCTGTCAATCAAAAGGACACGCCCCTAAACATGCCGAACTTCGAAATTTACTTTTAAACGGGCGAGTTAGAAAAAAATTCACTCCTCCCACAGTTGTCATGAAGGTAAACCTGACCTATTAAACTGAAAATGAATTTTTGAACCAGGCTGTAAACATGTTTATTTTTGCCGGGAAGTTTATCTATTTAACATGGGAGTCTATGGGGATTTGCGCTGTTTTTCAGCCCCTAGTGGACGAAGGGGGAATTGCAGCTTTATGCACTTCCACATAGGCTTCACTTTTACTTTTAAACTGTTAACCGCCAAAGGCTCCGTCCATCTTTCATATACGGTCTATGGGTTAGCTATAAAACAAGCAGGACAGGGGGGTCTGAGGACCGGAACTGAGAAACAAAGCTGTTGTTGGATCCTCAGGGTTGAAAAAAAAGTTTTTTTATTCATCCTCAGGACAATGTGATGCAGCAATGGCTCCATTAATGTACATAAGCATCATCAAAATGAATAAAAAACTCAAGAGTCAGAAAGTTGTGTCGTGTTGCTTT